>NC_141995.1:39012102-39333011 GCF_049901715.1 Pseudonaja textilis
AGTCGGATGACTTAATCTTTTCACAACCTGTCACTGAAGCGGAGATCATACCAGTCCCACAAATGTTCACTGACTTAATTAAAAAACAGTGGACCTCTACTGCTACTTATCCCAATCCAACGGGATATGACAGATTTTACAGCCTAGCACCAGAATTTTCTAACTCCCTGTTAGCCCCCAATGTAGATGAATTTAGTAGCCCTAGCCTCTTCCGCCACTATACCAAGTGAAGCGGGGGAAGCTCTCAAACCAGGCAAGAGAGCAGAGTTAGCTCTTCGCAGGGCTCACCAAGCAGACGGATGGGCTATCAGAGCGACTATAGTCTCTTCATTCTTTACCAGATCTTCCCTAAGGTGGCTTCGTCACCTGAGAGATTCCATTCCTTCATCAAATACCGAGGCGCATCAGGATATAGCCAAATTGATGGCAGCACATTTAATTTGGTAAAATTCTCATCAAGAACTATAGCATCCCAAGTCACAGCACGATGCTTACTCTGGCTCTGATATTGGCAAGTGGATACCAAACATAAGTGGAGGGTGGCATCCGCCCCTTTTGAAGGGAACAAACTGTTAGCATCTGCCTTGGATCTGCTACTGGTGGAATCTTGAAATAAGAAAAAGATACTCCCCCCCTTTTTTTTCCGCAATCCAGCATTAAGCCCGAAATCAGACCATCCCAGTCCTTTTGGAAGAATTCCTTTTGTCCCCTCTATCAAGGAACCCATTCTAAGAGATCCTTTGGGTACCGACAGAAACAGCTGGCAGAAAGATCTGACTTTGGGGACAGAAATAGGCATGGAGGATAGACGAAAAGACCCTTTCATGGGGCTGGGAAACAGTCATTTCGTCATCCCAAATAATTTCAATTTTGACCCTCCCGTAGGAGGACAATTAAGGCTATTTGCAGATCAATGGGAATCTACAACATCAGATGCCTGGGTCAGAGAGACCATAAGATCTGGTCTCTCCCTAGAGTTCCTCTCCACACCTCCAAACTTCTTTATGCAGTGCCCTGTCTCAAAGGATTCTACCAAAAGGTCCCTTATGGAGACTGCAATCCAGCATTTGTTGGGGATCTGGGCAATCCAACCTGTGTTGATGGATCAACATAGACAGGGATTCTATTCACATCTATTTGTGGTCCCCAAGAGTTCAGTGGGGTGGGTGGAGAGCAATTCTAAACTTAAAATGCCTGAATCGCTTCCTGGTCTACAAGAGATTTAAGATGAGCTCCTTCTAATCAATCTTTCTCAGCATCAGACAAGGAGGTGTCTTAATGTCAATAGACTTCATATTCCTATCAGACCCATGCATTGCAGATTCCTGAGATTCTGTTATAATAACTACCACTACGAGTATGTAGCCCTTCCATTTGGCCTGGCCTCAGCTCCCTGAACCTTTACAAAGGTTCTGGTGGCATTAGCAGGCAATCTTAGGAGTAAGCCAGTTTGGCTACAATGCTATCTCGATGTCATATTAATTTTGTCATTGTCCAGAAAAAATAAACTGGCTGAACTGGATACTCAAGTCACCCTACAGCACGGATTTTCAATAAATTCGGCCAAGAATCAACTGGTCTCCTGCATTTGGGAGCCATCATCGATACAGTGTCTGGGAAGCTATCCCTGTCACCGGATAGGCAGAGTAGCATTAGGCAATTGTCAAGAGGTTAGGACTCTCAAATGAGTACCCTTGGCCCAATTATCCAAACCCCTGGGAAAAATGATCTGCATTTCTATTGCTCCCTGGGCCCAGCTCCATGCCAGAACCCTACAATGGTTTCTGCTCCCATATCAATGGTCAAGGAGCAATGCCAAGTCCAAGGCCACCGTTCTGTCAAAGGTTTTCATATTGCTTTATTGAGGGACCACAGCAAACGTCAACAAGTGCTGCATTTTCAAAGACCCTCACAGGCAGACTATCACAACAGACGCAAGTCTATTTGGATGGGGGGCACACTGTCAGTCCCTTGTAGCTCAGGGTAATTGGTCCACGACAGAACAGACTTGCAGCATAAACTGGCTAGAACTTAGGGCAGCCCATCTGGTCCTCCACAAATTTCTACCACTGATCCAGGGACAGCATGTCCTCATCCTGACCGACAATATGGCCACAAAGACTCACATAAACAGGCAGGGGGGCATGCATTCAAAATCACTAATGAGGCTGCCGCAGGGCAGAGAGGAACTTAATCTCCATCAAAGTGGAACACATCTCAGGACAGTCCAACATCCAGGCAGACTGGTTGAGCAGGGGCACTGTCGACCATTCCAAGTGGCGCCTGCACCCGAGACAGGAGATGTCACATCGGTTTGACCGACCAATCATAGACCTCTTTGCCCCATCCCTCAACGCACAGCTCCCGAGGTTCATTTCCAGATTTCCAACACGAGCGGAGGGAGTCAACACTCTACCGCTGGCCTCAAAGTCTCCTATATGCCTTTCCTCCCCTCCCACTGATTCCCAAGGTGGTCCAGAAGCTTCTAGAGGAGAAAGCGGAACTATTGATGGTGGCACCCTACTGGCCCAGACATCCGTGGTTCACAGTTCTCGGGGATCTATTGATCACAGACCCATGGAGATTCCCACCGGATAGAGTCTCACTCACACAGGGTCCAATTCAACATCCAGATCCACAATGGCTGCACCTAGCTGTGTGGCACTTGATCGGAGATGTCTGAAAGGCAAGAAGCTCTCCAATAAAGTCATCTTTATGATCCAAGTGGCCAGATGTCCTTCCACGAACCATATACACAACACTACCTGGAACATATTCTGCAGGTGGTGTGACAAAGTGAAAATAGACCCCATCTCTCCATCGGTGGCGCAAATACTGGACTTTCTCCAGGAAGGTTTGGACAAAGGACTCTCACCAAACACCGTACATAGACAGGTGGCAGCCTTAGCATCAGTCATTACCTGTGGTGACCTACAATCCCTCTCTCATCATCTGAGAATATTCAGTTTTCTACGTGGAGCCACTAATCTGAGACCCCCAGTGGTCCACAGATACCCCACCTGGGATCTAAACAAGGTTCTCACAGCACTCACAAAACAACCTTTTGAGCCTCTGAGAGCCACGAGTCTCCACCTACTCACATACAAGGTGGTGTTCTTAGTAGCAATAACATCTGCAGGCCGAATTTCTGAGCTAGCTGCCCCATCATTGAGACAAGATCTCTACATTTTTCATTTTGACAAAGTTGTCCTTTGCTTAGATCCAACCTTCATTCCCAACATTAATTCAGCCTTCCACAGAACACAGGAGTCGATATTCCCCAATTTCTGTCCTAGGCCATCTCACAGTTTAGAGTGACAATGGCACCTATTAGATGTACTACGTACACTCTGAATCTACATAGACAGGACTGCCTCTTTTACGGAGACAGAGGCAATCTTCATCTTCTTTCAACCTTCTACTCAAGGAAGAAAAGTCACATTGACAGTTGGCAGGCGGCTGCAAGCCACGATTGCAAAGACTTACAAGACTCAGTCATTGCCCGTACCTACAAGTATTACAGCACACTCAACTAGGAGTGCTGCAACATCAACTGCTTGGGCTACCCAAGCGTCGATCAATGAGATCTGTAGGGTGGCAATGTCGCCTTTCATAAGGCACTATAAACCTTCAGCAGATGGGTGTTGCAACTGGTCCACACGTAAAAAGGGAACTCCAAACCAGACAGAGACCCTCCTGTCGGACATTCCAGCTTTGGTATGTCCCATGCCTGGATGTTCTGAACAGCTCATCTGGAGAAGACGTGTTGGTGCTTTCCTGATATGCCTATTCTCTGTGAGCTGTGAAGAGCATCCAGAGTCCGTCTGGTGTGAGTCCAATCCTGGCCAAGTTTACTGAGCAAAGGTGAAGGAGAACAATAATGAATCTATCACTTTGACTTCGCCAAAAATGGGTACACTAAGGAGGAGCCTCGAGGAGTGTCCTCAAAATCAACTCAGCCTATTAAACGAGAGACAGAAGCACTTCCCATGCCTCGATGCTCTTCACAGCTCACAGAAAATGGGCGTATCAGGTAAGCGCCAACGCCCCTTCTGTTACAAGATCTTTCAAAAATTTGTATGTTGGTGGCATGCCTCCAAGTATTTTTGACCAATTGATTGGATAAAGTTTGTGTATAGTCATTCTCTCAAGCATGTCCTTCATTGTTGACTATTTCTGCCTTTTGTAATGATTTGTGAGGTTTGGCTAGGTTTAATGAATCTCTAGTACTGAATTGTCAAGCTTAATGAGACACTAAATCCACATTATTTGCATATTCTTCTGTTTACTAGTAGATTGTAAAATATATACAAAGTCCCCAAATACCTCTCTTGCTAATTGCTGCAGCAGATGCTCTAATGATGTAAAAGGATGAGCTATGGTGATGGTATTAATTTTACAGTCCTAAAATGATTCTAGCTTCAATAGTTTGTATTTTGTCCCCCTTGCATAATGCGGTGTTTTCTGTCTTTCTTTTAAGACTATAAGAAGCAAACTTTGGAAGTTTCCTATTAAAAATTGGCATGGAAAGAACATATAAAATGTTACAGAGATGCTACCCCCTGTAGCTAAGTTGTTAGAAATCCGTCTAACTCCTGTCTAATTTATGAACTCCAATAGCTGAAGAACATACAGACTAAGCAACCCCATGTGTCTTTTTGTCTTAGTCTTTTTTGTCCGGGTATCTCTCAGTATGGTGCCCTATAATTGGCTCCTATAGAGATAAAACATAGAACGAATCCAAGGATATGCTTTTTCCTTCTTAAAATTTAGTTGGGAGCCAAAGCAAACAAAATGTTTAACTACTTCACTAGCTAATATTCCTCTCTCTTTGTTGTTTTTAGAAAATTCAAACCAAAGTGCAGCAAGATCATCATTGATTTTGATTCAATTAACAGCAAACCAAGTCAAAAGCCTCTGTGAGTTATGTCTAATTAAATCTCCAGAAGAGTGTGATTATCCTTTTCTTAGAAGCTGCTAATGCTTTTCATCTTGAAGTTAGGCATAACTTTTTAATAGCCACTACACAGTTTAAGCAGACATCTAAGGAATGTGTCAGAACTTGAACATTTGTGCCATCTCTGCTATACATTTAAACTTTGGCTTCCAGGATTGTACTAAATCTTCTGTGAATGTATGGGAGATTTATATTAGTGGGTGAACAATGCAAAATGCATTCAGTGTATTGTGTCAATTAGCCAAGAACTCATCTGGTTTGAAGGGAATTAAACTTACAATGCATATTCTGTGAATATTGACTGTACAAGAACAGTTGAAGAATCACTTCAGCAGCATACAACTGAAACAACACATGTCCTAGCTTAATTTAGTTCAGACTGGCTAGACAGTTATATAACTAGTACTTTAACACTTTGAAATCTTCAACTACTTAATTGCTTCTTTTTATGATTTACATTTGAAAATGGTTTGCATTGGATAAAATTTTACAATAGCTTTCATCCCTCTGTCCCCAAACATCTTACTTTTCTTAGAAGATGTGAATAAATCATCAGAACCAATAAGAACTTCTTTGGTGATGGTTTTTATACCTTAAAAAGTAATTTGTCCATTGATCTAAACTTCTTGGGAGACAATCTAATAATTTGCAATGTTGAAACTAGCGTCTAAGTTAGTCAGTATTTTCCTCTAAGAGAAATGAACAGGCTTAATCCATATTGAGGCTACATATACCAAATGGATCATGGTTTTAGCTTGCTTTTGTTTGTTGAAATTGGCATTAGGTTTAAGAAACATTGATTAAAGCTTTCACAAGATTTCAGTAGAGGTTCTTTTATTTGATTTTGATAACATATATATTTAGATACTCAAATTATTTCATTTTAAAACATGAAAATGTTCATGAAAATGTTTTCTGAAGTTTGGTATGTATATTTGTATTGAAAATGTTTTCTGAAGTTTGGTATGTATATTTGTATTGAAAATGTTTTCTGAAGTTTGGTACGTATATTTGTATTGAAATATTCTATACATTGAGTATTTTTTAATATGGCATGATACAAACATTATAAAATGTCAATTAAAATCTTACTTTGTGAAATATAATTTTTTTTATTATTATATTACTGTGCTTGGTTCTATATCCTGGTACAGGTAATCCTCGAGTTACAAATGTAATGGAGCCTGGGCATTCCATTCTTAACCCAAGGATTTGTAGGAGTGAATCTCATATCTTGAACACGATCACTCGCTCCTTTCACCAACGCATTTGATAATCAAATGAGCGGCTTGTTAAGTGCACATGAGGTATTGCAATGGGCAAGACCATGGGAGGCCCAGTGACAGAACAGGCCACCTACTTCAGACCACCCAAGGACTTACTTGACCCACAAATACCTCATTCTCCCTCCCCTGGGGTCCCCACAATTGCTGTCCCCCCCATCCTACCACACCAGGTGACTTAATTTATGAAAATCTGTCTTCTCTCCAGCCTGTTTCTTTGCCTGCTTCCTCCTTTCTCATCAGCAAAGGGTTTGACGACATTTCCTGTGATGAAAAAGGAGGCTGGGAAGGCCGCACACGGTCCTCCGTGTTTCTTTTCCCGTGCTTGAGGATTTAGACTTTGGCAGTCTTTTTCAAAAAGCCTTTGCTGGTAGGAATAGAGCTTCATAGGGACGTACCCGCTTCTCCCAAGCTCCGCTGGTGCCAACAAAAGATTTTTGCAAAGAGCTGCCAAAGCCTTCAGGAACTCAATCTCCCTGCAGGCTTCAGCAAGGAAATGGCAAACAGAGGAAGGACCAAAACCTTCCATCTGTTTGCAAATGTGCAGGCCTCAATTTTAATAGAGGCCTAACGTATGAGATCACAGGAGATCAGTAGCACAAGATCTCACGCTACTGATCTTGCATGATCTCGCAGTATGTTTGGCCTCTGTTCTCTGCAAATCCAGGCAAGGAAACCGTGACAGAGGAGATCTTTGCAAGGTAAGTAAGTCTCCACAGGCACAAAGCACCTGTAAAGACCCGGCGGAGGGGTGGGGGAATAACAAATACATCTGACATTAAACATAAGAAAAAACAATCCTGGCTGAATGCTGAAAGACATGTCAAAAATCTAATGTATTCCCTTCCCTTTACATAATATGTAATATTTGTGATATAATTAAAGAAGGCAATAACTTCAATCATTGATCATACTAGCCATATTTAGTAGAATCCGGTTAAATTTGGAGAGCCATTCTTGGAATAGAGGGCTAATTTCATTAAAGAAATGTAAATGCTGTGTAGTTCTGGAGTATTGTTCCTAAAGTGAAACAGAAAATATCTAGTCAGTATTTTGCCGTAAAGAAATACAAGATTAAATATACTGTACAATATTAGAGCAGTAAAATATTTTCTTTGCAGGTTTTTTCATTAAACTTCTTCTAACCTTCTCTCTTTTTCTGTGGAGGTACATCCAGTGTAGGTGAAAATAGGACTGTTCTGAGATTGGTGCTATTTTGCTTATCCATACATTACTACTGGTTAGGCAAATGTAAATGTAAGTCGTATAATCTGCTATTAACGTCATACCCTTTTTCACACCAATAAGTGTAATTGGCCAAAACATCTTGAGAAAGATCTTATGGTCATAGTGGAAAATGTATGAATATTATCAGCTTTTTAATGACAGGAGTAGATTCTATGTAGAACTAAGAAAATTTTCATTAATTTGAAAATAGGAAACAAATTGCTAATGTAGCCAGAAAAAAAGATTACATTCTTAAAATGGCAATGGTTCAAAAACTGGCTTTCAAGGAATGTATTTTTAATTTAAAATGTGAAATAGAAAGGACTTAGTGATCCAAACCTGAGCACTGAAATAAACATTTCTGTTAGCTTTCTCTGAATAGTAAGCCAGTATATTTCACAAGATTTTTAAATTCTGCAAGAACGGAATTAGCAAAGGAACTTATATTTTGGAGTGATAGTTTTTTGAATTCAATATATCATAGTCAATAATTAAGATTTCTGGGAGTTTTAGTCTTTTCACTTGAAGAGTTTGTGTTTGCCTGTTTCATAATCCAAATGATACACATAGGAATTGACAGAAGAGCTGCTGCAGTGCTATGAAATTTGTTGGATAATTTGTTATAAATAAATTTTGTTCTTCAAGGCCAATATATGGCAATTTCCATACCAGGTATTACCAGTGCATCAAACAAGCATTTCCAGATGTCTCTCAGTTTGGACAGTCATACTATCAAGGGATTATAGATTTACTAATAACTTGAGAAGAATGCTCTTTACATTCCTTATATCCAGAAAAATAAAGTACACACTTCCATTAAGAAGTCTATGTTTTAAAAAGCAAAATAGCAGATTGTCTTTGCATTTTTAAGAGTTCTACCTCTAGCTATCATTATGAGTTAAGAAGGCTAAAGTTAATCAAAGCCTGTATGCATTAAATGTCTGATTGCGCTGTTGTTAGTTCTTGTGATGTAGAGGATGAGTGGAATTGTGTTGTCCCAAACTGGGAATCGAGTAAGGGGTGACTTCTAATTTCTCTTGATAGTGTGCTTGTAAGTGGATACCAGAGGTGGTATTCAGCAGGTTCTGACCAGTTCTGGAGAACCGGTAGTGGAAATTTTGAGTAGTTCGGAGAACCAGCAAATACCCCCTCTGACTGGAGATTTTACAATATCCTTCCCCTGCCATGCCCACCAAGCCATACCCAAGAACCGGTAGTAAAAAAACTGAATCACACCACTGGTGGATACTTATTGAAGGAAACATTCCATATATACAAGGATTACAGATTTGTAAGACATTAATTAACAATTACAGCATCATGACATGAAACAAAGAATGTTGCAGACTGTCATTACCAATGGATAAACAAAAGGTCTCTACTTTTCAGTAGGCTTACTGCATTCAAAGGGGAGATAGGTAAGAAAGCTTAAATCCCAGTGTGACTATAATATTCCTTTGTTGATCTTCAAAGACACCATGTTATAAGGAGGAAAGTTTTTTTTTCCAGGCTACTTTTGACATTCGTTTATGTCCAATAAAATAATCATATAAAGACTAAAGAATAATATACATGTACATGGAATTTAATTACTGGCACAATATTTATATTCCCTTGTCATTACTCCTTTAACTAGGAAGAATCCAAAGTAGTTGTACCCTGAATTAAAGGTACAGCTTTTGTTCCAAACACATATTGCTGAGGTGAGTTATTCGGTTAAGAAACTTGAATTTAAAGCTAAATTACAAAATAAACTTTACAAAATAAGGTCAAACCAATCATCTATTGTACCAAGAGGGCAAATGGAAGATATAGGTCAACAAAATAGGAAGCCAGTTGGTTAATTCTTGTCAAAACCAATGGATCAACTTTCAGGTGATCCAAAAAAAGAATCCTGCACCTGTGGGAAAAGGAAAAGGAGAAGTCAAAGGCAATCTCAGGTATGGCCTTTGGCAACCTAACATAAACTTGGTGGTTCTACCTTGGTTTCTATTCTGAAATATCTAACTTTTATAATGTAGTAACTATAATGTTATTTTTGTTATATTGTAGAACAGAGGTCTCCAAACTTGGCAACCTTAAGACTTGCTATGCTGGCTGGAGAATTCTGGAGTTGAAATCCACAAGTTTTAAAGTTGCCAAGTTTGGGGACCCCTGTTTTAGAAGGAAATAAAATAACTGCTAGGACCATGTATACTTTGAATATGGGAAGGGTGAAAATCTGTAAGTGTGACTAGAACAACTTTCTGCTACCAAACAGCAGCATTTTTCCCCCCACTTTTCCACATTAGAAACGTAATGTGATTCTTAAAGCAGTAGCATTTTTTACAGGTCCACATGGAAAACCCTGAAAGAAGACATAGATGATTTAATGAATAGCAGAGATGTGTGATTTTGATAGGAGTTCTAAAACACTACTTATAAATCATTTCAAAATATCAACCCTGTTATTCTACCGTCCAATTTTCCTTTCTTTTTTATCTGTAGATTCCAAAATTCTGATTCTATTGAAAGAGTCTAATGCAAACAGAAAAAGAAAAGAGGAAGAGAATGACCACCTAAAGCAGTGTTTTTAAAACTTTTTAATATTAAGAAGTGTGGAGCAACTTCCAGAATTCCCTGTGCTGAGGAATTTGGGGAGTTGAAGTCCAAGCATATTAATGTCAACAAGTTTGAAAAATATTGATCCAAAGAAACAAAACTATACAACCTTAATTCTTGTATCAGAACTTCAGAAGTAGTACGAACACATGCATATCTTAGGCTTTTGCATTAAATCCATAGACACACACATGCACACCAAAATGCTTTAGAAGTCATATTTGGGAAATGTTTTTCTTACTTTAAAGAGAACACTACAAGTCCTATAGTCCTTGAGCTTTCATTGTATTCTCTGGAAAAACAAGCTTTGTTGAAGATGTGTTCTTAAACACATATCAGGCAAATGCCTTTTTCTATGCTGTATTCCATCCGTCTAGGACTGCAGGCATCTCAGCTGGGCATGTAGAGATGTGAGGAGTAAGCAATGCAAAAATAATGTCTACCTGTATGGGCTGTCGGTTTTGATTTGGGGGAGGAAAAAAAAACCTCAATGACTGCTGCACAGGAGACAGGTTGTGGAGAGGGAACGTGGAGCCTTTTTCTGAAAAGAAGCCAGGAGCAATATTCATTAAAACGTCTGATTTTTCCAGTCTGGAAAGAAGGCTTAAATTAACATGGGAAATGAAGTTGACCTTTACATCATACTGATACAACTGTATTGAAGAAATGCAGAATAAAAACTTATGTGCAATCATTGTTTAGTTTACAGAAGCAATGCATGAATGAAGGAAAATACATTTCCTTCATTGCCATAGATTTGGTAACTATTTTGACATGACTTTAGAAAAAAGTGTCTTTATAAATTCAGAATTTAATCTCTGATGATGTATGGGTATATTTTCTCAGAGTTATCAGATTTTCAAATTCAGTTGCAATTTTTATGCTCTACTCACTGGTAGAATCCTTCTGTATCTTGATGTATATATAGGAAGACTACTAGTAACAATTTAACACCATATATTATTTTGTGTAGTGTGGTTTTATGTTTGTATGAATGTATTTGAACATAATGATAAATGACAGCAATGCAGCTATGACCAGATGGCACCTTTGCATGTAGAGAAAATCACAGCTGTAGGTTTAAATGCAATATTCAATTTTTATTTGGTCTCAGATGTACAACAGTCTCCTATATGTAACTTAGGTGACCCATAAATGAAAGAAAAGTAAGTTTTTAATATCTCTCTTGGGCAAAGAAGGAGCCAGTATAATCCCACCTTCCACCTGAGCTTGATAGTGCTACTGTTTGTAGTTAAAATATCACAATGGAGCACAGAAATTTATATGTCAATTGATGACTGCTGCAATCATTAGACTTTGATAGTTTGCAGTTAAGAAACTTTTACAAATCCATGGTTAAAATAAATAAAAGCTAAACCAAATATCCATAAATTAGTCAGACTGGGCATCTTAATCTTAGTTCCTTTGGAATAAATTGATTTTCAAAAGGTTTCAGAAATCCAAAAACAGCAGGGATTTATACAATAATCACAAAGAAGTAGCCAATGCCATACCATCCTGCACCCGAAAGCCATAAAGGCATGGATCCAAACAATTGATGGATGAGAACATACTAGAAAATATTTTATCTACATCCATGGAGGCTAAAAGGAATCAAAGATTGGCCAAGATATTGCCCCAGTAATCACATGATTGGACTCTTCCCTTGAAGAATCAAGAAACTTGTAGGAATGACTGTATCAACCAAACTTGTAACAGTGATCAGGAGGAGTGCTGTTTGATATTCCTCCCTAAAAAGGCTACCATGAACATGCTACTTGCTATCAGCTGTCCAACACAATAAAACATGAGGAATAAAGGCATTTCACCTTCCTTATTGCCTTGATTTAGGCTTGAACATGAGCTCACGTGGTGGTTGGTCAAATTTCTCCCTTTTCTATTTGCTAGTTGTTCTGCCACTTTTCCTCCTGGGATTCTCAGTATACCAAGGGACCATAAGTACAGAAGACAGGTTGCTCAAAAACTATGTTGCCAAATGCCAAAGTCATTCTTAGAGGCAACCAAGCATTGAACGGAACTATTAGTAAAATCACCGGGAACCTTCCCAGGTATTTGCCAGAAATCATCTCAATAGATAATGTGCTAGGGGTGGACTTCTGGTTGGGCGCTGTGTCAGTGCGGAGCTGAGGAACGGATTGAGAGATTCTGATTTTCATTAGTTGGTGGCTTTGGGGAGCGTGTCGGACCCCGGAGAGGTAGGCAAAAGAAAGGGGAAGACACAGAGGTCTTGGGGAGGTGCCTCAATCCTGGAGACTGGAAGAAGAAACCCCTGAAAACCAATGGCAGAAGAGGGAGATTGTGATGATCATGACAATCGGAACCAGAGACGCAGCAGCCCAGCTGATTAAAAGAAACAAAAAGAGGGAAACAGCAGTCTGAGCACTGGAAAGGCTTTTTTAAAGAAGATTTTCAGAATATTGGTATATATTGTAAAGGAAGCTCCGATTTGAGTGGTGTGGTGAAGCAGTGGAACTATTGACAGGAGCGCTGACTGAAACAATGGCAAAGATTTATGCTGACTGATGGAATCGTGAAATCTGAGGATACAAAGGGTGAGATAACATTTGTTTTGCGAGCGGAGGAGTGAATTATAGAACCTTATTGTCCGTTTATTTGAGAAGTGGGGAAAGAAAGAAAAAGAAATGAAAGTGGTTAAGTGGTATAGGAAAACGAAAGGACAGTTTAGAGTGTAAAACTTGGAAAAGAACTTTTGATGCATTGAAATATCAGAAGAAAAGACTGGGGAAAAGAAACTTTAATTTGATAAATATTAATAGGCAACTCTGACAACAAAACAAGGAAGATCTATTTAAGGTTTATAAGTGGAACTGTGACTGTGTGGGAGTAAAAGAACAAAAGAGTAAGAAGAAAATACAAATAGAAAGAAGAAATGAAACATAGAAAATGACTGTGAAACTTGGAATGAGGACATTTTGAATTAAGACTTGTAAGACAGTTAACAAAAAACTTTGGATCTGATTTAATAGATATTGGTAAAATACAAACCTATTTAAGTGACGTTGATAGAAGACTAATTTGATCGAGGTAAATATATTTAAAATTTGTATACAGAATATTGCTTAATACTGATTGAAGTTTTTGGATTATTTGAATAATTGTTGGAAAGTGATTCTATAAGCATATGAATTAGCTGGTCAAAGAATAACTATATAATGTTATTATTTTATCGTTCTACTGATAAATTATATTAATCATTTTTTGTTTAAAAATATATAAGAAATTTAGGGGGAAAAAAGAAATTAGACTTATTTCAATTAAATATATAATCTTAAGGAAATAGATAAATTCATATATATAGGAATTCAACTATATTAATGAGCTGGGTGCTTTAACTATTTACATTAACTAATTAATTATATAGGTCTGGTGTTTTCTGGTTAAGCATACTGGTATCTATTTAATTGTATTTATAGTGGATTAACTATATATATATATATATATATATTGGATTAATATTTAACTTTCTAAACCTTTGAGCATTTAAGAAATAGAAATAAGATCTGTCTGGGATTATTTATAATAGAAAACTTATTTAACAATATATGTATTAATATGTATAGTGTATTCAAAGGAGAAGACAATATAACTTTACTAGGGATAGTTGATGGTGGATTGGAGAGAGCTTCTACAAATAGTTAAAATGGCAACAATAACTACAAATGTAAAATCAGGGAAGAAACCTACAACAGTGACATCTTCACCTCTGGGACAGAGATCGATTGATGCAATGTTACTGGTGGAAAAGACAAGTTCTGCCGTAAGTTTGCAGGCAGTACAGTCAACACTTACTATGATGCAGGAAGTGATGGTAAAAACCCATGAACTGATAGCAAGGAATCATGAAGACATGAAATTAAAAATGAGAACGGAAATAGGAGGAGTGAAGAACGAGATACAAAATTTGGATAGTAAAATTGGAAAGATGCAGGAGACAATAACAAAAATGAACAAAAATTAAACACAGTAGAGGCAAGAACTGAGGTGGTGAAAAAGAGATTAGAGGAATCGGAACAAAATTGGAAAGTCTTATATTGTGAACTTCGGGTTTCCGTGGTGCATATAGAATTAGAAAAAGCATCATTTTATTTGAGATTCCAGAACATTCAACAACAGAACGTTGAAGATAAAAAGGAAGATCTATGTGGAATAATGGCAAATTTGATAGCAACAACCCTACAGAAAGACAAACAGGAAATTGAGAATGACATCGATGAGGTCTACAGAGTATTTACGCATTATGCCCAAAGGCACAGACTACCCTGAGAAGTCCACATCCAATTCGCGAGAAAGACAATACGAGACATGCTATAAGGCAAGACCAGAGATAAGCCACTGATATATAAAGATCATGAAGTGGTAACGTTGAAACAAATACCTAGGAGAGTTATGGTGCAAAGAAGGGGCTACCAGTTTTTGTCATCTCAGTTAATTAAGAATGGTATATCGTTCAGATGGCTCACCCTGGAAGGGCTCCTAGTAGCATGGCAGGATAAAAAATATAAAATTGATACAATAGAGAAAGCGCATCAATTTTGGGAACAATATCTGGGACCTGAGGAATAACGTGAAAGTGGAGAAGATTCAAATACAAGAAGTCAGGAGAAACAACTCTCCGAAGAGAAAGAACTTGCACCACAGTCAGAATCTCAGAAACTTAGAGAAGTAGAAGAGGACAACAGACCAAGTACAAGAGAATCCAGAACAAGGAAAGAAACAAAAAAGGCTCTACACAGACAGTAACACGAACAGAGAAATCACCCTATTTTCAGTTAATATCAATGGCTTAAACTCAACATTAAAAAGAAAACAGTCATTTGAAAAACTTAAAAAACAAAATGCAGACATAATTTGTATACAAGAAGTACACATCATAGATAAACAGGCAGACCTTCTAAAGGATATCAATTTGGGAAAAATGTATTGGGCTCTTTCAAATCAAAGAAAAAGGGGTATCGTAGTATATATAAAAGATTGGCTGCAACACAAACAAGTATGATGAAGGGAGAATGTTATTTATAGAAATAATTTTAAACCAGAAAAAGATCTTGTTAGTTACAGTATATGCCCTGAATGTAAATCAAAAAGAATTCTATAATAAACTCCATCACAAGATAGTAGAAACTGAATATACAAGTGTATGTATTGTAGGAGATTTAAATGCTGTTTCAGACAAGGACAAAGACTATAAAAGCTCCAAACAAATAAAAAAATAAAAGGAGACTATTCCCATCTTCTTTTAATAACATGGTGAGGGAATTAAATTTGAAGGATGTGTGGAGAGAACTATATCCAACTAAAAGAGAATATACTTTCTTTTCCAATCCCTATCACCCTTGGTCTAGAATAGATCCGATATGGATGGACCCAGGCTTAATGGAAAACATCGAAAATATAGAGATCTTGCCAAATGTATGGGCTGATCATAACCCTATTCAAATTAAGTGGAAAGGAAAGAGAATGATTGGAAGATGGACATTTAATAATAGTATACAAAAAGATAACAAATAAATTGAAATGGTGAAAAAGAATTGAAAATATTTCTTGAAATAAATAAGAGAGAACATAGTCCCTTCAAAACCTCTGGGATACAACAAAAGCTTACATGAGAGGTTTAACTATTGGCTATAGTATTAAAAAGAATAAAGAAAAAAGGCAACAACAAAATGTGTGGAGAGAGAAACTTAAAACATTTAGAAGCAAGTAGACAAATTGATCCGAATAATCAAAATATCAATAAAGAAACAGATTTGGTAAAACATAAGATAAATTTAAGTATGCAGGAAGACCTGGCCCGAAAAGTTAAATTAATAAAACAAAATTATTTTGAAAATGCAAATAAGCCAGGGAGATGGTTAGCCCATAAAATAAAAAAAAAGAAAAAGGAAAAAGAACGACTGTAGCTCCAAGACCAAGAAGGGAAAGTATGTACTCAGGCTAAGGAAAAGAAAGATATTGCCAAGGACTTTTTTACAAATCTATACAATCAAGAAGAAGTACCAGAAGAACTTACTAATCAATATCTGAAAGAAAATTTTTTGCCAGAAATTATGGATGAAGAGAAATGTATTTTAAATAATAAAATATCAATAGAAGAAATTAGTTGGGCAATTGGAGCCAAAAAACCAAATAAAACCCTGGGCCCGGATGGAATTCCATCTGAATTCTATAAGGAGTTTCAAGAGTTATTGGAGGAGTTAATGACAGACTTATATAATGAAGCCTTGGATAGTGCTAATATACCAAAGTCATGGACCGAAGCGTATGTAACCCTTATTCACAAAGAGCAATCAGACCCACAAAAAATTCAAAATTACAGGCCAATATCACTTTTAAATGTAGTTTACAAGATTTTGGCCACAATATTGGCGGAAAGATTAAAGAAAATATTAAGCAGGGTTATTCATACTGACCAGAATGGGTTTCTGCCATATAGACAAATGAAGACAAATACAAGAATAATTATGGATGTTTTAGAATTCTATGAAGTACACACAACTAAAACAATGGCACTGATGTTTTTAGACGTTCAGAAGGCTTTTGACAACTTGAATTGGAATTTTCTTATTAAACAATTGACAGGCATGAAATTTGATGAATTTTTTTTAGGATTCATTAAAACAATATATAATACCCAAACTGCAAAAATATTAATAAATGGGGAAAATACAGATAATATAAGGATAAATAAGGGTGTAAGACAAGGATGCCCCTTGGCTCCCCTACTTTATATATTAGTAGAAGAGACGCTACTGGTACAAATCTGACAAAATCAAGAGATCAGGGGGTTAAAAGTTAAAGAGGAGTACAAACTTCAAGCATTTGCTGACAATATGGCATTTATAGTAGAAGATCCCCTGGAAATGACACCCATTTTGATGAAAGAAAAGAACAATATGGAAAGGTGGCAGGGTTAAAAATTAATAAAGAAAAAACAAACGTGATAACAAAAAACTACAAATGAACAAAAGGAAGAACTAACAAAGAGATTAGGGATACAGGTGGTAAAGTAAAATATTTGGGGATATGGCTGACAGCTAGGTGCTCGTCAATTAAAAAAGATAATTATGATAAATTAACAATTCAAATATTTAAAGACTTGGATAATTGGGCTAAATTACTAATATCTCTATTACCGCTGCTGCTTCTGCCCCCACCACCGCTGCTGCTTCTGCCCCCGCCGCCGCTTACCCCGCTGCCGCCGTTTCTGCCCCCGCCGCCGCTGCCCCTGCCGCCGCTTCTACCGCCGCTGTCGCTGCTGCTTCTGCCTTCCAGTCCTGCCTCATCCAGCCGGGCCATTTGCAGGAGGAGAGGTAGGCGCGAGGTGGGTGAGCTTTCTTCCCCCCCACCCCCACCCCCGCAAAATTTGGCCAGAAAATAAACCGTGATAAACCGTGATAAAAAAACCGTGATAAAAAATAAATAATTTTTAATAAATAATTAATAATAAATAATAAAAAAGATCTCACTAACTTCATTTCCAAATAAATTTAATATGTTAACTATGTTTTCTATGGTTTTTTTGGATGATCAGGTATCATTACTGTTATTTTATTTTGTGTGCGGCCCAAACCAAATTTTCATCTTCTAATGTGGCCCAGGGAAGGTGAAAGGTTGGACACCCCTGATGTAAAACTTGAACCCGAAACCTTTTTGCTGGGTATGATAGACTCAAAAATAGAAAAAAATATCAATATTTCATCTTGCACATTATAACGGCAGCCAGAATAAGCTATGCTCAAAATTGGAAACTCTATTGTCCCTTCAGAGGAGATGGTCATTAAAAAAAATGACCATCACGAGTGTGCAGAAATGGATAGCCTAACCAAATTACTAAAAAACAACAATGATAGTGAATACTACAAAGTTTGGAACTGTTGGTATGAATGGTTAAAGAAAAAGCAGAATTTGACAACTGAATAAGTTATGAAACTATGAAGGACATGAGTTTAATCATAAAGTATTCTGTGAAATTAAAACATTAAAAGAATGAGGAAGGTACTGTAACAAGGTAGATCACATCAATGTTATGGGGTAAAAGAAAAAAAGAAAAGTGTAACCAATGTTCAATACCTGCTGCAAAATGTATATATGTATATATATTTGTTCATATGTTTGTTTCTTTTTAAATGTTTTAAATATATGAAACTTAGATGCACTTTATTTATTTATTTTTTTAAAAAAGATAATGTGCTGGGGTGAACCCTCCAATACAGTCATGGGTACCTATCAATTAGGAAGCCTTTTGCCCATTTGTATCAGGCCTAAGATTACTTCAGATAAGGTGGCTATTAAGGACCATGAACCTCCAGGCTCTTCCTGACCCAGCCCTGCAGCACGGATTAAACTTATTGAATAGTAACAGAAAGGAGGCTCCAAAATCTGAACCTTGTAGGGAGGTATCCTGCTGAGCACAGTGTTATCAGTATCCCTGAACTGTCCCTTTGATCCAGAAGGTTCTGTCTCAGAAGCAGAATTCTTGGTCACTGCAATGATGTCTTAAATATCAATGCCACTCCACTCCGGTGCTGTACTCTTCCATGTTCTTTACTCTTCCATGTTTTAATAATATGCACCATGTCTGCATGTTCATAATCGCCCAATAACAAGGTAAAGATCTGGTGTTTACTACCAACGGATGGATGGATGGATGGATGGAAAAAAAGAAAGGAATATGTTTGAACTGAATGATTACAGGAGAATTTATTCTTTTTTATATTCTATCTATAATAGATGTAGTAGAATTATTTCATGAAAAATAATTTAGGATTGCAGCCAAAATAAATGTTAATTAAATAGCAGTTTAAGCCTTAAAATTAAGACTAATGGCTACGCTTAAAAGCATATGCATAATACATGATAAAAATACAAATACACGCCTTGTAATTGAATGGACCTGGACAGAATAAAGGACTTTTAATGAGGAATGTGTGCCAAGCAGGATACTCTAAAGTACTCTTCTTATAATACAAACTCTGTATTGCACATCAAATAACATACAATTGTGTTTTAAATAGCAAAAATACTAAGGATGACTAATTGTTTTCCTTCAATAACAGGAGAGAAAATAAATACCTAAAATGTTTACTATTTTTTGTTCTAAATTTACAACAGTGAGAAAAATTTTTTTAAGTGAAATCATTGATGAATACCCAGAAGACAAATATAATATCGTTACTGCATTAACCCAATATATGCCAGCGTGGAAATTATGTCCATATACCTTGGGATTTTACAGGGAATTTTGTCTTTTCTTTAAAATTAAGCATGACTGGTGCCCAGTCAACATCTAGAAGTGTCTGAAATATAAGAGAAGTAATATAAAAGATGCATTCTTCTTTCAACGTGACTCCCGTGATGTGCTAATTTTTATGCCAAAGCTATCTTGTAAAAAACTTTCTAAATAGCTATCTGCTCACCACTTGAATGCTCTTTCTCAGTGCCCTGTTAATTCCAGCCTAGCTCAAAGTGAGCATAATATGGAAAAAGTTCCCACCTCTCCCAAGAATATAGAGTCGTGCGAGCATGCTAATAATGGAGGAAGTTATTAATTGAAATTAGAGACTTCAAAATTATCATGCTTTTAAAACTCTGCTCTTTTTAACTTTGTCTTTTTATCTTTTGTATGGATTTTTTACTTTTTTATTTGTAAACTGACCAGAGTCAATAGTGAGATGGGCAGTGTATAAATGTGATAAATAAACAAATGCACGCTCACTACAGGTAGTCCTCAAGTTATGAAAGCAATGGAGCCTACCCCTTCCATTTGTAACCCAAGGATTCATGGGAGTGAATTTCATACCTTGAACGAGATCGCTCCCTTTTGTCAAGCATTTGTGAATCGAATGCATGATTCATTAAGCGCACATGAGGTATTTCAGGATGGGGGGAGCCTAGTGATGGAACAGGCCATCTGCTTAAGATCACCCAAGGCCTCCCCGACCCACTGAAATATCTCATGCTACTCACAATTGCTTTCCCACCACTCAACTTGCTGTGCCGGGTCACTTATGCAAACATCTAGGAACCTGTCCCATTTCCAGGCTCTCAGCCATGCGTGACCCTCCAACGCTCCATTTAGGCTTGCACAGGCCTTGCCCGGCACTTTGCCAGCCAAAATGGAGCTCTGTTTAGGCCTACGCAGGCCTTGCCCGGCACTTTGCAGGCCAAAATGGAGGTTCAGAGGGGCAGGCCTGTGCAGGCCTAAACGGAGTGCCATTTTTGGCCTGCAAAGTGCCGGGCGAGACCTTTGCAGGCTAAAATGGAGCATTGGAGAGGTGCCCTCTGAAGCTCTGTTTTGCCCAGCAAAGTGCAGGACGAATGTGCAGGGCCTCTGTGTTTGTAAGGTCGAACAACTACCATGGTGCTGCAAGATTTGTAGTTTCGGAACTTGTTTGTAAACACTAGGGGGCGCTGATGCTTAACTTCGAACATCCACTAAGGGAACGCTATAACCCAGGGATAACCTGCATATGCTTTATTTCGTGCCATACATTTCTTTCAGAAAAATAAGATAGATTTTAATTTATTGTAGTACATTTCAAAGACATAAGATATTACCTAGCAATCATTTTGAGCAAGAAATCTGTAATTGTTGCAGGTATCCTTTTACAAGATTGCATATTTCACATTTAATTCCATTCCAGTTCTGTTAGATCATAGGACTAGATCCCAATGGTTGTACTTAAAATGATCTATATTTGAGGGTTTTGGTCTCCATCCCCCCCACAGTTCATTCTTGAGCCTTGAAAGAAAGATACGCTTTTAAAGAATATAAGTCTGATTAGGCATATCTGGTGTTAGAAAGCATTTGGCAAATATTTGAGTTCTGTTGAAGAAATGGATGAGTGATAAATATATGTACTGTAGTAAGCCTTTGGTAGATATGAGTCACTACAAGTCTGTGGTTTTCTAGACAGATGTTGCCAACATAAAAGCTTCAATTTTTGGACCCTGGTCAAAGAGCTTTCTTAGTAATTTATTTCTGGCAAAAGGTATACTTCTCAAGGACTGGGAAAACTGCATTTAGCAAAAACATGGCAATCCTAATGAAGGGAGCTTTTAATCAAATCATATGCAGGATGGAAACAAAAACCTGAGATAAATGCAAAGCTAACTACTAAAGATAGGGACTTAGAGAAGCAGCAAAGGCATAAGAATATCCAGCAAACCTCACAACAGAGTATTACTGAAGTAGGAATAATAAGCAATGTTAATTTGAGCTCCTGGTACAGGAAAGTAATAATTAAAATGCAAGTTGTTCAAAAAAAAAAACTTGTGCAAAAGACAGGATAAATAATATGGTAGGAAAATATTTTGTGCACCCACAAAGAAATTCATGGAAGTCAAGGTATACTATAGGCAAATGTAGTCCCAGGAGTGGGAACCAAAGAATTTCTCTTTGATAAAATAACATCATAATGGCGGTTTGCAATTGTTACATATCTTCATGTTGGAGGCATATTATCCATAAACTTCAGAAATGAGAATGTTTCTATGCTCCCATTGTAAGCGATTCTTGGCTCACACTAATTCCTTGCTTTTGGCTTCTGGCTGCCTCAATCATCCTTGCTTCAATCAGCTGGCAGTTCTTATGCTCAGCAAGTGGCCAAAAGAACACTCACTGATCAACTGGTGGTTCTCTGCAAGTTCTAGATCAGTGGTTCCCAAACTTTCAGTCCACTGCCCCCTTGGTGCTACCAACTCATCCTCAATGTCCCCCACCCGGGGGCGGGATTCAAATTTCTGTGGCCGTGGCCTAATTTGAGGGTGTGGTTTGCTGGTAACGTGACTGGGTGGGTGTGGCTTGCTGGTCACATGACTGGGTGGGTGTGGCTTGCTGGTCACGTGACTGGTGGCGTGGCTTGCTGGTCACGTGACTGGGTGGGTGTGGCTTGGTGACTGGCAAACCAAATACAAGTGGTCCTCACTTAATGGCCGGTTGCTTAGCAAGTGTTCTAATTTATGACTGGCTTCCCCAGAACTCCTTGACTTATTTTGGGAGTTTTGACAGCCATGCACACACATATACACATACTCCCTTCTAACCCTGCTGGAGCAGGTGATTAGACTAGAATAGATATCTTTCTCCTCCCTCTCTCCCTCCCTCCCTCCCTCCTTTATTTCTTTTTCTTTCTGTCCCTTCCATCCCTCTTTCTTTGTCCCTTTTCTCTCTCTCTTCTCTCTTTTCCTCTCTCAGTCTCGCCCCATTGACTTTGTACACCGCTCCATTTGGACTTGCTTGGGCAGGTGCCTCCGATGCAAGGGGCTCAATGAGGTAGACCTGCAGAGCCTCGGTCCGAATGCTGCAGCCCCGGGATGTTTGAAAAGGAGAGCAAAGCCATTCTGGCTTTTTGCTCACTCTGGCTTTGCTCTCCTTTCCCAAAGCTGCGTTCAGGGTGAGGCCCCCAGGATCAGCCCATTGAGCTCCTTGCACCAGAGTGTGCAAGTCAATGGGGTGATCCTGCGGGGCCTCGCCTCGAATGCGGCGGCGGGGGGATTTTTTCTCACCCCTGAATTGTGCCCTGTCGCTCAACTCCAGCGCCCCCCACTGGCCCCCTTGCCTCTCAGAGCCCCCTAAGGCATCCCACCGCCCCCCAGGGGGCAGTACCACCCACTTTGGGAACCACTGTTCTAGACTCACAAACATAGAAATATATTCATGTTTATAATCCTGAAATCTGAACTGATCTGAAGATAGTTGAATAGTTCTCTGGTATATTTGAAATTGAAGTTAGCAGAGCTGGGTAGCAGATGGGTTGAACAGAAGAGCCTTCTATAGCCTTGTGGACAGTGTTTTTAAAAAAATTAATGGACAGAAAAAAAAAACATAATATTGTAGCCAGAGACTGCAAAAAATTAATTAGGGATAGATCCCAACTTTTCTAGTAGCTGCTGAGAGACAAACTTTGCTAAGGATTTACCTATAAAATCTCTTGTTCATGACTTAGGATAGCTTCCTTTCTTAACATTGGAGAGAACCAATTGAATGAAGCGATGTGAAGGTGGGCAAGTTTAATTGAAACACATTGACTCAATGTTGTCTTTTTTCTTTGCCTGCAAATCCAACTTATTAAAACCCATTGGATGGTCTCTATGTCTTTTAGATTTTATTAGTGCTTGTACAAATGCAAAATGTAACCTTTTTTCATATAACTATATATAGATTTATAGCAATGGTTAAAAAAAGAGATTAGAAATGATTTATGGACCAACACCTTCTAGCAAAGGCCAGTGGATTCATGCCAAGAGAGACAATGTGAACTTATTATTTGTGCAGGGAGGAAAGGAAACCAGTCACTATCTCATAAAAATATTTGAATGGGTGAAATTATTACTCTAGGAGAGTCACTGCTCAGGTATGATGTTGTTTTCTTAGTTACTAAATTGTTAAGGGCAGCCATAACTCACTCTTCCTGACTTCATGAGCACATTTTGAGATGTAACGCATCACTTTCTTCCAAATAATAGCCGACAAGGGCTGGAAGATTTGTTTTCCCAGATGTGCTTCTTGTCCAGTTTTTCCTGATATCCTGCTTGGTTGTTTTTGTTTTTTCTTCCTTTTGCTTGTTTGATTGCTAACAAAGCAGCACACAACAACAGCGACAGCGGCATTCATGGTTACAGCTTTTGTTTTCAGATGACAAATTCATGCTCTATTGCCTCAAGAGCAATCTCTCTCTGGCTATCTAAATGTCTCTTGTGGGATATCTAGTGTAAATAATTTCAGTAAAAACTATACCGTAAGAACCGCATGTATAAGTATTAATAGTAGTTAAGGCCATCAGAAATGGCATTTGGGGAACTTCTGTTATAAACCAATTTCTGCTGACATTCATTTGAAAATGCTGAACTTACTGGTGCATGAAAATTGTTAGAAATATGATACTAGTTATTTTTTTTATTTTTTTTATTTTTTTAATTGACTTTTAATTAAATTTATACTCCGCTCTACTACAAACAGTACAAATTATAGCAGATTAAAAAATTTAAAATTATTTCAAGAATTTATAGATATACGCATACACACACACACACACACACCCCTGAACTTGTCAAACATTGATACTTGCAATTTATTTATTACTTTGATAATAATAGAATAAGAACTCAGAAACAATTCTTATTCTGCTATTAAGAGGTAAGTATAAAAACCAAGAAAAACAAAGTAAAACAGTAATGACAATATTAATATAATTAATAGTAAATAGTAACAAAAATGTTACAAGCCAATATGAGAACTGTGATTGCTATGGTGCAGAATTTTTCATTTTTTTAGACTGTTCTAGTGTCTCTACTTAAGGAACAAAACTTGTGATCTAAATCATTTCTATGAATGTTTACAGTTTGCTCATAGAAACAACATTTTGCAATGCCTAATTTTACTTTCAAAAATGTTCCGAAAGAAAGAAAATAAACCACTATAGACAAGAAATCAATAGTGTTTTTTCCCTTGCATTCATAACTGAATAACTTTTTTTGCCCGTATAATAATTCCGTCCCAACATTTCAAAATCCAATTATTGTTTGCATTGGAATCAGATTCAAGAAAAGTTGACTGTATAGTTGAATTGTATCAAATTTCTACCCATTCCTATCTTGAGGAACCCTGGAAGATCAGGGCCCAATGCTCCTTAGTTAACAGCTGTTATACTCATCTCTAATCCCAATGAGATAAATACACATAGTACTTAGTTAATGACCACTCATTCAGCAACCATTTGAAATTATGACAGTGTTATACAAGTGGTGGCTACTACCTGTTTTCAAAGTTCCAACTGCCCTCTGGTCATGTGATCACAATCTTGGTGCTTGGCAACAGGCCTCACACTTATGAGGATTGCAGCATCCTGCAATCGTGTGATCATAATTTATAACCTTCCCTGCCAGCTTCCTACAAACAAATGCTGGAAGCTGACAGGGAAGGTTACAGGTTGTTTCGGTAAAAACAGACACACTTCCCCAGTCTTCCTGTGCCTGTACTGCCCCTTGCCAGATACCTATATATCTTCATGCACCTTCCCAAAGCAGTGCCATATTGGCCCTGGTTCTCCTTGTCTCCTTGGCAGCCCCTCACTTCCTCTCCCATTCTATAGCAGCACCTGTCTGCTGGCCTGCTTGTGGGCTCCCTGACACTTGCAACTTCCTGTCAGTTCCCCCAACTGACTTTGGTTGCTGGAAGCCAGCAGGTAGCTGTGAGCCACGATTTTCACTTGGTGATGGCAAAGAGGACTGCAGGGATTGTTGTTGGGAATTGCAGGGATTGTTGATATGGTCACATGATGTCTGCTTTATGACCACATCGCTTAGCGATGGAAATTCTGGTCCCAATTGCTCTCACTACTTGAGGATTTAAAGTCACCTTAACTAGAGTTGGTAATGGCATGGATTTATGGGAAAAGTAGTCTGAACCAAAAATATAAATGGTAGAGCAAAGTTCTGACATCAATGAGACTAGCCCTGTTTCTATAGGCAGTGTGATATTTGAAATACCCAGAGGGCATCCTAAATAAAGCACTTAACAAAGGCTGACAATACAACTCATAGAGATTGATAGTCCTTATACATTTCAATTTGTGATCTGTATAAAGCCTGGCTAGTTAATTAGTTCTAAATAATTTCAATGTAGCCAGAATATAGTTACCATGTTTGGCAATAAATACATTAAGGATAACCTAAAGAGGTAAATCATTTGGGGGAGGAGGGGGAAATCCTGAAATATTTAAAACTTATTCTGCTCAATTTAATTGAGCATCTTTATGCTTATGTTTTGTAGTTTCTTAATGAATGCTATAACTTTTTTAAAAAAATCATTCTCTCTTAAGCTTTGCTCATTATAGTAAGAAGCAAAGGCTCAAAGCCCTCTGCCTTGGCTTTCGATAAATATAAAATAGTGTCTGCATTGAAAAGCACAACCATAGGTCTATTAGCTAATTGGCAGCATCCCCAAAATACTATTTTGGCACCAGATAGGAGGCATTACTCTGAAGAGAAGGCTATGGACTATTTAAATTAAACCAAGTACTCTGATATCTTTTTGAGGTGGTCTATTAATGTGCTTTGAATCTGCAGAGCATAAGTACACATGTTAACTGTCATCCCAAAAGTTGGAATATAATTAATCTATGCTTAGTGATGCCTGATGTGTATTTTTTAAACAGAATATAAGACTTGTCCTGTTGTACCAAGTCAACATCCAACACTCTTTATAAGAATAATATAGGTAGTCCTCAACTTACAACCACAATGGTGCCCCAAATTTCTGTTGTTAAGTGAGCTTTGCCCCATTTTATGACTTTTCTTGCCACAATTGTTAAGTGAATCACTGCAGTTGATAAGTTAGACATCCAGTTGTTAAATGAACCATTGACTTTGTTTGTGAGAAGGTCACAAAAGGTCATTTCATGACCTAGGGGCAAAGCAACAGTCATACATAAGAACCAGTGCCAAGCATCTGAATTTTGATCACATGATAATGAGGATGTTGCAAAGGTCGGAAGTATGAAAAAGGATTTTAAGTCACATTTTTCAGTGTCGTAACTTTGAATAGTCACTAAATGAACTATTGTAAGTTGAGGACTACCTATAACAGCATGCAATGGAGAAGAAGTCCATTAGAAAAACACTAGGAGTATCCCAGTGACTTTAGTTTTTGTAGTTAAAATTTAGTTCTTCTAGTTCTTTTTTCTCCTCTAGATCATCTGTGCCGGTTCATTATGACAGTGATGGTCATTTGCTTGATGATGATCAAGCAGAACTTTGATTAAACCACCATGGCCACCATATTGAATTTTCTAGCATAACTTGACAAGCTTGTAATGTAGACAGCACTGCATACAAGAGGGTCGGTCTCCTTTTCTCTTCTCCTTTCTTATTATGATTCTCTGGCATATAGGTGTTTCTATAAATATGCTTGCTGTCATCTCTGAAAAAGTTGATATAATAATGTGGATTACTTCTTATCAATTGAGAAAGAAATGTATATAACTATCAAGACTGATTTGCTCTTCCACCTATCTAATAAAGTTCTATCTAATAAAGTTTTACTTTTGGGGAAGAATAATGTCCCAGGTATCCCTGCATTCACTAGCTGGACAATTGACATTAACATTTTTAAAATTATTGGTAATTTGCCAAATCTCTTAAGCACATTATAATTCTCGAAGTATGATAACTTCTATAGTGTAATATAATTTCTCAAAGAGATTTTCCCCCATTTATTACTTTTTTATCATTGTCTTGAATTATTACATTGATGACTATTATCATATAACACATATGAGAACCCAATATGTTCATTTCTCCAATAGAAACATGACTTTACAAAGTAAATGATGAACAAATGAGCAACATAGAATTTTCAACAGAGACATTACATTGTTGGCTGATTCTTACAATTCGGGTCTTTCCATCACTTCAAAAAAGTTGAAATGTTTGGTGATAAACCTGCATGGTTCTATCAAATCACCCAATATGTAGAACTCTACAATGTGCTTCCACTGCGAAGGTCAATGAGGTGCAACTTATGAAAGCAATGTTGCACTGGTGTTAAACAAGCTCTGTATCTTTTGGATATGTGTTGCACTATGTACAAAAAGAACAAACTTTGCATTATAATAATATTCTGGATCCTGCAGAAAACCTCATATACCACTCTTCCTAATATTCATCTGCTGCATTGTTTTCAGTGTTTATGCTCTGAATTGTTTGGCCAATGTTTCAGCTTGAAGTTGAAGTCCAAACCTTCTGATTCACAACCTAATGTAAGATATTATGCCTAACAGAAAGCAATACAAGCAATTCCCTTGCCTCAGTGTTTTAGAATCTGTAAATGAAATCATAAAACTACATTTCCATTGGTAACTAATTGGAAAGAAACTCCCACAAAGTTTTTAACATTTGGGCAATGTTGCAATCTTACATTGTCTGAGTGTTAACTATTATACCCATAGATAACATTATTAGCGCAGGAGTTGATTTTCTAAATTGCTATATATAGTTTTATTTAATCTAGTATTTATAATATTTTACCTGCCTGCCAGTTATTATGTGGAAATATGCACAGGGAGAGTCTAAAATAAATATTTAAGTAATATTTTAATATTTATGGTTGGAATCTTTCATAGATTGTTATTTGTATATTCCTGAATTTTTTTAGTGATTTGATTTATAAAAGGGTTGAAATTAATTTTAATAATTTGGTGATATGAAAGAAATAAAACCTTAAGTAATTTAAACTTTTATTTCATACAACAAATTCTGTTTGATGATCCAGTTTCTTTTGATTCCATATTTAAATCCATACATTTTAATTTATTAATTCCAATTATTAGCGCTGTGTCTTTCTATGTACTTTAATTTTTTCCATGATTATTTTGAAGTTTTTCTTTGATGGGACTAATGTCACATCTCTAGCAAATAAATGCTATGATATTCCGTAATTATAATATACCCATTAATATTATGTGTTCATATAGTTTTACTAAAAGAAATTAATTCACTTGTATTTTTCTATGGTAATAAGTTTAGAATTGTGGATCTGAAATTCTTTAGCTGCATCCAGCCAAAGGTCTTTTACCAAGGAAGGTTTTATTTAATACCCTTCTTGTTGGTTCAGAAACCTAATGTCCTTTAATAAAGATTTAATGTTCTTTCTATATTTACTAGCAATTGTGCTAAGCCTAATTGCTAATATTGCTGAAAATGTGTTTGTGTCTTGATTTAGATACCATATTATGTTTGTTTATATTTCATATTTCAGATATGAAAACTGATTGCAGAAAATATGCACTCAGCTTTTAGGCATATTCGCCAACAATTTGGCTGCTGTGCTAAATTCATTGCAAGTAAAACATTATTTATATTTGTATTTCTAATATTTAACATCATGCTGACTAATCCAAAGGCGTCTTACAGTGGCTTACAAACGTGATAAAGTAAAATATATAAGCACATATTCAAACAGCATAATGAAAACCCAAAGCAATATAAATTCAAATCAACAAGGTCAGTGAAAAACTGTTCCAAACTCAGCAACCACACGACTCCCGAATACAATTTGTTTGCTCTCGCTATCATGTTTATTTGATGCTCACTCTGAAGACATGATGATCTGCATTTAAAAACACAAGCAGTGTTCAAACTGTTAAATATTGTACTGGGAATAATACTAGTGCTTGCAATAAAATAAATAAATAGTATTGTAATTACTTTCATGGCATGATGATGCAGAGTCATGGTGAGAAAATGCAGCATCATGATGGGAAGCTACAAAGCGTCACAGCTGGGGTTGAATTTTATCAGAGCTTGTTAGTGTTTTGTAAGCAATTAAAATAAGAAGTAGTAGTCTAAATCAATTGGCTATCTCCAATGTACTGTTAACTTAAGGAACTCTGTCACTTGTACTTAGCAGTAGCTTGGCAATATTGTTCACATCACGCATAGGCTGCTATATTCCACTATTTCATGGTGACAGAAGGCATTAAACAGAAAACAATAGAATTATTAGCATAATCCATGTTCTTGTAATAGCAATAACATTAGTTGTTCACATACAGTAAGCTTTAGAATGTTCAAAACACCTTCCAAATGAATGATTTACATCTTTTGCTATATATGAAAATATTCATATATTGAAATCCTGGACTACTGCTCTACAAAGTTATGTAATTCTACAAACTAACTAAACCAATACTATGCAATATAGTATGACAATTTACAGCAGCCCTCCATAAATTGGTATCCATCTGTAGTATTTTACCATTCTGTTTTATTATGTTACTGTTAGGAATTAAATATTCCAAGAAGAAAGGTCATGTTGTAGCTCAAGCCAGTTTGAATCCTTCTGTTCAAACTGTGTTACAGCCAGTCAGCTATGTCAGGACAGGAATATAGCAAGCCACTGGAACCCCAATTTTCTCTTCTTTCCTTGTATTTATTTTTCCACTGACAATATTCTGTGCTTTTTGAAAGTCACTAAACGTATACAGATATTCTGGGATTTGTATTTATATTTACTTGAGTAATACAGCTGCCAATTTCACATGACTCTGTGGTTTGTAATAAAATAGATAAAGCAGTTAAAATACAAAACATAAAAATAAAAACATAGCATTCAAGCATCATAAAATGACCCACCCCAAAGGGGAGCAATAGGTCCATGCAAAAAACCAAGTTTTCAAAGTCTTGTGAAAGGCCAGCAGGGTCAGGGCTTACCTAATCTCTGGCAGAAAGGGTGCTCCTCCTAGGCCCTGCCAGCAGACACGTCTTTGCCAACAGCACTTGAGTCATACATCTCCTCCTGCCAGAGCAGATAAGATGATGCCTCTCAGAATTCATAGCACAAATCATGAAAGGAGAAAACTTAATTTAAAAAACAATCCTAGGTAACAAGCTAAGTTTGCCAACTGAAAAAAGCCTGTTGACTTCAGGTTTTTCCAATATTCTGGGAGCTGAAATCTTCACCTATCTTAAAATTGTCAAAGCTGAGACATGCTTCTATAACTGATAACCCTTGGGTAAAGATGCAGCGATATGGAAACGTCAGCTTTCTTTGTCCTTTAATAAGTTGAAAAGTATGAGATTCATATTGGGGGAAAGTATATAGAAATAAGGTTTATGCAGCAATGCTCCTTGGACAAAAGGGGGCTCTGGAGCTGAAGAAGCTTCTTGGATGAGAAGCAAAACATCTTCAAAGAAAAACAAGAAAGTCCAGTTGCCTCTTGAAAAAAGCACCTTTGGAGTAACTACTCCAACGGTTTGTGTGTTTGAGAAGATCCAGACTGAAATTTCCACTCAATCAAACATTTATCCCTTACCTGTCCTTGTCTATCTCTTTGAACTTAGCAGTTATGTACTAAGTATAATGACTTGATCTCATAAGCCTTAAAACATAAACAACAAAACAGAGGAAATATAAGTTTGGTTTGAATTCCTTCTTTATTTCTGGCCTTTGGGTGAGTGTTAGTTGGAGACTGTTTTACATACTATAAAGAGAGAAAGAGGTCCGTTGCTAAGTTCTAAAACCAGCGGCTTCATCTTGCTTATGCGCCTGTGATAATAACTTGATCTACACTTGACTAAAACAGAGGTTCAGAGTAATTTACAGAAAAGGGCATTTGCCTGGGAGTTATAGAGAAAGTATTCAGATTGACCAGAAAGAAGCCATGGGCAAAAGAAAACAAGAGCTTTTATTTGAATGTTGCTATTCTGTAAGGAAGCAGTGGGAAAAGGAATCAAGTAATACAAAAGTAAAAAATTTAAACTAGCCATTCTAAGAACTGGATAGTGAGATCAAACAATTCTGGACTGCCGGAAGATAAGGAGGAATCTCATTTGTCTCAGGCCTCTCATAAAGCCTCGGGGGACAGCCTTGGAACTGCCGTTCTTTTCAGAGAGTCACTATGTAATGAAAGGAAGCAGACATGCACTTCATTATCTCCTTGCTGATTTGGATCAGCAGGTGGCTTAGACTCGCTGTGGAGTAGCAATTTTTATATTGCTCCTCAGCAAATAACTTGGCATTAAGAGTTTTATGTTATATTGAGGAGTAACATTAGCATTAATGAATGCTAATAGAGCACTTTGCCCTGAGAAAACTGCCTATTTGCATCCACGTATCCAACTACAAGGTCAGTGCACATAATGTTCAAGATTGTGACAGAAACTAATAAATTAAAGCTACCCCAGAAGCTGTTCTACACTTGCCTGAAAGTGCACAGTGGTGGTGAAAGTCAGGAAGAGAAGCAGCAGCCCACAAGGACTTGGGGGCGTGATATGTATCTCTTTCCTTCCTCATCTTTTAGGTCACAGTCCTTGGGTATTGTAACATTTTGAGGTGGATTTTCAGCCTCCCAAGATGGAATTGAAATATTAGCTCCCCGTGTTTGCGGAATTGTATAAGACATCAGATTACATACCCAGATCATTCAATTTCTCTGAAGCCAGAGGATACCTCACTCCTAGCAATATCCATCCAGTATATGCACTCACCTATGATTAACCTTACTTGGCCATTAAATGTCACAATTCCTCAGTATACAAGAAGCTGAAAGAATATACGTTTGTCAGAAAAAGGTGACAGTGAGAGACGTGAAATGACATTTTTTGTGTGGGGATGGGAATTGTTGTCACTTGGCTGTGAAAGGAAATTGCTTTTTCTATAAATCTTGGGCCTCACGGAATAAAACACACATTTCTTTCCAACTGGAAAGCCATTCTTATTGCCATAATGAAGGTATTGTAAGTTGTGACTTTTTGCAAACTCAGAGGGGAAAAAAAAAAAGCAATCTGCAATCTTGACAGATACACTCCTTCCAGGATTCGCTGTTCACCAAGCGACCTCAATTAATTTATGAGAAGGACAGCAGACGGTGAACTCTCCAGCTCAGCCTTGGTGGTGAAGTCCCTGTCTGAATTAATGTTCTGGTTATTTAAAGAAGATTTATATTAAGCTTTTCTTTCATTCCAATTCCATGAGGACATTAAAATTGTAATGGAGGCCATTTGTATGCATTTGTTGAAATCAGTGCTATTTGTTATCCAACAAAGAACAAAGGGGGGGGGGGGAGATGATGAGAAAAAACACTCCAAAATACTCCAACCCATTAAAAAACAACAACACAACAAACAGAAGAAAAAGATATGTTGTGACTTGCTGACATAGTCACCATGTGAGGAGTAACAGGTTGGAAAAGCTATCTCATCTGTAGCCTAAACCACTCTAGCAAATGTAATTTGGATATCTATTTCCAGAGCCAGTCCATTCTAAATAAAGTTGTCCAAAAGGAACATTTTCTCTAAAAGATGGCTTACAACTGGGTGTGAATATCCATCTCTAATGAGAGCAATTTGAAATGACCTTTATGCCTAAATGAGTAATCACCACCATAGTGAACACCACATATTGCATTTATAGTCTGCCTTCTAACTGTCTTGGAGAATACCAAAGTATGTATACATATGCATATACATATACATTACATATACATATGCATGCATGTATGCATACTTATATATACACATACATACAGATTTATATATATAGATTTTTCTCCATTTTCCATTCTTCTGGTTAGATTTAGAGAAAACAGGAGAAGAAAATTTATTTTCAATCTCAGGTAGTAACATGGATAAAAACCTAAATGGAAGCGGATCTGGAAATAATTCATTGTTGAGATAGATGTAAAATGTTTGATTTAAACAGCCACTAATTGTTATACCTTTGCTATGGAACCATTTCCTTGTTGGAGTAATTTTGTTACACTTTAATAGACATTCAGTGGCTCTTTTCATTTGTTCATGAAGCATTAATAAGTCTGCTACTGATAATGCAAAACCTAATAATACCTGGGCTTTTTAATGAAACCTGCACATAAAAACATGGCAAGCACTTCACTGAGTAGTTTCCTAGATTAAAGCAACATCCTTTATCTTACTTATTTCAATTTATGCCAACTGAACAGCCATTTACAATGTAGAATGCAATTGTATGAAGTTCAGAAACAATTCAATGCGGAGCATGCAAAATTAAATTTCGTATTTCTGGAAGGTAGAGAGGTTACAGGAAAGAAGTTCTTGAGAAGTTTCAAAAATGGATATCAAATGGCATCATACCAATATCTTTCGGGAAATGTATTTGTTTGCAAAATATATTTGTATTGCAAAAGGAAATTATTTGTGCATGATGAAATAATGAACATTCCGTTACAATATCCTGGAAGACTTTTTCAAATACCATAGCTGGAGGACACTAGCTTCTTTAATAGTGCTATCTAACGCCTATTAAGACAGACTGGGATGTGCTCTAGTTTTTGCAAGTGTTTCAGGCATAGATTTTTCTACTAAAATTAATAAAAGTACATTACACCAATATTGTGTGCTCTGAATTATTACCAAGAGATTTTCAGGTACAATTTAAAGTGTTGGTTGTACCCATAGAGTGTTAAATGGTTTGAGGAAAAGGTACCACCAGGACTGCCTTATTCAACTAGAATGTCCCACCCAATATAAACATCTTGTGGAAAGTTACTTGTAATTCTGTACTGCCATGAAATTAGCCAACAAGGAAGATGTGTTTGTATTGTGGAATAGTCTCCCCTAGGAAATTAGATTAACTCAGGCACTCCTAGCCTTTTAAAAGCAAGTTAAGAGAGCATTTCCCAATAAAGTTTACTTAATAAAATTAAGTACTTATTAAAGATTTACATAGCTTAGGTTTAAGAGTATTATTGTTTTTATTGCTTTACATTATTATATATTAACTTATCTGTATTATGGAATTTCATATTTTTTTTACTGCCAAGAGTCATAGGATAAAATATGGGAGCTAGAAAAATGTGTGTGTGGGAGAGAGAGAGAGAGAGAGAGAGAGAGAGAAAGAAAGAAAGAAAGAAAGAAAGAAAGAAAGAAAGAAAGAAAGAAAGAAAGAAAGAGGAATAGATTCAGGATATATTACGAAAAGTAATTAATTAGAGCTATGGCTGGTATAAAAAATGTATATTTTTATCTTTACAAATGTTGCTGTCCTTATATTGCATTTATATTTCTAAAGCTGATTTCATATGCATTTTCATCTGCTATCTTTCCCTCTTTGCTTTAATGCACATTATCAACTTACCCAGGTTTATTCACAAATTATGTGCCTCCTTCTTGAAATTATACCATTGAAGTTCCCATGAAACTCCTTCCAGCACGTGTCTTCTTAGTGATGGTTCAGCACAGCTATATAACCTGTTTGAAGTGCAATTCATTAAGACCTAGTTAATGACAATGTGAGAATGATTCCCCCTCTCTTTCTCTCCTTCTCCGTCTCATGTCTCTTCTAATTATATCTATATCTACTAGTTTGTCTTGTCCTCTGTCTCTCTATCATCTATCTATCTATCTATCCATCATCTATCTATCTATCTATCTATCTATCTATCTATCTATCTATCTATCTATCTATCTATCTATCCATCCATCCATCCATCCATCCATCCATCCATCCATCCATCTATCTATCTATCTATCTATCTATCTATCTATCTATCTATCTATCTATCTATCTATCTATCTTCTCTATCATCTATCTATCAACTGTATCATGTATATCAACTATCAACTATCTATATCATCATTAATCTATCATTTATTTATATCCATGATGTATATCTATATATACTATAATTTCTACATCTATATAAATGATGCTGTGCTTCAGTGGTTATATGGCCTAGAAATTGGTACTTGAACATAGATCTTTTTAACATTTATATTTTATTGTGTTTTACTAATTTAGATGAAATATTAATATATATTACTAGTCCATATATGATGTGCCATACGATAAATCTATCGCTACCTCTCTCTCTGCCTTGTCAACTGTAATCACATGATCATTCTGATTCAAGATACTTAATAAAACTGACAAAAGCAAAGTTTCTTCAATTTTTAACTGTAGCAATTTCCTCTCTTCTCTCCCAGATACTGGTGAAATTAACATCAGAAGAAAGCCTTGCTGTTTCCCCAAATCTTTGACCTTGAAGATTCTCAAATCTTGGGACGTCTGAAGAAGATTCATGATGATGTCTCACAGACGGACACAATACAAAAGCCTGATGAGATTCTGCCGAAACGTTGCTACAACTTTAAAAGCACAACTACAATGATGTGGGAAAATACCTGACAAAGCTGAATGCCATATATATATATATATATATATATATATATATATATATATATATATATATATATATATATATATTCGTAGATTTTCACAGGTATAGGAATGCAGGTCTTGCCGTGTTTGGGTCTTTTCCCGTGTAAGATTGAGAGTATTTTGACAATGTTTTGACGAGGTCCCACTCGCCATCTTCAGGCTGGTGCTTTGGCCGTGCTTGTGCGAGCAAAGCGTGAGCTGAACTGCTGTCTCTCTATAAATACTGGTGGGGTATTTATAGAGAGACAGCAGCTCAGATCACGCTTTGCTCACATAAGCACGAAGCCGAAAGCACCAGCCTGAAGATGGCGAGTGGGACCTCGTCGAAACGTCACCAAGATACTCTCAATTTTACATGGGAAAAGACCCGAACACGGCAAGACCTGCATGTATGTATGTATGTAGGTATGTATCCTGAAGTAGTATTATAGACCAGGAGAACCTTCATGCTCTTTTTAAGAGAAGGACAAATTATGTTGAATTGTTTCTGAATATATTAGTTTTACCATAACATTTTAAAAATCCAGTCATTTCGAAAAGGCCCTAAATAGTGACCCCGCTTAATAGTCAGCCATTGTATGTATTCACGATTAACTCTTTCTCCCATTAATTTGGTCAAGGGCTTTGTGAAATAAGCTCTCATTTGTGTGGGAATCAGGGAAGGCAAGAAGCAATTGGAGATTTTCCTGCTGTTTTGAAGGAATGCTTAATGTTTCTTAATTGCTCACAATCTTTGTGGAAATTAATCCTCTAGAACAGAATTTTGTGTAATGTTGGATGTCATAATGATTAATCTGATAATGGAAGTCAAGATGATGTGTAAGCTTCTCGGGTGGTCTCTAATTCAAGCAATGACCACATCTGTTTAGTTTTAGAAATTACTTTTAGATCCCGTAGAAAGACAAATGGTTGTGCTCATTATCATAAAAAGGAGGAAGTTTGAAATATGGAAGCTCTAGTATTAATAATGATTGAAGTTGGTATTAGATGTAAGTGAAGATAGAGCTCTTCTGTCTTTAGTAGTTCTCTAAAAGAGAGGATTCAGCATTTTTAGCATGACCAATAACCCTTGTTTAAAATTTACTTTTTATATAACTGTTAATGGTTTAGATCAGTGACCTATTCTCTTATATGTCTGGTCATAATAAGTGAATTGTGAAATAGTCACTTTTAAGTGTTAAAGCTCAAAAATCAATGGTGAGCATAGCACAGAAAGTACATTTCACAATAGAATAACATTTTACAGATGATACACAAAGCAAAAAAAGTTGAAACAGGACCATGGCTTGTGACTTCTTCACTGGCTACAATCTGTTAAAAAAGAAAACTTGTACCTTTAAAATTGCATTTTATAAAACTCTTCTATATCCTTCCTTTTTGGGGGGAGCGAGATCTGTACTCTCTTCTAACCTCACTGATACTTTATGAAAATATTCTTCCTGTGCACATAATGCTGCTGTGGAAATACAGTAATTCCTTGAGGGGGGTGGAAAACATGTTTTAAAGCATTGATTGTTGATTCTATTTGAGAAAGAGGGTGAATAAGTCAGGGTCACCTTTACATTTTCACCTTAGGCTTTTATTCTGTGGAAGCATTCTTTGCTAATGTAAATTATGCTTTCTTAGGGCCCTAGTTACTGGGAAACATTTCCCACAGAGTAGCAGGCATAATGTTCAGTGCTTTATTTTAATTATTAAAATGCAATACTGCAAAATAATCATTACTCTATTGTTACAGAAACACTTACCAAAGATGCGGTCCTGGCAATGCATGTATCATCCATTCCCTTTAATGGATGATTGCTGTAATGAGGGAGCAGGGAAGTGGAAAGAAGCCCACTGTTGAATGGAGCTTTCGGCGGGACGGCCTGGTATTGATTTGACTATTGATTCTGCAAGAACATTTTTGCTTTTTATTTTCCAAACAAAATCTCCACCTTCCTCTTGACAGATCAGATAGCCCTTTATTTCCTTACTTGAAATACTACTGAATACAGGTTGTTGACAGCGTTATGCTTTTGCACAATCAGCATTTAAAAAAGCGTGGCATGAGTCTGAGCAAAAGTCAAATTGTCTCCCAGGAATTCCAACCCATTAAAGCAATTGTTGGGAGAGAAAATGAAGCCCAGAAACATCTGCAGCTTCCCTCGGTTTTTGTTTGGAGCCTAGCCTAAAAAGTTCATTTAGAGCTCCCAAGGTACATTAAGGGTTCCTAATTGCTTTAAGGACAAGATCTGGAAGCAGGGCTGAGAATGTGATTATAAGCAAAACTTATTTTTGGATGCCAAAATTGTGTGTGCGCGCGTGTGTGTTATTCAGTTGTATATCAAGCCTGTATAATTTACACACAATCAAGCTATGCATTTCAGTACAGTAAGATGATTGTTTTATTGCTTCTATGAGATCTGAAAAACAGTGAGATATCAAGATTTACAAAACAGTGAGACTGTCAAGGAACTAGCAACTCAAAATGCTAGGTTAGCTCAGTAGTGGGATTCAAAATTTTTCACTACCAGTTCTGTGGACGTGGCTTGGTGGGCATGGCAAGGGAAGGATACTCTAAACTCTCCATTCCTTCCCACCCCACTAACCTGTTTTCCAGCTTCGTTCTCCTGTGCAGGGCAACGAAAGAAAATCCAGCTGATCAGCTGGGACTCAGGAGGCAGAGAAGAGATGGGGCCAGTCCGATGTGGTATTTGCTGGTTCTCCCAACTACTCAAAATTTCCGCTACTGGTTCTCCAGAACTGGTCAGAACCTGCTGAATACCACCTCTAGGTTGGCTACACCACTGATTTAACAAGTAGGAATGTCTGACTTGTTTCTTTTATAGAATATGAAAAATTGTGTGATAGAATATTACATAATCTGAAGATACTTGAAAGGGAAGGATGATCCATGTCTTTTACCATTATGGAGAATGGGAGGTGCACAGTAGAAGTTATAGAAGACACCTCAGAACACAATTGTTGCAATCGTTCAGAAATTTCTCTATATGAGAAATTTCATGCAATTAAAAGAAGTTTTAAGTGATAATAGAAATGCTACATACCAGTAGTATGACATTTAATTAAGTTTTAAATTAATAGATGCTGGTCACATGGCATATTGTCTAGAAGCAAAGCATTGATTTAAGAGCAGAGGTGGCACAGTGGTTAGCGTGTAGGACTGCAGGCTATTTCTGCTGACTGCCAGCTGCTTGCAATTTGGCAGTTTGAATCTCATCAGGCTCAAGCTTGACTCAGCCTGCCATCCTTCTGAGGTGGGTAAAATGAGGACCCAGATTGTTGGGGGCAATAGGCTGACTCTGTAAACTGCTTAGAGAGGCTGTAAAGCACAGTGAAGTGATATATGTCTAAAAGCAATTGCTATTGATTTAAAAGATATCTGTGTGAAACGCAGAATAGACTTTCATATAGGCCTCTCAAATAATGCCTTTTGTCCAATAATTTGTATACAAATGTTTATGATCTTGCAATATTTGAGAATTTCTGATTTTATACTTTGCATTACACCTTGAAGCCTTAGAGAAAACATTGGAGATAGATAGAGAGATGTGATATTTTGAGGAGAGGCATGAAGCAGAGGTGGTATTCAGCAGGTTCTGACCAGTTCTGGAGAACAAGTAGCGGAAATTTTGAGTAGTTTGGAGAACCAGCAAATCCCACCTCTGACTGGAGATTTTACATTATCCTTCCCCTGCCACGCCCACCAAGCCACGCCCACAGAACCGGTAGTAAAATATGTTGAATCCCCCACTGGTATGAAGGCATAGTGGGGTGGGGGGGGGGGGAATTTACATCTCAGTGTTTTGATTGTACTCAAAACACTCAATAACCACAACATGTAAGTGACCTGTGTGATTTTTTTTTTAATTAAACCATTATGTTCAAAAGGTGCTCTTGATTTGTAGCCAATTCTATTTCTATATGGTTCCTTTACCATGCATAGTAGAAAATGCAAGAACATGGCAGAAGTCATAGAAGGACAAGGAGAGAGGATTCCTGATAGCAAACTAATCATTTGCAATCTTTCAAGTAGCTAAATGAAAAATCACATTCAATTTGTTCACTGCACAATTTACAATTTAACAAATACTAAAGAAAATTGTGCTCCGTCTTTATAAGATTGTTTTGTGAATGATTCACTTTTAAATAAAATATATTTTCAAAGCATACTTGAATAGCTTCTTATTAATTCCGTCAGCCTTTAAGGGAAGTTGCCATTTTTCAAATGAGTAGAGATTTACCTAGAGGGCAATTGAAGACATATTTCAAACATGAAAACAGAACGTTAAGAATAAATTTAGCTGTTAATCTCCCTTTTATACAGAAGATTGGAAGACATGGAAGATTCTTTGTCTATTCTGTATAAAAAGATGCACTTAATTTATTAGCTACTTGGAAATTTTGTCAAATCATATTCAACAAAATGCAACAGTTTATACTCTCAAAACTGGCTTCCTCATACTGCTTGTTTGGTGTTTTTGTAGGGATTTTCATTTGTGATGCATTCAGAAACGGAATAAACTAGCTTAGTCCTTGCAAATTGCTTCTCGTGAAGATGCATAAAAATAGGGCCATTTCATTCCATAGACAATGTTCACTATCTTTCTCCATGTCAAATTACTAATTACTTTATGACCCTGAGGGGCTATTATGATGCATTTGAGAAGCGAAAAGTTCCTTTTGTCTATAGGAGCTAATTTTAAACAAATAGGGGTGGAAGGCAGCAATGCTATCTTATTTTATAGATCTAATATGTGGATTTCATACTTAAAAAGGGACTCCAAAACACAAAAGATTTCACTCTGACTGACGCTTATGTGGACTGATTTACCAGATATAATGGGTGAATGACCAATATTTAAACCTCAGGCCTATTTGATTCCTGTACTTCTGAAGTTCATATAACAGAGCAAATAACTAATCCATAAGCACTTAGAGAAAAACAAATTGGTGCTCAAAATCAGTCTATTGTTTATAAAGCCCTGCAAGATCACACAAGCCACTCCTTTATTTCTAATCTGACCAAATTACCGTATACTTCTAAAATGTTATAAGATGCTAGATTTGTCAGTTTATATTTTGTATAAGGTGATATATGCATGTATGGAGTGTTAATGTATTCTCAGTGTCTATAGACATTTTAAAAAAGGCAATCCATTCAAAACAGGGCCTGATAACTGTACATGGAAATCCTTTTTACCAACCACTTTATTTCTTTCCTAATAGAAATACTCCTGTGGTGTTTTGAAAGAGCCATATGTTACAATAATGTGCAGTACTTAGTAGCGCATGGTGTACTGAGTAGTACAATAATAATGGACTATAATTATATGTCTATTAAAAATATGCTGTAATAAGCTTTAACGGATGAAAACTGACCTTATACGCTACATATAGGTCACATGTCACAACCTGACTTTCAATTATGTGTTTATACTTCCTACAAAAATTATCTTAGTACTTTCTACCTCTTTTGGTCTTATTGGAAAAGGGTTTAAGGAAAAGTACATTTGTCTTTGTTACAATCTGTTTCTTCTATTCTGATCTGCCTTGATGTGAATGTGGAATACTGAAATATAATTAAGCTAAGTCACCTCACAGAGCAGAGTCCCTTTAGGTATGAATAAATAGATTAGTAAAAAGCAGGTTCCTCCTTCTACCTGTAATCTACATTTTTCCATTAAACGTATATTTTAAGGACATATAATAGAAGAGCAACTATTTCAATGTAAGAAAATGGGATGACATTCAGACAGTTATGCTTCAAGGAGAAATCATTCACCAAGCTTCTCTCTGTGTATAAAAAAACAGTACGTTGATAAAAGGATCAGGGTATTGTCCTTAATTGTGCCCCTTCATAGGTTGTGAAACAGGAACGAATGTATATGAAGCTATACCAGGATGAGAAAAGGGAGTTGTTGTTTTTTCCCCCTTTGGGAAAGGAAAGACGAGCTCAGGGATTTCAAGAACTATTTGTCTTAAACTGTACTGATTGCTTTGTGAACAAAATACAGTTGATGACATCATTCCTTCTCATCTCCTCAATCACTTGGGATCAATTCTCTTTTAAACTTCTAGTGATGGCCAATGTTGCTATTTTTGTTAGTTTGAGGTACTCAGTAAATAAAGTGAAAGTAAAATAAGATTATCAAACAACAACAAAACCTACAGCATGTCAAGACTTGGCAGTAAACAACACACTGATTAATGACCACCAACATGGTCATCAAAACAGTTCCAGAAAAACTACTGCTTGACTTCCTTAGTTCCTCCATTGTAAATACATCTACAGAAAATTTCTCATAGATGTTCTGCTATATGTAAGCTGCCTTCTTTCTAATAATGATATTATTGTACCTAGCAATACAATATGCATTAAAAAGTCAATATGAAGCGTTAGCGAGGTCTGCTCTCCATCATATCTTGAAAAGCTAGGCACTTGTAATTGCACATTTAATTAACTCAGCACCATGGGAGTACAAACTTGGTGAAATTTACATTGAGGGCAATCTGATAGTCCTGAAAGTGTGATCTGGAAATAATTCTACTTCTCTTGCTTACATTTAAAATACAGTAGAAGTAAAATGGCTGGTTCTCTCTAAGGCGCAGGCAATAGAGTGTATCCAGAAGCCTGATCTAGAGCCAGTCCTGTTTTCATTTCGCTAGCGTAAAATTAGGGGCAGTTTTATGGACTTGGAGACCCAGAACAGCAACAGATTTGAGACTTTCCCCATCTGTATATTAATTTTGCAGATATATTATGAGCTGTTAAAATGAAGAGTTCAGAATAGGATATACACAAAACCCCAAGTAGAAATTAAAGAGGCATATACAACACATATTCAAGACAAAAATTATGATGCAGTAAAATTCTGCTTGGGAGAATGACCCCATTAATTTGATATATTGACTAACTACAAAAGTTTGAGTACTCCCCACAAATTCCCTCACCTCAGCTTACCCTTTTGCTAACATGAAACTGCATTAGCTGTGGTAGGTATGCAGGTCATTGAAAATGCCATTGACCCAAACGATTCATTGGCAAACACAGAGTATTAGCTTGGACGGACTTGCTGACAAAGACCCATCAACTTATTAAACACAGAGTGCTTTTGGGAGGGAGGGGGTGCAGAGCAGGTAGCCATTAGCCTCTTTGCTTTCCCCCTGCTTTTTCTGGAACGGGGAATGTGCCTGCATAACATTTATAATGTTCAGGCTGCCATGTCACTGTTCTGTAATGCTAATATTTCTGTCCAATTACAACTTGGAAGGTGTGCCTTTCTGGAATAGATGAATAATTCCCCGAGTGTCCCTGAGATTTAGTTATAGGGGCAGAAATTTGCATGTGTGTTGCTCTTTGGATCTGAGCTGGGGTGCATTTAGTTCCATCTGTTTCTGCTTTTGGTCAAGACCTTCCCATGCTTCAATGTTACATTTCAATTATTGACCAGGAAAGGAAATGATGGCTACTACAGTTTTTAAGGTGTTTGTTTTAAAGTGATTGTACCCTATGACTATCATTAAGTGTTGTACCTTATGATTCTTGACTCTAGACGAATGCATCTTTTATTTTATGTATACTGAGGGTATTTGCACCAAGACAAATTCCTTGTGTGTCCAATTATACTTGGCCAATAAAGAATTCTATTCTATTCTATTCTAAGTAATAGATATGATGGTCATCTCACTTCATACTTGTTTTCTTCTATCTCTTGGAGGAGAGATAGAAGATGTCAGGTTTTAACAGGACCAAATAATATATTAAAATTCAATAAAATAATAAAATGACAAAGTCCAGGTAAATAGTTGGGTTTACTGCATACATTCTAATGCATTTGTACTTTAAATAACAAGCTATTAAACTTTCAGGATTCTGATAATTAACTTGCTGGTTTGGAAGCCTTTGAATTTTGACATGCTTCAACTCAGGTGGTGCCCTGTGAGATGCAAACAGTTGTGTTGAAGTAGCATGCTAAAGCTGTACTTTAATAAGTGACTGATATTATTTCCTCTTTGAAGATTAGAATTTTCTCTCATTCCAGAGAAGTAGCACAACCCAGAAACCTCACTTTTTTTTTTTAACTGAATGACATGAAGGTGAACAATAACAATAAAGAAAAAAAGATGCAAAGAGGAATCTATAGTTGGAATCTAAGAAACTTCTGATTCCATTGAAATATTATATGCTATGGTAATATTGTAGAATATCTGATAGACTCAATCAAACCAAATTTTTCTAATATTTTTGGAACACCAAGATTTGGGCATAATGGTGTGGAACTGTATTTCTCTCTTTTTTTTCTGCAAAAAATTAGTTTTGAGAGGAAAAAAGGAAAGCCAGGACAGGATACTTGAAAGTGATCATTTTACTCAAGACATCCTCAAGCCAGGCAAAAATTAATCTACTTAGTTTCTTCTTATTTTTGAATTTTTAAGTAGATAAAGCCGGAGCATGTAAGCTTGCTACTGTAAGACTCATAGAAGTGTACGTTTCATCTGCTTTTAATCCTGCAGTTAAGAACACAGTCAAGGATCCAAAAACATTTATAAAAAAACAAGTCAAGTGCCTAATTCTGGCAATAGAAACCCTCATAGCAAACTGAAAGTATACATATCTTTGTTGTGTCAGCAGACTATATATGGGACAAATATACAGACTCCAAGGTCCTTATATATTGAAGAACAAAGGACATTTCTTTACAATCACCTTGGATATGGATTTCGGGTTTTTTTTCTTTTAAATGATTATTGCATCCCTTATGCCAATAGCAAGTGTGCGGGCAATTCTGGTAGTCCTCTACTTACAACGGTTCATTTAGTAACTGTTCGAAGCAACAATGGCACTGAAAAAAGGGACTTAAAACCGTTTTTCACACTTACAGCTATTGCAGCAAATTTCAGATGCTTGGAAACTGACTCATATTTATGATGATTACAGTATCCTGGGGTCATGTGATCCCCTTTTGTGACCTTCTGAAAAGCAAAGTCAATGGGGAAGCCAAATTCACTTAACAACCATGTTACTAACTTAACAATTGCAGTGATTTGCTTAGCAACTGGCAAGAAAGGTTGTAACATGAGGCAAGATTCACTTAACAACTATCTCACTTAGCTATAGAAATTTTGGACTCCACTGTATTCCTGAATCGAAGGCTACATATAGAGGTTCTCTGCCAGGTTGATGTACCCCTATTATAGTGCAATGTTTCCTAACCTTTACATTTTTAAGATAACCAGCATACTGCCTGAGGAATTCTGGGAGTTGAAGTCCATACATTTTAAAGTTCTCCATGTTGAAAAACACAGCTGTGATGGAAGGCAGAGAGAGCAAAGGAATGTGAAAGCTGCAAAAGTTAAAAGAGACAGTAAATGAAATCTCAGCAGGGAAAGGCAAGCAAAAAGAAAACATTCCAAATAACTCTGCCTTGATTTTATCTGGCATAAAAAAAAACCCAGATTTTTTGGTAATCTTTCTTGTTAGCATAACCTATACCAATAAATTCCAATAGCCTACCGTGCAAGACGGACACCAAGCAGAAAATTCCATTCACAAGAGGCAAGATTCTCCAACTTCATCTCAAAGAGCAGATTCTCAAAGAGAAGGTCATTTGAGAAGATACTTTGCTCTTCACATTTCTAAGGAATGATGCCAGTCTCCTTCTCATAGTGCAATGGTTGCTCATCTTGAGGGTTCCAAGGCACCGTATGGTTTCATGAATCATGTCTAGGTTGTGTGCACATATAAACCTATAAACTGCTGGAAACAATCGATGTAGAGATAGTTCACAGAAGAACTGCCTCCCTCCTTTTCTAAGCACCATACTTTGCATGTCTCTACATAACATATATTGGGTTGGACTTGTTGTAGTTGAGCAATGAGAGGCTAGACCAGGGCATGGATGCAACAAGACTTTATTGTAGCAATAAAGGACTGAACGTGTTAGCTCTGCCTGGAGCAGGCTCCCAGCGATCAGCGACTGGCCGGACCCTGCAGCTGGCTTTTATAGCCGGCTGGCGAGGGAGGCCAGCCAATGAGGGACAGCAAACGCCCCCGCAGCATGAACGGACCTGGGTGTGGACTTTGGCAAGTTCCAGGGACATAACAGGACTGATTTTCTCAGGGCCTTCATTATTAGATTCTTTTCTCAGTTCAATTTTCTGTCTTTTAGCTACACTTTGCAGGTTCTCACCTGCACACTTTCTTTTCATAATGGAGGGGAGACCATTACAGGCTCCAGGATAAACCATAATAATTTAGTCTATCTCTGACTAACACTATAGCTAGACTTAAGTAACTGTGGCTTTTCTGTCACCATGTTATTTTCTAAATAAGCTTTTTCATGCAGACAGCAGCCTCAAGAATTTTTTTCTACAAAACTTAGACTCTTAACTTTTGTGATTCTCACTCCATGCATTCTTTCCATCATATCAAGCTACACAATACTATGCACTCCAGGTTACCTTATACACCTTAATTTCAGGTTATCAAGGAATTTCTTTTTTGCTGCTCAGTGCTGTCACTAGCTGTGTGTTTACTTAAATTTTTTCTGATTCTGGCTGAGAGATAGGACAGGCTTCAGAAAATATTTTGAGTTGCTTCTCTCTAAAAGTTAATTGAAACATCATGATTGAACTACAGGCAGCCTCTGCTTCATCTTGTGACAACGTATTTCTTTATTATCTTGAGTGTCTTTAACTGTAGTTGTTATCTATGCATCTTGGATTAATGGATGAGTGGATAAATCTATTTCCCATAGGGTTTTGAACATTTTTTCATTCTAATGCAGGAAAACATATGCTTTTGTTGGCCAAACATTATGAACACATCTGATGAAAAAGAAATTAGTAGATTTCCAACAACTATAATTTTAATAGCCCAGTACATATGTTATATATTATCTTCTTTTAATGATACATAAATTTTAGATTTTTCTTTAATGGACTAACAGGGATCCTTCTCAACAGTAATGAATTTTTCCTAATTTCAAAAGACAAAAAGCCAACCATCCTCCATTTTGGGGCTTTACTGCTCATTCTCTTAAGTGAGATCCTGAATTGTTCAACAAAGACTTGCCTTGATAGTCTTACTGATATAAAAAGGGTGTTTCTACATGAATAGGATAATCTCTCTATTTATTTATTTTTTCACCAGATGCTGCTTTCTTCCACAGATGCTGTTTTTAACTTTAATAATCCATGCAATTTGTTTCTTAAAGCCAAGATAGATAAAGGGTAGAATTGCATCTGCCTACCACACTACATTTAAGGGATATGTATTCATAACATTGCCCGTGTCTCATTTTCACCCTGCTAAGGAGGCACTGTGAAGTTGTTTTTAGTTGTTCAGTGATTGAAGTGGTAGCTTCCCTCTTGTCCTGACACAAGACTTGCTATAATAAACAATTTGCAGCAGGGGTGTCAAACTCAATTTCACTGAGAACCATCAGCATTATGGTTGCCTTCAAAGGGCCAGTTGCATGTAAGACTCTGACTCACAGTGGCAAGGTGGACATGTCTGGCTGGGGGTGGCTGGCTCGGCATGGCTGGCTTTGATGCCACTTACTGGGTGCAGCTGATTTGGGATGGAACAAGTCGCACCAGTCTCAGTGACAAGGCTGATAATGATTCAGTCAGGGGCAGAGCTTTATCTAGCTTCTGCTGGCTGCCAAAGCTTGCTGTGGGCATTGGCTCCCATCCTTGTGTAGCTATGGAGCACTGGCTCTTATTGGTATTTTGGTTTTGGTTTTGAGGGAAACTAGGTACTTTTTTTGTTGTTTGACATGGAAATATCAGTCAGGAAAAATCTATTTATTTATTGGAATATTAATCTCCTATCTTCTTGCTATCCGCCCCCTTTTCCAGTTATTGTAATCAATTAAAATTCAAACTGACAAAGTTGCTCTGAGGCATTCCTTCTATTCTGCTAGTATGTCCCCTAACATGGAATCCATCTATATCTCCTTACTAGAAAGGTGGACTCTCTGCTAAGCAGACTGAAACACTGCTTTATTTTCTGAGAATTTAGACCTTTTAAATAAGGTTGATTTTAGAGGATGGTGCTTTGTAGCATAGTAGTTTCCCATTTATTGTAATTTCTTCTTAAGTTTTAACAATACAAAGTCAGGTGGGCAGGAAGATTGTCAGGGGTGATAGAAGATGTCTGTTTTACATCAATGTCCATGGTTACCACATTGCCAATCCCTGATGGATACAAATTGGGCTTTAAATACCATTAATTTCTTGAGTGTGCCTGTTTCTAATCAATTTTACAACTCCTCTTTTTAAGAAAATCAGATCTAGTCAATTTCATAATGACTTCTACTCAATGTTACAACCAGGGGTGGGTTTCTAACGGTTCTGTCCACCTCTGTAGAACCAGTAGCTCTGAAGAGCAGCAGACATAGAACTGGTTCTATGTCTGCTGATGTTTTTGCCCACCCTCCCACCGAGGCTCTTACCTGATCTTTATTTCCTGATTTTTCAACTTCAGTTCCCGATCAAGGCACCGCTGAAATTAAAAAAGCAGGAAAAGAGGGCTGTTTCAAAGGCTGCTTCTCTGAACACAGACTGCTGCTGATGATTTACAGGCGTGCGGCTCCCAGTGTGCAGGGAAGCTCGTAAATCCCGAACCGGTAGTTCACCCTGTTGTATCCCACCCCCAGTTACAACATCGATTAAAAAGTTACCAGTTTGATTTCTCCTTGACTAAATAAGGGCCATGTAGCAGTTGTATTGTCTTGTTTATTTCTGTGGAAGTGGTCAAGGTCAGCATTGGCTCAAATCTCCCAGAACTGGTTGTTTTCCTGAACTGGGATTGCGTGAATTTGTGCTACATGGGTTCAGGATTCTTTTCTTCTGTGAAATAAAAAAGAAAATACTCTTCTCATTTCCCAGAACAGATTGCTATCATTCTCATGGATTTTTCATAATAACAAGACTGATAACCATTTATTTCCACTGAAACAGTATGAAAGCTCTAAGCTTAGTTTTGCTACTGAATTCTTTTAGATAATGTTTAAAAAGGTCCATTTTCTTTTGAAGATTATTTAAAGGAGCTGTATAAAATAACTTGGCAGCTTTAAGATATATGGACTTCAACTCCCAGAATTCCGCATGCTGACTGGCAAAAATCAGTTTTTGTAATGTTGATGCACATTGCTATCAAGCAGTTGTCAGTCTGCCAAAATATCACATTTCTCAAAGAGTCTCAAAATCACAAAGTACCTCTTTTCTAATCCCCTTTTTCCTTTAGTCCTTTTTGGTCCCTAAATCCTATTTTCTATCACACAAGACTTTCATTGTAAAGATCAGTTCATATTGACCATATGGTTCCATCCAAGTATTTTATTGGCAGCTCAGATTCAGATGGGTTCCTTCTCCTAAGGATTTTTGTTTTCATTTTCCATGCTGTCTTACAATCCCATGAAGTTCTTAGTGATCTTCCATGTAAGATCTAGAGCCAACATTCATTAATGGAAGATAAGTTGAACCAACCCTAGTCAGCTAAGTATTGTCATCTTCTTAAAGTATGTAGAGGATAGAGAAATCAGCTGGCTTGTGCCCTCATTGTTGTCTCTTTCAACACTAAAGGGAGATCTTTAGCCATCAAAGAAATACTTGCCCATCCTTGGGCTGCTTAACTAATAACAGTAATTCATTCAAAACAATATTCAGTAACAAATGCCTAAATTGCTTCCACACTGTTTGCTCTCCCAAGTCAAGACTTTCAAATGTGTTAGCTGGGAATGGTCGGATGTCCAAATGTCTAATATATCTGAAAACAAAAAAGTTATTTGTCTCTGGAACATATACTTTCCAGTCTTGAGTTATGCTCCAAATAACCTACTTGTTCTGGATTTGCATACCATGGATTGGTGTTTTTCCCCAAAGGTTGCTTGTTTTACCTCTATTTTAATTTATTAAATATTCTCAGCTCACATATTATCTTCTGAAGATGGACTGGAATATCTGCCTCAATCCAAAGATACTTGTACTGAACTAGTAATTATCCAGAGAAGCATAGTAGAGTCAAGTGGGATGACTTGAATGTAATTATGTGGCACCAAGCAGGTCTGTCTTAAATGAGCAGAATCATCTGGGAAGCTTTTGAATGTTTAATAAAACAAATTAAGTAATCTCAGCAGCAGCCTATTCTTTGTATTGTTAGTTGTTTTGGTTTGTCTAGCCAGGAGGCCAGGGACACACGTGTGTGTGTTCATCTGCTGTTTTGCTGTTATTTCAGGTAGCAGGTACTTTAATGCCATCTCTGTTACTAATTATTGCTTCAGTAAACAACAGCTGTTCAGATGCTGCTCAGCTTCTTATTTCTACCTTTAAAAAGATTTGACAGAGCTCAGATAATAGATGGGTATTGCTGAAAGGGGAAAAATGTTATAATCATTTCACTCCCCTACTGCTAGCGATTTTATGGGCCTTGTTATGGCAGGCATATTAATTGCAAGTGAACTGATGTTAAGCAAATTAAATGGCTTTAGTGCAGTATGTGTATATGGACACTTGGTTGGAGACAGTTTAACAGCAATCTTCTAGAAGGATTGGTATGTTTAGACTTTAAATTGTATCTCACGTTAGGAAGTGATGTGCTATAAAAAGACATAATTGCCGCAGTACAATACTGATGATGTGCTGTTAGCGATATTTCAGGAAATCAAAAATCCAAAGCAAAACCTTTCTCCTGCCTCAGGCACACCATTGTGAGTCTTTTCCAGACCACTAGACTTTGTATTTCCTAAGCCTTTTCAGTGTGAAAATAACATCATAATGCTTCTGTCTTGTCTAGCCTTTTCTGATAGGGAAAAGTGGGGATGCTATACCACTTTTAACAATGGGCATGTCAACCCTTAGAGGTAGCAGAGAAGAGCTCATCATCTCCACCTTCCTGCCTGAGAATCCTTCTAAGCACCTTCTGTCACTCATCTCTACAATGTACAGTAAGACTTTTAGATGCCAATCTGTTGTCCTGCCAACTTCATCGTTCTGGCCAAGTCTGACATATCACAGAGAAGTTTCACTGCAGCTACTAAGTAATGACTAACCAAGCTGAGGGGACATTTTGGCTGGGCAAAGGCAGCCAGAGTCTGGACTGCAGAACTCCAAAGGCATTTGCTCCTGTACTGGCAGCCACAGTAGATTCAGGATTAAAACTGTAAAATTACAGTGACCTCCTAAGTGGAAGTGACAAGTGGAAGGAGGGAGGCATAAATAATTGCTACATATGGGATGGCTATTGTGTTGAGAGAAATGCCCGGAGGTGGTGCTGGCAAATTAATATGGCTGTCTGGAAATGTGTTGTGTTCAGAGCCAAGCCTTTTTTAACCTATGTGAGAGAAGAGAAAGTGGTGATGAACAATTTTTATGAAGCTACTTCTAATAGGGCTGATGGCTAGATGAACAGACTTCCTACAATCTGTGAAATCTGTGGGTTCTTTTGGTCAGAGTCCAGGCAAGATTAAGGAGAGCTATGTGGCTGAGGTGTTTCCTTTCATCTCAAACAAAGTTATGCCTGTTATTCATTTAAAACAGTATATCATAATATCATATATTTCATTTTCTGCAACATGACCTTCAGCTGCTTGCTTCCCACAAGTAAACTACTTAAGAAATGAAGCCAACTTGAGAAACCCTCTTCTGAATTCAACCCCTCCTTACTTGATCACTATGATGGCCAGAGGTTTTCTCACAATCACGGCCAATGTGGTTGGTGGATTTAGTGGATCCCCTTCTTCATTTTCCCAACCATCCCAGGAAAGCCAGCCCCAATCTCTTCCCTTCTGTTGTCATCTTTAGAGATTAGTTCAGAGGGAAAAACCTCCTACAGGTTTATTGCTCTTTTTGTCACTTGGGCTAGGATGGGAAATATGAGCCAATGCTTGGTAATTTTAGTTAGCAATCACCATCACCATCATTATCATTATCATCATCAAAATGACCATTAGTCTGAACCTGTGAAACAGAATTAAATCAAGACAGTAACCAGCATTTCACTTCCATCATTGAAACTGTTACAAATAAAAAACAAAACAAGGTCCAGCCTTTCTTAGAAGACAGCCAAACCCCAAATGGTGGTCCCTGAAAGCAGGAGCCAGGAGATTGGGGGAGGCAGGAAAATCCCTGCAAGATTGGAAATGCCACCAATTAGAAGGAAGACATTGTTGTAGGCTAGAATGGGTTGGATTTGGTGGATAAGACCGGGCTGCTAGGAAGTAAGCAGAGCAGAAAACCCACTATGTTAAAAATGTGAATGGAGAAAATGTGGGTGAAAATCACCTTTCTAGGAGCCTGAGCAACATTATTTGTTTCCGCTCTCCAATGTAAGGTAGTCAATCCTGAGTTTTAAATTGGTGTCCAGTTTAAAATGATTCACAGGTATTAATCAGCGGCTAAACATTAAATATCTTTTTTAAAAGTAGTAATGGGCTAAAATGCCTGAAAGAGAGTGTTCTCTTAATGGCAAAGATTTCTAGTGTGATTATTAGGTAAGGGGAGAAAGCCTGTTCCCTCATTCTTGCAGAATATCTAGTTGTATGCTTGAAATATTACTACACTTGTTCTTGTTGTTGCTATAGAAGAGAATGTCTGCAACTCAGGGTTGAACTATAGTGTTCTTGGAAGCATCTGAGCTTGGTTTTCTCGTTTCAAAATGATTTATTGCTATGATGATGTTACCTTGTTTAGTAATGAAATAGCTACAAGCAAGCAAGCAACCAAATAAGCTACCTCAAAATGAAATACTTGTCATTTACTCCTCTCTGAAATGGCAAGATTATTTTCATGATGAAAGTTTAGCTTATTTAATTTGCCAACTACTATATGGACCCCTTTAGGAGAAGTTAAGCACCATCCAGTGCCCTTGTATTTCAAATGAATATATTTAATTTGGCAAAACTATGATTATAAAATGACTTGCTGTGGATCTGTGAGGTGGGATGGGATTAGAAAATCAAGAGGTCCTGTCCCTTTTGTGTGTTAATATCACACGGAGGTACAAATCCTTTGATCATCTGGCCATGACTGCCATCATGAAGTTTTGGCTCACCTCCAACATCATTGGAAATAAGCACAAAAAGTTACAAAATTGAATAAAATCAAAGTGTTATCAAAATCAAAGCAGCTTGTATTATTCCTAGCTTCTGAAGTGATTTAGAAACTCCCAGTTGTTGTTTTTACAGTATGTGGTTAGTAAGCAGAGGTGAGGTTGAGGTGCACATCAATCTGGGTTCTTTTTGTTCATCTGAATCTAAAATTTTAAAGAGACAAAGATTAGGTGACAGTTTCATGTCTCTCATAAGCTTCCATTTTTACATGGTTAACATTACAAATTAATCTTCCTCTCTCTGTCTGGATTTTTAAAGTTCCTTTGGCCTCTTTGCTGTTTGGCAATTTGTAGCCTGAACAGCTAAATGGCAGCAGGGGTAGTTCATGCTGGGACCTGCTACATTCATCTGACTAGAAAAACAATTCTTGGCAGCAGCTCCATTTTGATCTAGCAGATGAAAAGAATCTGTTCCATAAAGTTTTTGCTGGGGGTGAAAAGAGATCTTAAGAAGGCTTTTTTCCTCTTCGTAAGGCCCAGGAATCAGTGAGCTGAAGCATGAAGTAGCAGTAATAGCCTTTATTTGTGAAACTCTGTGGGCAGTGCTAAGCTGTTAAAATGCGGGATAATTAGAATTCTTCAAACAATAGGAAAAGAAATGCAGACTTGGCTCAAATAGAATGAGGTTTCCCCTCCCCCCTTCTCCCCAAACTACTCTTACAAATTCTTCTCACCACTAAGGGGTGCTGGTGTCATATTTGTGGTAGAATGCATATGGAGTACATACAAGGTTTCTTATGGGGTACAGCCCTCTTCATAGTTTGAAGACAAGCACATTTATATGGAACAGCCTCCCTAATCCATTGGGAATCCATTCAACTTAATAAACATTTAAAATCCAAGTTTTTTTCCCCAAAGACCACTGCTTCCTCTCTCCTGTTATTGATATCAGGGCAAATCATGCAGGTTGAAGTCAAAGTCCCATTTTGGAAGCACCCCAAGCGGTTACTATCGCTAAAAGAAGCATGTTGGACTAATGCTTCTATCTGGACATTACCATAAAATGGGATAAATTTCAAGGGAAAAAATACATATCATATATATATATATGTGTGTGTGTGTGTGTGTGTGTGTGTATGTGTGTGTGTGTGTATATATACATACACATACATCCACATATATACACATACATACATACACATGCACATACACACACACACACACACACACACACATATATATATTCATTCTTAAGTTTTTGCGGGTATTTATATGTATGGTATTCAGCTTTGTTCTGGTATTTTCCCACGTCATTATAGTTGTGCTTTTAAAGTTGTAGCAACGTTTTGGCAGAATCTCATCTGCCATCATCAGGCTTGGGTTCGTCTGTGTGTCACGCTTTCACAGACTATATACATATATATATATTTTTACGATATCCAGTATTTTCGATTTAGGCTTGCAGTAATACAGCCAGAACCTCTAGAAATGACTTTTTTAGGAAATTGCTGTTAAGAGTCGCAGTTCTTTGCATTGTGTTGAGACTAGTTTTACTGCAGTCAGGACTAAACTAGATGTAATTATGTCAAATGAGTGTGCCGAATCAATTTGCCACTGCAGTCCTGTAAAGTGTCATCTTGGGAGGCAATTAAAGGGAAACATACATGGCAAACAGAGGGGAGTCAAATTCTTTTTCTCTCTCTTCACACCTTCCTATTTTCAAAGCTCCTTTTTTCCTAGTTATTTCCCTGCCTCACAGCTGCAGAAGGATGGCTATAATATCATTTCAGCTGGAAACATTTCTCACTTTCTCATTTTTCTCATGCACATCACGGTTGGTTCTTTTTGTCTTTTATTTTGGCTATATAGAAATGCTGCTTTCTGCAACATTTTTCTCAGTTTTCCACAAAGTGTAGGATTCTCCTAAGTATTAATTAGGCTTATTCCAGTTTAGCTCCAAACTTAGGTAAAAATTGGGCAGGTGTTACCATCAATCATACTCTCCTTTTGTGTTTTAAAGAATTAGAAACACAACATGAAAGTGGATAGAAAAGGGCAAGGCATTATTAAGCCACTAGTGGAGGCACAATATTTTAGAAGGCAAAGAACTTGCTAAGCTAGCTAGTGAGCTGCCATACAAATGACATTTCAAGAGCTATCCTTGATTTCATGGCAACCGAAACAAATGGAATGCTTTTACTTAATATTTTAGGCTCAGGATAATTGTGCATCCAATTGCTCCACTATAGAGGCAGAGATAAGTTTAAATTGTTCTGCACAAGAAAGCTCAGATGTATTGGATGATTTTAGGGATGCTTCCATGATTCAGGTTGTACTGATATTTGGAACAGAGGCCATTTAATGCTTATAACCAGACCACTTAACAATTGAGTTCTTACATGGATTATGACTGAAAAAACTATCTTTTGGCAGAGATGTGAAAGACAGTTTTGTTTCTCCTGTAGAATTTTCTCAAGTGGTTTTAAAGCAAACAACCCAGTGAAACACTCCCATTTTCTATTAAACCAGATAGGTTTTTAAGTAATTCCTGCAGAAAACCCATTGCTTTCATTGCCTACTAAATTGTATTGGGACAATTTCAATGAAGGATGGAAACAGCACATTCTCAGGGGGTCAAGCATGAGTTTTCTGTTCCAACATGTCTCAGGTTAATTAGATCTTGTAATTTCACCTCCTGGAATGTTTTGTTGGTATTCACTACAGGAATGTTTATGTAATAATGTTAAGATAAAGCCTCTGAAGATCTAGTTGTTTTTCAATATGTGACATTTTAAACGGTGCAATATAGCTGCAGTTAAGACCCTGATGGAGCAATCAAGAATTGCCCCCCCCTCTTCTTAAGGGATCCCTTTAATATTAACATATTATTGAAAGCTTTATATTTCAGAATGATATTTTTTAAGTCAGTTTACTAAAATATAAATATTTACAAAATAAATTTTAATAACAAAAAAAATCCTCTTTCAGAAAGACTGGGAGTTATAATATTCTCTCCTCTCTCTCTTTTTAAAATTTGAAATAAATCTTTTCACTAAAATTCCAGAAATGTATTTAAAATTATTTGGTTTCAACTCTAGTATTTTGTAAATACTCCAGCTAATGTCTAATTTATAAATTTAATTTAAATTCTTGACTCCAAATGATATACATGCTTATTTAACAAACCCTTTATTTTATGATCTAGATCTAGTCAAGATTACATGTTAGTATTACTGATTTCACATCTTGCTGAGGTGGGTTTTTTTTGTCTAGAGCAGGGGTGTCAAACTCACGTCGTCACGGCAGTGTCACGTGATGTATTGGGACTTTTTTCCCTTTTGCTAAACCGGGCGTGGACATGGCCAGCATGTGTCACATCCAGCCCATGGGCTGGGAGTTTGATACCCATGGTCTAGAGAGTAACCACTGACTGCTTGTAGATAAGTTAGCACTCGATTTAAATAGAACAAAATGAATCCCTACTAGCTAATATTCATCCAAGTGGTGAGTAGTGACTGACATAAACCTATGCCTTGCTCAATTGTCTACAATCTCAATTCAATTTTTTAAATGATCCAACTGCTAATTCTTTGAGACAATCTATAACTGCAAGTTACAATGCTACTATATTTTTTCAGTCTTGCCCAATTTACAGTCCAATCAGAATAACAGAATAACAGAGTTGGAAAGGGCCTTGGAGGTCTCCTCTGCTCAAGGAGAAAACCGCAGACATTGCAGACAAATGGTTGTCCAATCTTTTCATAAAAACCTCCAGTGTTGGAACACCCACAAGTTCTGGAGTCAAGTTGTTCCATAGATTAAAATTATTCTGTCAGGAATATTCTGCCTAGTTCCATGTTAGTTCTCTCTTTGATTATTTTCGATCACTTTCTCCTTTATATCAGTCTAACAATTGATCCAAACTTGGTTTGAGAGCACAGAAAACCCTAGTTTACAAGAACAAATAATGACTCTCTTTCAAACGCAACCTTTTTTTTCTTAAAAAAAAAGGAGGATGGCTTTAAAAAGTACTAATAGAGAAAAAAACCAAACTATGACTTAGAAAACTGGCTCTGATTATACTGGGTTTTTAAATATAAAGTATGTCCTGTCTGGTACTTTGCATCACAATCTTAATCAAGATTCAGCTCTACAAATAGCACTAATTTAATAGCCCTTGAGACAGATTGGGCTCTTCTATAGCTTATTTAAAGCATTTCTTAGAAGATGTGTGTATTCTGCCAGTAAATGACTAAATGGCCCCTAGTCTCACCCTCAATAGCTCAAGTGAAAAAAATGTCAAGTTTGCATTTCTAACAATAAATACAGCTTGGTGGTCATTTTGGTGGACATTTGGTGGCCACCATCACATTCTGGACATAAACTGTTTCAACTTCTCCTCTCTGGATACCACTATAGCACATTGTATGCCAAAACAACTAGCTACAGGGACAATTTCCCCTCATGACATCACTCTGCTGAACACCTAATTCCCACAGCACTGTCTTATGCCTAAATATAGTTACTCATATTGTATGGCTGTATTACTATTATTATTATCATTCACATCTTCTCTACTACCCCCTTGTATTATTATTACTCTGTTGCTTTGCATGTACACAGATAGCATTTTTACCAGAGGCAAATTCCTTGTGTCTCTAATCATACTTGGACAAATAAAGCTTCTTCTGTTCTGTTCTGTTCTGTTTAGTGCCAGCCCCTCTTTTCACTGCTATAAGCAATTTTTTCTGTATCCCCAAATATTAAATATGTGGTAAGTTTGATCCTTTTAATTATCAATCAATTAGCAAGAGAAAGAGAGGGAGGGAGAGAGAGAAGAGATAGAGGATAGGTACATAGATATAGATGATTGATAGATGATAGATATATTCTGCTGTAGTTGATGTATTTTTAATCAGTGCTCTTTGAAACTAGTTAGAATTATTCTGGAAGAATTGCTACTGTACTGATATGAAATGGAAGGTTGTTTATAGAGGAGACATGCACATAGTGGGAGGTGCATATGAGCGCACCTTGCTCATGTCTAAAATGCTTAAATTGTGTTTCCATATTCACACCAAAAAAAGGTCTGTAAAGCTACTTAGGGTTCACAAAGAACCAATGACTGGGCAGTTCACAAGGAAAAAATATTAAAACAAAAACTATACAACATACAAGAAGGAACAAGAACAAAAGATGGAAAGATAATAAAAATCAGACAGAAGCAAAAAGCAAAATCCGCACAGCCTAAAGTGGGGTGGGGTGGGGGGTTTCCAATCATTTTCATTCAGGTTCTCACAGCCTCCAAAATACAAGCTGGATGGGAGTATCTGAATCTCAAGTGGAGCCTTCTTCCACAGGGAAGCCCCTACTACAGAGAAGGGGCACTTCCACTCTCCTTAATTGGATGAATCTGGAGCATGCCAACCCTGCCTGTTTTAAAAGCTAGATTTATAACATCTCAGGTTTCTAATGTTTGGATTTTTTTAAAAAATAAAACATAACATGGCCATACCTGTATTCATGTTGTTTTTATAAAAATGCAATTTGTCTGATTTTTTTTTTTTTGCACTGAAATACATGCTTTTTACATGTTGAAGATTAACATACAAATACAAAAAATACTTCATGTAGAGCTAAGTTGATTGTTCTAACTCCTGCACAATTTATAGTGTTAATTACCAAACATTTCAAATTCAGAAGATTGGTCAGTGAGAATAAAAGCCCCTCCCCCTTTAAAACTAAAGATGTCAGGTTAAAAATTAGCTGACTTTTTATTTTTATTTTTGTGAGCCTTAGGAAGTATAGTTGAAGTATTCCTTTTTGTTGTCTAGACCTTTGCATTTGTTTGTAGAGTGTCAGCAAATTTAACGGAAAAGAAAGTATGAACGTTATGCTCAGTGTGCAAGAACTTGGAAAAAAACATCAAAACAGTTTGTTGTAACTGTGGTCTTCTTTGCAGCAGCTTTTTGAATTATATTTTCCTTCTGAAGCAAATGCCTAGTTTATAACTGCTGGTGATGATTCATGTACTGAGCCCTAAGTGGAAAAGTATACTTAATTGGAGTGCTTTCTCAGACAGAAGGCCTTGTTGCACAGAATTTAGCTGGCCTATTGTCTGATTTGGGATTTCATTTTATGGCTAAATGCCTTCCATAGGGCTGTGCAACAATCTGAACACAAAAGGGGAAAGGGAAAAGGTGTTTTGGGGTTTACTGACAGGCCCAAATTACAATTCCTTAAGGAACCCACATTCTTTCTTAGATTTATGCAGCTCAAACAGTGAGATCCAATGAAAATGGTTTTGATTCAAGAAGATACAACAGGTGTGACATTTATGTCCATGCATGCTCCTTCTGAAATCACCATGTTGCCCTAATGCCTAACACATTTTTTTAATTGGCAAAACACAACAACCCCTTTCCCTAACAAAACAACTGCAGATAGTTGCAATCAGTACCTGTGCTGTTGATTGTTGTTGGTGTCAGAATGCAGAAAGCGTGTGGAAGGTTTTCCATTTCTTGTACTGTCTGCCAAAAATGGCTACTTAAAAACATGCTTTTAAAATGCACATTTGATAGGTTTGGCCTCTCAAAGGACAATGAAAGGACTGCTTTAAAAAATGGCTACTTAAAAACATGCTTTTAAAATGCACATTTGATAGGTTTGGCCTCTCAAAGGACAATGAAAACTGCAGTATCTAATGGGACTTTGACATGGAATGTGAGCTGAATCTATGTGTAGATAAGCTGGTCAGCATACTTCTATTGCCTGATGCTAAGTGTGAAAATAATGTCAGGGCACTGCAGTGAGACAAACATGGATTGGGTTAGATTTCCAAAGCAGTGAACCCAGTCTTTTATACAGAAGCTACTTAAGACATCCAATCTAGTTTTATGAATTAACTTGGACCCTAAAAATGCCCCCAAAATAATAAAAATAAAAAAAACCCTGAAGTTAGTTACAAGCGACCCTGACAATGTTATCATTTGATTTTAGTGATTGTATCTGTGCAACAGGTACAACCATTAAATTTGTTCATGAATCAGTGCAATATATATTCATACATGTTATTCCTTGCCTCCATTTGAGTCTCTGAGTTTTTAAACTGATCTTATGGCACTATATTAGCCCAATGACTGTTTTGAGTTGGGAATGGTGTGTTGTACCAAGGCATGGAAATTGCTTGGTAAGAAGTTTATCTTATTAAACCAATTGTTAACTTTCATTTTTTTTGCTGAAATATTATAAAATTATGTTTTAATAGATATAACTTTTACCATCTCTGCCATTAGCATTTGGGACTGCACTTTTTTCTTAAATATGTAATTTTTAAAAATAAATAAATCAGTATTTTATTTCATGTTATCTCCTGAAGGCTGGCATAGAATGCAGTTGAGACATCTACAATAAATGATATAAATCAGGAAAAATTGAATTATGTCTTCTGTCTTCTGTGACTTCTTTAGATGTATATTTCTTTAGAAATATGAACTAATGTTACAGACCTACCTGTAAGGATTATAATTAGACACTGGACATCCTACAATGATACACAAATTGGAATGATTAAGAAATCATTCATTACTTGCAAAAAGCCATAAGCGCACTGACAGTCTTTTTCCATTTAAAATGAAGAATTAATTTCCTTTGTTGGAGTGTTGCATATATGTAAGGTTATGTGTAGCAGACAAGTAATATGATTTGTGGTTGCTTGACATATTGTAATGCCCCTCTTCCAATTCACATAAAAATATGCTATCATTATACTTAAAACATACTAAAGGAATTGAAGAAACCACTTCCCAGTGAAAGGTTTCTGCTCATGATCAGCTAGCTAAATGAATCTTATTATTTTTTAGCATGAGAGACACAGCTTCATTGTCTTTTTAAAAAATTTGCGAAGCTTAAGTTAATGCTTCTGTAAAGTACGTCTCCAGAGACCGCTGCCATGATTTGCCTTGCTGAACTAGCAGTTTGAGACACTGGCAGAAGGCACGGGAAACAACTCCCAATGGTGGAGCAAATAAACCAATACTAGTACAATCAGATCACTTTGCATCTACAAGTTGAAACAAAAAATTTACAGCACAGTTATGTCTGACAGACATAGTTAAGAAAACAAATTTAAACACAGACACATTGGCTTGGCTTTTATTTGAAAGCCTAGATGCAATCTATAGTCATCAAGTTGTGGAAAACTTCAGGATACATGTAAAGTTTGGAAGGCAAATGAAAAGAACAATACAAATTGGACAAAAAATACATTTCAAAATTGCATGAAAACATTTTGACTGGCTTCGCCTAAAATACTCTGAATTTCCATAGGCTAATTACTTTAATACAGTTTTTCATTTTAAAAAACTTATTTAGTTTACATGTTCCCCACAGTCACTATGTCATGTAGGAACGTTATCAGATATTTTTATAGTATGAAAAAAATCTACTAAAAACTTATGCAGAAGGTTAATTGGTCATCATTCAATTTGAGCCAACAGATAAATGTTTGGGTTTATTTGTGAAAGTACAAGGACACATTAACAGAAATCTTAGTGCTATTCCAACTTGTCATACACCAAATCTGTTGCAGTATTTCTATAGAACAGCATATTACTGTATTTCCAGTATGAATCCAAAAGAATAGAAGACACAGTGCTTTCAAAAAAAAATCCTCTGCAATTCTATTAAACAGAACTATAGACAGGCTGTACTGAGATTTAAACTGAGATACGAAATAATGGCACTGATCAGCATTTTTAAAATCCTAATTTCTAAATTTGGATTCTTTTTGTCTGAAAAATAACAAAGTATTTATTTATGCTTTAAATGTAATAAAATAACTCTTTTGTTCTAAACGTGTAGATTGTTATTCTATAGGTTGTGTCCAACGAGACACAGGTAAGTAATACTGTGGCTTGCTTGATCATTCCATAATTCTTTGACAAAATACAAACTGTGTAGATGAAAGCAGAAGTCTATTACAGAATCTCAGTGCAGAAAGCAATTAGAAGACAATTTAAAAAAAAATCATCTATGCAATTTCTTTACATGTTTCAAATGTATTTAACTGGCATTTCTATCTTGATTTTTTAGCACAGAAAAATGAAAATGGGCTAGGTTTCCCCAAATAAATAATATTTTTGAATATACACTGCTGAAAATAGTATGAAGGATGTAAGAGAGAAATTAGACCTTCGAAATTTTCCTTTTTCCTTCCCACATATAAATTATGCAATACTAATACTGATAAAAAGTTTAAATGTATTTTCAAATCATGCAACATTCAGCTCAATTGCAAGTTAAGTTGTATTATTATACTTATAAAAAAGGATTGGGGATCAAAATATTATTTTAATGTATTTTTCCATTAAGAGGTTTACCAGAAACTGCCAATATTTTTTTGTGCCTGAAGGGTTTTTTTTTTTAAATGGAAGCTGAGCATTTCAAGTTTTCACACAAACTTCTGCACTATCAAACTAACTAGAAAAATGTGAAAAAGTATGTTAAACTTCTTGAGACAGGTATTTTGTCTGATTTGTTAATAAGAAAGTGCTGGATCAACTCTCTGCGAGGCTGGCATTTGGCATGAAAATTATGTTTCATTCTGGATTTTATCAATGATGGAGATATATTTAGAAACTATCCAGAAATATTCCTTTTGGTTGCTGTTTTCAGGTATTCAACAGGAGAGATCTGATACTATATAATCTGGTTTAAGGAAATTATACATGGTTTACATTAAATTCTTCTATGACCACATCTCAGGCCCAACACGTGTCTTTATAGGCAAGTCTTAAACATTATGATTCCCACAAATGCTGATTAGATACTATCCTAAAATTATCAATTTCTTGGATTTTTTTTAACATCCCCAGATAGAATTCTTTTTTTTTCTTTCTTCCAGAAGAAAATTAAGTATATCTTTTTCATACACACAGAAAACCAAAACTAAACAAATCAAAGATTGACAAGTTCCCAGACACAAGCAACTCTGTTATTGCTCTCTCACCAGCACACATTGGCAACAATCAGGATGGCTGGTAGCCCTGTTTCTTTATCCTGTCCTTTGCAAGTTGGACTAAAAATGTAAGAAACCCACCCCCATAATGATGTCATGGTGTCATCATGGGCAGATTCTTACTTATTTTCTGCCCATTTTTTGGCTTGTTTTTCATTCTCCCGTGTCTAAGGAATGCATTTATGAAAACATCCATAGAAACTACCTAAAAAACCCTCTTTTATGAGGCTTCTATGGCATGATGCCTAATCCTCAGAAGACAAGAGATAATCATCCCCATGTTTATAAATTCCCACATGGTTCACCAGATACCGTATTTCCATGATATAATTGACTTCCAGCTGACCCAGTTAAGCATATTGTGAGAACCAATCCTGTATGTTTAGAACAGCATCAACTTGTCTTCATAAACCACTAAATATCTGAGATTGCAGTCCTAAATTTATTCATCAAAAATAAATCCCACAAAGGAATTTACTCCTTTAAAGTTTACTCCAGTAAGGAAGTATGGAAATGTTCCTTTTATGACATAACAAAGCTTTACATTCCATGTTTTTTTAAAAAACCGCACACATTAGAAAGCTGTAAAAAGAATAATTACACCTTGAGCTCTGAAAGAGAACAAGGCATGTCCAGCCTACAAAAGTCTTTTATGATAACAAATGAGTCTTGCTGAATTGTTCTTCCTTCTTTTTAGCAGCGACTGATGAAACCATGTTTGCCAGGGCGAGAAAGAGGGGGGGGGGGAGAGAGAGAGGGAGGGGAAGGAAAAAGAGTGGCAACTCCGTTTCCTTCTAGTCTGTGATTTCTCCATCCTTTCTCAGAAGTAATCCAAAGAGAAAAACATACAATGTTAAAGTTAATACAAAAATATTAACACTTCTATTCAACTGTTGTACACTGTTATATCTCTACATTATAACTCTTAATACTGTACAGCTATAACATAATAAAATGTGCAATTCTTTTAAAAAATTCACACACTGCATATTTTTATTATTTTATTTAAGTATAAACTTTTTTAAACACTTTACATAAATTAACTCCTCTGAGACTAATATTTGATGTACAGTAAATTGTAATTCATATAAAAATCCATAAACAACTTGTCTCACATAATTTACAAAAAAATCAAGCTTCCTTTGCTTCTCTGTGACAAGAATTCTATTTGCCATTTTCCCCAAGGTAAACCCCATGATCACCGTAAAATCCATTACCAAATTTTGATTGTAGAATAAATTGCTTGTGCCTTTGTCCTTTCAAAAAGCAGCACTGTTAAAGCCATTGGGGTGTCCATACACAAAGAGTCTTGTTCCCCTCTTAACATGAACAGAGATTATATACCACATCCTAGGCAGAGAAAGGGAGTGAGAAGGAGAAAAGAGGAGGAGGAAGGGGGAGAAAGAAGAGGAGGAAAAAAGACTAATTCTTGTAAGCAAAAGTCAACAATTTAGTAATATTTGGAAACACTGTTATCGCTTTCTTTCTTAATTACTGGAATAATCAGCCAGTTGGAAACTCTTTAGATCTTTCTTTTTAGTATTTTCAGTCCAACTTGAGTGCAGCGATATGCATATGTAAACATATTCTTTAAAGCAGATCACCTTTAAGGTCATTCAGAAAAAACACAACTCCAGTTTTTAATATTATCATTCTTCTGGAAGGCTCTCCCTTTGTTGTAGAGTCCATTCAGATTGTGCTACAGAAAAATCTGAGCAAAGATGTATATTTAGGCTCAAGTAATAATGCAGCAAACTATTTGGTCTCCCCTCTTAGAAGACACTGGCACAGGGTCCGTCTCTTTGGCAGGCCAAGATCAACCAATGTGTTACCTCTTTCCAATCTCACTTTGCCTAAGAAACTGTATATTGTTAGCACTGTCAGCTAATTCGGGGTATTGCTCAACAGAGAGTACATAGTACCCATCATATCCTTGAACTTTTCCAGCACTCAAAAGTTGCCTCTTTTCCCCTTCTGTCCATAGCCTGGCCCCTTCCTCTCCATCTCTCACTCGTTGCTGTTCTCTGGCCCAGGCATTGGAGAGAGCCCTTTGCCTAGCCTGTTCTAATATCCGTGCCTTCTCCTCATCAAGTGTCATGCCATAGCGGACATGAAGAGCCAGTGCGCCGTACTGCATTTCAACATCAGCAAACCTACGAGTCCTGCCATTCACTACAGTGGTGGACTGGGAAACTGTGACATTGATGCCATTCTCCAGTGCCTTCCGGCCACTCGTCAATCTCAGCGTGCCCAGGTCACTCTCAGGTGAAGTGGTTTTAATGAAATAATGCGTGTCCTTTCCCTCAACAGTGAAGTGCAGGTTTTCCAGGTAGTATGCACTATTTAGAACAGCTGCCACTTTGATACAATCCTCATTTGCAATGTTAAGCACATTCGTCTGTACTTTGCCTTGATTGACAGCAAGCATTACTCCTTTTCCAATCAAAGATTTCACAGTTGCAAACCACAACCAGGATTTCGCACTACCAGGTCTGCGTTTGCTGATCTGGACTTCTGCCATCTTTCCTAGGGATAGGAAAGCCTTTGCTTCCCTTGCCACTTCTTGTTGCACTCCAGAAATCGGCTGAAAACAAGAACAGATTTTTTTTACAAGCCTATAAATTCCAACAGTCAAGCATTTATTGGCATGGTGCCTGCAGCTGACAACATGATATGCCACAATGACACTGCTGTAGCTAATTGAATTCGCAGACTGGATTCCACTCTTATAAGTTCTATGTTGCTTGATATTTTTCAATATTTATTCCCATTTTCGATTAAGAAGTTTAAAAAGTAGCACTGAATCACTCCAAAGAAAAATTCAGTTAATCAAACTATTCCTTATTGTGATGATTAACCAATCAAAATAAAATTAGAAACATTGAATGCTACGCTTCACTACCTTTTTTTATATCAGTCTTTATTATGTTAATTTACATACCATGAAATAGTACAAAAATAAAATATTGTCCAGATAGAAAGATGAATGCAATAAATTGATTTGCTAAAAGAATTAAAAACAAAGACCTCTTCGATGCATACTTATAAAGTAAATAATTGCCAAAATAATTATTACCTGTATTCCTATAAGTAATTTTCTAGCGCTTTCCTTTAGTGAGTTCCTCATTGCAGAAATGAAAGGAGGTCTGCCATGAGAGTTTTTTGCTTGCTTATATATTTGGTTCAATTATATTTGATATTATCTATTTACTATCAGGAATTCTTATATGCTATAACTTTATCCAGAAAGGCAATGTAAGTTCCTCCCTGAAATCTCTGAACTTTCATATCTTAAATGTACCAGATGCAGAAACTTGTGATAAACTTCGCTACAGGAGAGCAGCGTCTGTACCCTGGGGCTGCAATGGGATGTGGTAGTAGCTTTAGACTACTACTATCTCTTTATTCTAATCTATCTCATAGTAATACACTGCATTTTCAACTGGTAGATCCGTGAAATAATTTTCTCCACTGGCTTAAATGTACTACATCTTTAATTTCAAAACCTTTGCCTTGCTTTTGATTTAGCAGGAAGTAGGATACAAAGGTTTATTTTGGAATATTCATGTCACAATAGAAGTTCAATTCTAAATTGTTATGAGGGCTTAAGCTACGAAAGTTTCATTCAGTGCTGGTGGACTTTCAGAGGTTTTAAATATGCATGCAGATGCATACACTGTGAGTTTCTTCTCTATTTCCTTTTTTGTATCCTCTTTTGTGACTTTATTTTGTACTTATTCCCTCCTAATCTCTCCTGTCCACTGTTATGATAATGCTTTTGGGGGTCTGCCTTCCTTCATTCTCTCGACACTGCACTGTGTCTTTGTGCTCCCTTTACATACTTCAACAGGGAAACAGGCATGTTGGATCACTGGTGTGCATGGCCCCAACAATAAAAGGGATCAATGATTTCATTATCTCATTTTGCCTATACTGTATTTGATCTTGAACAAGATCTGAGAGAACTCACAAAATGAAGAAATGAGCTATGAGAAGAAGGACAATAGGAGCAAGTTGCAGTTTTCTCTACAACATTTTTACATTAGAACTTCAAATATATTAAGTAAATACATCAGATAACTCATCCCAAGATTTAATATCCATTTTGGGAAAAGGCCCTGGATGAATCTTTCATATCGCTTATGTTAGTTTTTGTATATAGAGAAAAGAAATTATACTTATTTTTATAATGATAGGACTAAAATTTCTGCTCCAAAAACATCAACACAATGTTTCTGGATTTATGTAACATGAAATTATTTTGACTATTTTAATAGCCTGGTAAGTCAGAGATTCTTCGGAATACACCTGAAAGGTTAACAGCTATTTAACATTTGTCATTTATTTCTGGTACTGAGAATTTGTGGGTAAATGGATTTTTGATTTCTGAATAAAATTTATAATTGCTATTTTCCTAAATGGTACATATAATTTTCTATTTTACATTTCATAAATTTTTGTAAATGATTTAGTTTTATACTTCTGTTTGGCAATATATTCTTAAAACAAGGAGTTTTATAGAGTTTGGGCTCTATATAATGTAATGCATTTTACCTGGAGTGATTTTATATTCAATATTTTATCTTCACATATAAAACATGGTTAATATTAAAGACAAGTAAAATTGTACTGCTGTACAATATGCATAATTTATGTCACCTGTTATTCTGTTTCTTTCACATTCTATTTTTTATTACATTGTTCACTTTTAGCCTGGAGGCAGGGTGCTGCTATCAATCTAATCTCTATAGCTTCCACTGGGAATGTCATAATTTGGAGAAAAAAAGGATTTTAAAATACTATTATTTATTGATTAATCATTTCCTCCCTTTCACTTCAGTTTAAAAAATGCTAAACTTAAGCATAGTCTTAAGTTATTGGACAAAAAATTCCTTACAGAATTAACATCTGTTATATAGTTTGGGACAAAAGTGTATCAAGAAACATCTCTACAATATGTTTTAATTTTTTAAAAATTCAATGTATGCCTCTGAGAATTTTTCAATACTCTAATAGAATCTTTTATTATATTTTGTTGCAGTTTAATTTTCCTTATTTTTTTCTTACCGGTACATCATCCCATTGCTGACTCTTCACAAGTTCATAGGAGGGTTCAGTTAAATCAAATTTAGGCACGGGGAAACCTGGAATTGCATTGTGTAGATGAAAACCAAATGTCACCAGCCAACTGTTAACATCTAAAAAGCAATTATAAAGTAAGTTAGAAAAAGTCACAGGTCCCTCAACATGATTGAATAATTTGAATGAATGTTGGTGAACTGGATAATGTTCTGAGCTTTAAAATATATTTGGAGGAGAAAACCCATGGCAGGGCTGTAGTTTATTTGTTTAAAAGTTGTCCTCATTTCTATACAACCAATGACCCAGAGAAAGAAAGGTAGTGAGGTAAGGTAGCTATTTTTTAAATGCACTATTTATACAATCCAAAATAATCTGAAACAATAATCTATTATTCTTTGGATCAGAGTGACTAATACTATAGATTATTCCATGTGATCCACGTAATTTCTTTATGAATATAAGGTTGTCTACTTAATAAACATAGGGAGAGCACTAGATCCTCACATCCCATGAATTCAACTATTGCAAGACAATGACGAACAAAAGAAACTACAGGATACTATGAACATGTGATCACAACTATTGCAAAAAAAAAAAAAAAAAAAAGTATTTGGACATCTTTTAGACAAAAAAGCCTCTTTAGTGAATTAATAAGATCTTAAAGATCCTAATTTGGAATATATTTGGCCTTCTGTTCCAATTATATAATTCCACAGTGCAACTGCGATTTATTCCTAAATGTTACTGCAATGTAGATATATTAAGCAGGAATGTACGAGTAGCATGATTCTCTCTAATATATGGTAGAATCATATAGCTGTGTTATAATTAGGTAAATAAATTATGCAAATAATTCATTCTGAAAAAGGGAAACATAGTTCTTAGATACTGAAAGCAGTTGGCATTAATATTTCAAGTGATTTACAATGAAACTGAATCCATTTCTTTGAAAGAAATTTCAAAAGAATACAATGGTGTCCAAATATATATTTATCAGCAAAATACAAGTATATTGTGAATTAAATTTTTGGATACAAAAATGCTTAAACATTAAAATACCAGATTTCTTAGTTTAAAGCCTTTCTGTTAAGTACTTGAAAACGTAGCAGAGCTATGTAAATCAAAAAGCACTATTATTTAAACTACAGATAAACCTACAACCATAAATAGAAAGAAAGAATGTTGGCACATTATTTTTCCCACTGACACATGACTGCTTGGAAAACTTTCCTTTTAAAGATCCAAGGTGTTATCATGCAAGCAAGAAATCCTAGTATGTTTCCTTGATGTATTGGCCATCTGGCAAAATAGCACTCCACTCGTAATATACAATAAATTTGCAGACATAAACTGTTGCCATAGTAACCATTTAGACAAACGGAAACATCAAAACCCCATTTTCTTTTGAATCCTCAAAGTAAAGTATTCTATAGAGACAGGAAATAAGGCCTATTATGAGGATTTTTGATAAGTCTTATTGTCTATTAAGTCACTACATCTATCATTGGCTACAATGAAATTCTTCCCTGGGAAAAAAGTGATCATCCTGAGTACTTTCTATAGTCACAAGATCTCAGACAGATCTAATTAAGAAAAATGATATAATTATGTACTATTTTACCCAACTGTGTATACCTCTCACATCTGAAGTAAGGTAGAATACACATACATTTTTATCTTAATAAAGTATATTCCTACTCATATAAAGAGTATAGTACATTGCTATCAGATACTTTAATTCCAAGGTGACATATGTGTATAATGTAATTTAACAAAAACAGTAGAGAATTGTACTTTATTAAATTTACATATTTACCTGTGATATAATCTTTCACATCATGTATTCTGCTGGCTGGATTGTTGTTTCTAAACATGTACAGGTTAAAAGGAGCTGGATCTTTCCCTATTTTTTTCCAAATTTCAATATCAGGTGTAGTCCAACGGCCTGCCAATATGTCATAATCTCTTTGACCAAAATGAATTAGTTTGGTTAGTGGGTCATAAAGGCCTCCATGAAATCCTATCACCAGTTGGAAATCAAGGTTAGAATCAAAATAGATTTCGCCATAGGCAGTGTACTGAATCTGCTTCAGCATTAGTCCATTACTACTGAAAACAGCCAGCGGGGTTCCAGTATTGTCTGAGGCGATGTAGAACTCATCTCCGCTACTAATCTCCATGGCGAATAAATGTCCTTGCAAGTCATAATAGAGAGAAGTGATTTCAGAGCTTGAGTGATTATATACGTGAGTTATTCTTGTTGGATATATGAGATCTGCATAAAAAAATTGAAGATGCTGTCCCAGACTAGTTTTACTGGAAACACGTCTTCCAAGTCCATCATAACGATATATCACTGTCCATCCACTGCCTTTGCTATAAACTCTGGTAAGAAGGCCCTTTGAACTGTATTCAAATATCTCAGTGCCCCTCTGTCGCAGAAATCCATCTTCATCTAACCGGTATTGAACATCACCAAGTCGAGTGATTCTGTCCCTCAGATCGTATCGCAGTGGTGTCAATCGAGCGCTATTACTTGGATTCAACAAGTGGAGATTGCCATTCAAGTCATAGTTGTAGCGCCACATTATTTTCTCATTAAGGTAAACTGTCTGTAGCTGGCCATCAACATCATATTCATAACCATACTTGGTAGTGTTAGCAAATGGGCCAATTTTAATTTCTCTTTTAGTTACTCGGCCCATGTTGTCATACTGAATTGTAATCCAGTACATAAGTGAACGGAATATTTCATACTGAATTTCTTTTATGCGACCATGAGCATCGAAGTGTTTTGTGTAAGTCATTACAGCTGTTGAAATTATCTGATTAATATCATAATAAATAACCCCAAATTTTCCAAACTGCTCAACTTTTCCAGATATGTCATCGAACTGATAGAGATCAATAGGCAATGGAGTTTCATTGATAACACCTTGCATGCTAGTCACTCTGAAGCTATTGTCATAGCTGTAGTCAAATCGGGCATTTACCATCCCATCTTCACTAAAGCGGAAAATCTGCCTGTCAATCAATGGACCAATTTGCCTGTATCTAATGGTGCAAATAAAGCCATCACTCTGGAGATTTACTGTTTTCAGAACTCCTGCTGTCTCATCATAAGTAAAACTCACTCTTGTGCTATCATATAGAATTTCAGAAAGCCTAGTCTGCCTTCGGTATTTGAACAAGACTCTCCGACTTGTGCCCAAGAAAGCAGTTTGTAACAGCTGTCCTTCTTCATTATAGTCCATGATGACAGAGGCATTGCTTTCTGGAGGATTGTAGATGTTCCGATAGTAGCCAATAGAACGGATAGTCTGCATAGTGTGGCGAGCTACACTGGGCATGGTTATTGCAGAAAGCCGATCCAGTAAGTCATATTCAAAGATATACTGCCGTTGGCTATGCAGTAAGAGAACCATGGACTGAAAAAGAAAACAGAGTTTAATCAAGTGCCAAAACTATTGGTAGACTAGCAACATTGTTGTTGGTTTTTTTAACTAAATCATCATTATTCAAATTGAGTAATGCTTGACCTTACATATTGGTAATTGCCTAATTCATTTGGATACTTAATTGTAAGAGGATCTATAATGACTTGCTCCAGATTCCTAATGTGTTCTTGTTGTGACTGAGTCATCCTTTTATCAAGTACTCAATGCCAAACAGCAGATTGTCAATGGACTGGGATAAGTCATGTTTAATACCAACAAAAGTAAGGCTGTCTTAAGCCAGCAACTCAAGAAGGGAACAACATATGGAGGAGACAATTTCACTCCTGTAATTAGAGATAATTTACTGAGAATTTTACTAGCCTGAAGATCCCTGAACCTCCTCTTTTATATCTATTTGTCAGATGGGTGAAGCAATTGGCTTGTTATTTACATCAAATTTTGCAGAGTTAATTAGTCACCAAATGATTCCGTTTGTAAAGCTTTGGCATTACACATCACTACCATTGTTATTTTATATTACTCACATGAAGATGTATAAAACTCTCAGCATCTGTCACTGTCGGTAGCTATTTCCACCTAAGGCAAATTTCGCTCTGTCCCACTAAAGGACATCAGATTAAATAATGATAAAAAGACTTCTTGTGCTTTGTTCAGTATTGTCATGCTAGGGAGTATATAATTAAGTATGCAGCACTGATTTAATACCATATTTCATTTTGGACAATCCCACCCCCGCAAATTCTGGGCCAAGAATAAATTTTGCTGGACGAATATGAGGAAAACACATTAGTGTTTGTGTGCATGTATATGCGTGTATAAGAGACAGAGAGACACATATCATTGTTTAAATTGTTATATTTATGCTGCAGTTTAGAACTCTTTCAGAAGTTTGACTTGAAAGTGAATATACTGTTCTTTTTTTGGTGCAAAGTGAAAAAAATGTTTGGAAAATGTTTTTAGATTCCCTTTTCAGATTTAGGGTGGAAAAGCTACAGTTTTTTTTATTATCCTGTATTATAAAATTCAGTGTTTTTGTTTGTGTTAACAGACATTTTAAGGGTAATTTCATTTGAAAAAATATAATATTAAACAAACAATTATTACAATATTGAGAAAACTGTTAGGTTAACATGACTACTCATAAAGAGTATCTCCAAATCCACTGATTCTGGTTGCCACCTAAATGTGCTTCAATCTCATGTATAATCATTCTCCATGATTTCAATGACATAATTATATCCACAGGCAACAACCTAGTAAATTCCAGGAAATCAAATTTATCTTACATACTGTATTTCTCAAAATCAGTTTTCTGGGATGGATTTTCCTTACAGTGCAACAGTGAGGATGTGGGCTAGGACCAATGAGATCAGGATTCAAATGTCCACAAAGTTAGAAAGGCTTTGCAATAGCTGCTGTAAAGATACAACAGACTATGGGAAAGAACTATAAAATCATATGTGTTACTTTTAGATCTTGGAGGAAAGTGCACGCACACAAACATGGATATCCCTTCTCTGTTGAAAACTGCAAATATCATGCAACAATCATTTTTAAAATTTTATGCAGAAATAATTCATTAATAGAACTGCAAACCAAAATTCCAACTGATAGTCGGGTACCTTTTCAAGATACGTGTAACTCCATGTTTTACCATCAGCAAATACTCTGGATACAATCCTTCCCTGCCCATCATATTCTACTTTTTCGCTAGTGGTGCCTCGTTGAATGCTACCAATTTGACCTGTAGATGAATAGGTAACATTGACAGCCATAAGCTTGCTGCTTGGGAACCAGAGAGTTGGATGTCCTGAAGTATCATAGGCGATTCTCAGTAGAAATTTACGGTGATCATCATAAATCTTCTCTGTCTTTGAAGTCCGATCAAAGTCAACTGAAAGGAGGTTCCTACCATTAACCTTTTATGAAACAAATAAGACAACAAAATAAATAATGTGGGGGGAGCATTGAGCTTGGTTATTATTTCTTTATAGAATCAGCCACTGTTTGAATACCATTGTTTAAAGATCATTTACAATGATTGATTTTCTTTGTCAGTAAACTAATTTAGCAGCTTCATGGCATAATAGCCAGGGATTAGGTTGCCATTTTAAAAGGTGTCATTAAATAAAGATGCACTGACATTTATTCAAAATGTTTTCAATTAATGCTGATAGAATTTAGTTAAATGTTAATATAATTCAACAATATATAAATTGAGAACTTTTATAATAACAAGATTTACAGAGGAAATTATGAAGATATAGCAGAATTATCACTATAATAATGAAAAATCAAAATAAAGGCCAACAAATATGTTGATGAAATGTAAGAATTGTTTTTCAAATAGACCATCAAAAATAGACACTAGCAATTCTTTCACACAATAAAATTAGCTTATTTTATAGGCAAGAAAATTTGAATGTTCATTTATTTTTTAATTTTATAAGATGTATTATATTACATGTAGAATATAATATGAAGAATGTTCTGAAATAAATTTTCTGGCTAATGGATCATCTGAGCTGTATTGCTTGAAGCCAGAAAGAAATATTCAAACTCTGAGAAAAGTAATATTCTTAAAACAGATAATAAATTATTCAGACTTTCATAAATAAAAATGAATTTTGATATTTTGACCTAATAGCCAAGGACTGTAGAATTATCTAGTCGTGCCATTTTTTAAAGAAAAACCTCACTTATTAAATATTGATAAATTCTACAGCAGAAGACATTTACAAATAAATATCATTAGGAACAGGAAGTTGGATACTTTCTGCATTTCACTGAAGCAAGAAGCAATGAAAAGTAATGCATTTCAGTGATACAAAAAAAATCTTATGATACACAGTATAAAGTATAAGCATTTATATTTTTTCTTAGAAAAAATGAGTTGCCTTTTAAATTTCAATTCTGTTATATTCCATAATTTTATTGTCTGTTATAAGTTTGCAGTTCTATTTTTCATTTAGTGTCAGGTTTTACTATGTCAAAATCCTATAAAGACATCCACTATATTTAGAAAACATAATTCTATTGAAAAATTGATTAATGATTCAATATCATTAGTTCTGGAACCTATCAGGAAAAAGATGATAAGATCTGTAAACTAAAATATATACTTTGTAGCAGGGGTGGAATTCTACCAGTTCACATCTAGTCGCTAGAACTGGTTGTTAACATTCTAAGCAGATGGAGAACCAGTTGTCAGAAGAAATTACTGGCGTAATCCTGTAAGGAAGGCAGGAAGGAAACATTCTGGTGTTGCTTACAGAAACTGCCTCTCCATTAACCCTTATGACATTCTTGGCAGGACTAGACTTCCTGTCTCAGGAACTTCTCTGGAGTATTTTTCCTCTCCTTTGCTGGTACTTTGCTTGTGTGGAGTGACCATTCAAAGTTTCAATGGCTCTGAATTTAGTGACTTATGACCGTTTTTCACACTTATGACTGCTGCAGCATCACCACAGTCATGAGAGGCCAGGCGAGGAGATGCGTTCCTCGATGTGAGTGATATTGAGTTGGCCACACCCAGCCAATAACATGAACACCAAGCCATGTCCACCCAGCCACATGAACACCAAGCCACGCCCACCACCCAAGCCATGCCCACAGAACCGGTTGTTAACATTTTTGAATCCTACCCCTGCTTTGTAGAGATACAAAGAATGATTTTTGGTAGGCAATAGAAACAAAAGTCCAAAGTTTTCTGATCATATTCCAGAAGTTTTTAAAAGGAGAGCATTTTAATAAGGACGGTGGATTTCTAGTCTTTAATTATCTGAATGCAGACAGAAAAATCTATTCCAAGTTGGGGTCCTGCTGTTCAAAATCTTTTTCAATAATCCTCTAGGCACCTGTAATTTGATTGAAGTATTCAAAAGTGAGGGTCAATAAGAACTGTTTGCAACGTATTTCTTTTCATCAGCCTGTTTGATAAGAAATGTTTTTGAAAGCTTTCAAAATACACATGCATTGTATAGATGCATGCTTTTCTGGAAACTGCAGAAAAGCAGTAAGAAAGAGTAAATTATAGGTATAAAATAAGAAAAATGCCAAAGGTGAAAAAGGAGTATATCTAAATCAAGTTTATCCCAAACTATTCATGACTGGTCTGCATATACTTTTCTTCTTGCAAATCACTCTTGCTTTTAACACATTTGTGCACTACTTCTTTACACTCACAACTTGTCTCTTTTTTTAGGACCTTACCCACTCCACCCAACTACAATTTTCTCAGCCTTCCAGTTGCTCTTGATCCATTCATTCTTCCTTCAGATGTATTTTCTATAATTGGACCCTCATTCAATCCCCCCCACCCCGATGAAACCATCTTACCAACCTTCACTTTCTGCTAGTCACTGACTATTCTTTTGACACTCATTAATTCTTTTGACACTCATTAATTCTTCACCTACCACCTTTTGTTTTACCATACATTTATTTGACTACCTCATTCCTACTGCATTCAACTTATTTTTATGTTCCTGGCCTATCCAAAGTCCAGTTTCCACACATCAAAATAGTTAGAAGCCGATTCTTATACACAATTAAATTTATTTCATATTATATGCAACATTCATCACACGCAAAATAATACATACTATCTATTCTTCTTTCTATCAGCACTTGTATCACTTGATATGTTACTATTCCTTTCCCATTTTTAGCAAACTTTCACCAAGATCCAAGTCAATTAATGTTACTGTGATTCAAATCCTTACTCAAAGTATAAAGGTAGAAGAGGGGATGTTTTTACCCCTTACTCACAATGGCACATCAAGACAACATCCTATTTGCATCTATCTTTTGCAGTATGTTGCTATTAACGTTTTCTCAGCAGCACTATTTGCAGAGACCTTTCTCTTAAAAGCAGCCATTGGTATACAATTCATTAGAGTAACCTCCACATTCTGTGGTACTATTGTCACTTCCACAGTGAGCATAATTCTCACTTAATTCCAGGCAACTTCCAAATCCTCTTTCCATATATTCACTTCCATTCATTCTTCTGAGAGATTAATTTATATTCTGCCAGCTTTTCAAATACAACTCATACATTTAGTTCCTGTAATATACTTACTCTCATACATTTACTTCTTTTCTTTCATGCCTATTTTTTTATTTACTTTTGATGCTTTCAAATAATGGTTTGTCCCAGATTCATAACTTTTCATCTTCCCTATATTCTTCACTAATGTCTCAGTTTGTAATAATAAATAATTATATCAGTTATGCTTTTGAATCATTTACTTCCCCTATGCATGCTGCTTCAATGACATTGAAAATCAACTTTTTTGTAAATGCATGTTTACCAGAATCTTTCCATCCTTTGATGTCCAAACGGCAGTAACATTTTTTCTATACTCTATTGCCTTTTAAAATCATCTATTCATGTCACCATCATGTAACACAGGGGTGTCAAACTCAATTTCATTGAGGGCCACATCAGGATTGGATTTGACCTTGGAGGGCCAGTCGGGATGTGGCCATGGTGAGCATAACAAGGGACCCTATATCAACAAGACATGGTTTTATAAAATTATAAAAATAGGGAGACATACATTTCTGTGATTTTGTTTTGTTAATACTTACTTGATCACCTTATGAACAGACCCAGAGCAAGAAACTGACTCCATACGAAGACTAGAATTACAAAATTGTCATAGGATACAGTAGCAGAATCCTGCAAGCCTGAAAAGTAAAGTATTTTACTTTTCCTCCCTCTTATAACTTTCCGAGTCTGAGGCTCTGTTTTGGGCCTGGAAGGCCTCCTGGAGCACTCCAGAGGTTCAGTTTTGGGCCTGGAAGACCTCCCAGAGGACTCCAGAAGCCAAAAGTAGTTGCAAGAGTGGAGCACTGCGGGCAGGTTCTTCGCTGTTTCCAGGGCTGCCCTGCAGGCCAGATCTAAACACTTTGTGGGCCGGATCTGGCCTGGGGGCCTTGAGTTTGACACCCCTGATCTAACAGAATATTTTCCCCCTGGATTGCATTCATTCAACATGTTGCACAATTTCTCCAAGCCTTATGTCTTATTGTCATTCACTGAAAAATAATATGTAATTATCATCAACCTACGAATTTTACATTCAGCAACTTCAACAACTAAAATGACATAAATTCATACTTTCTCATATTCATTTAAGCCTTTTTATTACTGTAATTAAAACCTCCCTACTTGTATTTATCAACACCATTCCATTCTTAAGTTCACAGGCATATATAACATCACTTTTCATTTCATTTGTTAATTTATGTCTTTCCCATTTATGCTTTTAGGTTCCAGTTTGCAATCTTCCACATGCCATGGCTGTGACTAGATGGACTCATGGATACTGACCTCTGCTATCTATCATGGTGTTGGTAAATTGAGGTTTTTCCATAGAACATTCAAATGACATTGAGACAGTGCTGATTAGGTTACCAGTCTTACTAACTTCTTTCCATATGTAAGAGCTTCTGCTAAAACTAGGGACATTGTAGGTCAGGTTTTAAATACTGAAGATTTTGGATAGTATGCTACAAACACAGATAAAGCCCAATTATTTCTCAAGCATGCTTGACGTACTTTGGTATGGAAGCTAGTATCTGTAACATGGATACTACAAACCAACATACTACAGGGAGAGCCCACATTTCATACAGGCAATGAAATTAAACACACCTAGGGTTATAAACTTCATTTTTTTAAAAGTAAGAAATTATAGAGTTGATGACTACAGTTTAATGTTTAGGATTAACCTAAAGCACTGTTATGTTCTCATCTAAAATGATCTGCAATAAAACTTAGGGTTGTATAGGAAGGATTTCATATTTAGTGTGTAATGCTAATGGTAAAAACGGAGGGTTATAAATCTGGAAATACATAGAACAATATGAATTAAAATATTCTTGTCTGAGGCATTGGTAACTTTAAATTATATTAGCAAGCATTATTCCTTTCTCTTTTTATTGTATTGGTTTTAGAAGACTTGATAAAAGAAAAAAAAAGTTCATTTGAAGCAATGAAAACTGTCACTAGGTGTTCTGTACTATTCATCTTAAACTAAAAATGCATTAGAGATGTAACTTACTCTGAGCTTACGGCCAAACACATTCACTTTGCCTTGTGCTTGTTCTTTTCGAAATCTCCATTCCACTAAATTCTGTCCATTTTCTCCAGGAAGAGTCATATTTCTTTTTGCTACAGTTGGATTGGCTGTACCTGCTAAAACATGTGGTTCTGTTTGGTAGTGTGTATCCAGGCCACTGGCATAGATGATTCTGAGAGACCCATCATATCCAATCTGGTAGCTATTTCTTAACTGATCTGAAATGAAACCCAACAAATATGTATTTCTAAACTAAGATTTTTCATACAAAAGTAATCATAACACAAACCAAATCAACATTAATGCAACATTCAGTTGCATTTAAAATATAAGCATTTTAATTTTAAAACATTTAAAACATTAAAATTTAATTTTTTTGGTTATGACCTTTCAGCTTTATTTGACTTCTTGATGCATATTCCAATGTATGACAAATATATGCTGTAAGAAGCATTATTTTTACATCTAGATGCATCTTTAGAATCATTTTAGAAATAGAATATATATAAAAGGTTTTAATCAATATTAACTAAATATTTTTTAAACTTGTACTTGCAAATTGTATCCACAACTAGTGAAAGTATAATAATAAAAAATAAAGACACAATTATAGGGTTTATAACTTTATTCAGGTATGTATATTATAGAAGATTAAGGCTTTAACCCTATACCTATACAAAACACACCTAGCTAACCATCTTTTCTGGCTAGTTTTCATCACAACTTGTAATAAATATAACAGTGTTTTTTCTTTTATCTTTTTTCTCTTGAAGATTATTGCTTCATTTAATTTGTTAACGTACCTTGGACCATTGTATAGAAAGAATCAATTGAGGATAGATTTGAAGTGATGCTGACATCATCTTCTCTGCTAGATGATTCAATGTCTACAGTAATAGCCCTTTCCATTTCTCCATGTAGATTAGTGACCACTCCAGTTGGAAATGTGACATTGGTCAATCTGCCTTCACTGTCATAGCTAAAACAATTTACACGAACAAACAAACAGAAGCAAGAATGGATTGTTTTTACTCACTGACTCAAACTAGAAATTTCTGCTGATAATACTGTGATAAATTTTGAGGTTTTACACCTGTATTATGCACAATGAAAAAATGAAGAATTTGTTGCATTTATTGAAAGCTTTTTGGTAGAGGAAAAAAACAATGGCTCTCAAGTCTGCATAGATGTCTCTTTGGAGTGTGACCAAACCCTACTACAATCTAATTTGCTATTTAAAAGTAGTACATTTTATAGGGATAAATTGTTTTATGATCCAAATTTGCTTTCTATAAGGGTAGATTTAATTCAGTTTTATACAAATGTTACATCTAGTGGTTTTGATTTTTTTCTTTTTAATTTAGTATGGGCCTTATCTGTTTATGAAGAGAGTGAACTTTGTTGATATACATTCCTGACAGCATCACATTCTTAATGATACAATAAGCTGTGATAGGAATACTAATATCATAGGACCATTGTGATGCATACACCGGGAACAAAAATTGAATGGAAAAAGATAAAATTCTTAATATAAAAGGAACAAGTGGTACTTGTAACTACATACTACAGTATCGAATGATCCTATTCACTGTTCGCTTAATCTCCTTTTCTTTCACGGTATGTTTATTTGAATACTGCATGTGTTTATTTCCTGAGTGATCTGTGTACTCAATATCCTTACACCTGGATTGATGTTAATAAATATCCTTTGTGGGGATAGTTTGATAAAGCAATAATATACATATAATATCTTGAAATCCAGAAATAGAGAAAATGGCATGATATGCGGAAACCGGTCACCTTCTTTTGTGCATAATTTCATATATTTCTTTCAAGTATTTAATAATATTTCTTTAAAAGAAGTCACAATAAATGTGATCATTTGCAAATTAGTGCAGGGGTTTCTTGTAGTAAAATCTCTGGTACAAAATAACTTAGTAGATTGAATCTTCAAGCTGTATATTAGGGAAAACTCCCACTTTGATCTGTAGTGTTCTTCAAATAATTCTTCGCCCCACATAGAATATTTAAGTAAAGCTAGCCTTCTATAAATACAGAGGTTAAAAAACAGAGAATAGGCAGGCTGATATTGGACACATGCTTATTTTGAGAGTTTATTATGAAGAAATAAAGAAATATCAGCAACCTGCCCTCTCGTTCTCATCGTTGTCCCTATATTTTCAAGTAGGAGGATGAGATGAGTTTATAGTGCTGGACATGAAATGGCTCTAACATGGCAAGCAACAGAGAAAAGACATGGTCTACCTTTATAAAAGCTACTTTTTTGAGTGGGCATCAACCCCATTAAATCCTATAAAATGGTATCACTGCTATTGTGTTCTTTCTGTACTACACAGATTTTTGTACAAGACAAAAAAAGTGCAAAAGAATTCCTCATTAAAAGTCATATCATGTAAAGTATATGCTTCTTAGTTGCTTTTATGCTACCTCGTGTTCTTCTGTCTAAGCCATTTCTGCCCTTCTTTATATCTACATGCATTTTAAGCAGTCAATTTTTGATATTATTACTTTTCTATTCCAGCTGAGGATATTGCTAAAACGCCTAGCTTGAAATCTTGTGCTAAAAGTATTCATTTCTTCTCATCCAGGAATTCCTTTTTGAATTGATGGACAGTCTACTTATAGCTCTGAGCAAATCTTATAACTATTCTAATGCTAAGCAATAAAAATCAGAAAAATGTCTGCAAAATAATTTTTAAGTTATGTGTTTGGTCTCTAAAATCATGTGAAAATTACAGAGGAAAATCAGATAATGTGATTAAGATTGAAATATATTTATTCATTGTTAACGAATGGTGACAGATATTTAAAAGAATAGATCTGAATAATAATCGTTGAAGGTGATTAGGAAAGGAAGGCATAACTTACTGCCTGTTTGAAAAATGAATTTCAAAACGGACAGCTTCTTCCCTAAATGAATTGCAGCCCCTCCTCTCCCAGCTTTTGGCATGCAAGCTTTGGAATTCAATTCCAGAAGCAATCTGCGCAATTAACAACAGGGTGAACTAAACTATAGGGGATCCTTGCTTTACAAGCTTTTAATAATGTTCAAAGTTACAATGGCATCAAAACAAGTAATCTACAACCTGTCTTTCACATTATGACAATCGCACAACCCATGGTCATACAATCTCAATAGGGGTGCTTGGCTACTGGCTCACATTTGTGATAGTTGCAGTGTCTTGCAATCATATGACCATGATATGTGACCTTCCCAGCTGGCTGCCAGCAAGCAAAGTCAATCGGGGAAACCATGCAATTCACTTAATGGTCATGGGGTTTGCTTAATGATCATGGGAAAAACGGTTGTAAACTTGAGTCTGGTTACAGGATATCTCACTTAATAATTTAATTGCTTAGTGACCAAAAATCTGGGCCCAATTGTGGTCATAAATTGAGGACTACTCCAATTTATGACCTCCAATTTATGTCTATTTATTTTATGACAAACTTGATACTGCTTTTCAAGATACTCAATATGGATATGGAAATTCATATTCAGCTGAACTTAATTAATCTATTGGTAGAGAATCTTTAGAGCATCTGTCTAGATATTTGGCAGAAAATATATCAACTTTTCCATAGGTTCATAGTTATTTGGCATATACTGACATTTTTAATTTTAGGATGCAAAATTAAATACAAGAGACTTTTGCACAGTACTACTTGTGCACTTGCTTCACAAATTTTGTACTGAAAATATATTCTTATGTATCAAAAAAAGTTAAACAATTTATACAATCTGAAAAAAACTATTACTTTTCTGCCTTTGGCTAAAATCAAGTGTGCAGTAATTACATATTAAATCCTGCTTCTTAGTTATTATGTAGAAATATGCATTTATTTTGCATGGTTAATAGGCAATTTTTAAAAATCTAGTCAAATATTCATTGGCTTCTTAGGTGTACAGCATATTTTCAGCTAACTTTTTTTTTTAACAGAAGAATACCAAACTTGGATTTTCTAGCCCTAAATTATCGAAGTAACCTATTTATTTTTAACATTTTTACATTTACCCATAACACATTAACAAACTTAATTAAGAAAGCATGTAACATTGTTAAAAGTATGAACTGATTTTCACACTATTTCAGAACAATAGTTATTAAATAAACACATCTGCTTTTTTAAACTTTCAAGGTATATGTCATTGCTGTATTTCTGAATTGGATTGGGTGCAACTTGAAAGTAACAACATCAGCAAAAAGGTATTTTGCTTCCCTTTATTTCATTTCATTTTTTACTTCTGGGAAATAAAACGTCCCATTTCACAATTTCTTTTCATTCGGGGTTACATTATTTTCCTCAAAATATGTCAAGCACAATAAATTTCCAGGAATACTTTAATAAGCAGTTTTTAAAGGTACTTTTTGAAATTCACTTCACTTTGTTGATTTTGAAAATAATGTTCTCTTCTTTCGCTAGATAATAACATTTAGTTATCTCTTACAAGCCAGGAGCTAAGAGTTCCCTCACAATGTATATTCAGATATTCTAAATCTCATTAATTAGGTGCTCCAAAGGTTTGTATTATTGTAACTTTATATTTGGGATGACCCAGGGTTTTTCTAATGTCTTTAGTGTGATTGTATATTTGTAGGTAAAAAGATAAAGATTTTAAGGAAATCACAGTATCTTTTGCATGTTTTGTGTATAGCAATGTTACAATCAAAATGTTGAAGATAATTTATTATATATATATATATGTGTGTGTGTGTATGTATGTGTGTGTGTGTATACACACACATACACTGCTTGTTGTATGGGTGCAATGTTTTCATTTGTTAAAATCAAAGTCAGCATAAGGATCTATTATCACCTTTCATTACAGTCCTCACAACTTTAAAGAAGATGCACAAATGGGACCAAAACTCTAATTTTTTAATTTTTCAAAACCATAAAACTGCAACACTTTAAAAACAGACAGCAGGAGTAACAAGATATTCAGCAGCATCAATTCAATTAATGGTTTTTAGCTAAGCTAAATGTTTACAAGCCAGAAAGTCATGGAGGAATGTTCAGTTATGGATTGATACATAACACATCACTGGCAAGAACAATCTCATAAGAAGACATTTTTATTGGATATTACATTCCTAACTGATATGGAAAGGATGGGATCCATCAACTAAATAAAATCCTGGCCCATTTGGCGGCTATATGTCAACAAAAAGCACTTAGAACCTGGCGTTATAGCAAATTGGCAGCCAGTATATTTCCATCCTAACACTAGATAACCCTTTTAGCCCTTTAATTAGCTAAATTAGCTGTATAAAGCTGAATATGCAAAGTAAACTCAGGTTGGGGTGAGGTTTAAAAGTATCACCATCTAAAGTCACCTTAATTAATTCAATTTTTAGTTTATTAGCCACAGGGTATTTCATTGTGACAATAGTTCTAACTGGCAAATTGGCTAGCATTGGGAAAAGGAAAAGGAGTGTGGATTTTTTAGTAAGTGGCACAACTTCTATACCTTTGGAATTTCTGCACCCTTTACACCTGTATATATTTACCCTATCAGAATATACGTAGGAATTTCTCCTATCAAAATCAAATTAGTTATTAAAGATTGGGAAAGAAGCAGGGCACGAAGAGTCTAGCTCAGAGGCCCCCAACCTTTTGGATGCTAGTGACCAGCTCCACAGAGGGCAGTTTTTCTGTGGACCAGGGAGGCGTGGTTTTGAGTGCTGCCTAGATCCTGAGCACGTGTGAATGGGGCTTCGCTTGCTTGCATGACTTGGTTCCTGGAGGGCCAGGTACCAGTCAGTGGCCAGGGATTCCTGGTCTAGCTTATGTGAGAAGAGGAAATGCAGCTTAGATTTGGGGATTGTTGAAGAAACTGTTTCAAAGAGACTGAACCTTACTATATGTGGATGGGAATTTAAACTTATCATTTTTAAAATTATTTTTATCCCTGATTATCAGTTATTCTTCTGAAATCTGTATGCTGTTTGATTATTTGGTTTGTCAGTTACATGGAGTCTGACATAGGGTTCCAATTCTCTTGTCCAGATCCTTAAATCTCAAGTGTTGAATTGTACATATAAAGTTGGAATAAATGCAGCACTGGCCATTTTGTATGGTTCACATCAAATCTGGCCTATAGTAGGTATCTCCAAGCTGCAGTACTAGGTCAGTTGAAAGGGATGTTAAAAAAATAAAATAAAATTACATGACCTGAAGGAGAAACACACAATCTAGTTCTACTAGAATTGTAACAACAGCTGCCAATTAAAATGTTCGTTAAATATACAGGAAGAAACAAAATATTTTCACTGAAAGCTAAAAGGTAGACATTAAAAACTGTATTCATATGGCTTTTTGCCATATTATATAGGAGCCTCTGTGGCGCAGTGGTTAGAGTGCAGTACTGCAAGCTACTTCTGCAGCCAGCTGCCTACAATTTGGCAATTCAAATCCCACCAGGCTCATGGTTGACTCAGCCTTCCATCCTTCCAAGGTGGGTAAAATGAGGACCCAAATTATTGGGGAAAATATGCTGACTCTGTAAACCGCTTTGACAGGGCACTATAAAGTGGTATGTAAGTCTAAGTGCTATTGCTATTGCTGCTATATTCTTCCAGTAGAATGTCTGTATGGTTGTCTGTATCTGTATTATAACCTCAATGCTACAACAATCAATACTGATTATGAAAATGAATTCATTTGCCCGATAATTTTTAAATAATCTGTGATAGTGTATGATTTTTAATTTGTCAGATACATGTTCTTTTATTTTATTTATGTGCTCAATATGATTAATCTGGGACTATGCAATGGATTAAAATTATTTGCTCAGTCCATTTCATTTCTGCTTCATTAAATTCAAGATAATGTACCTACAGCAATAAGAATACAGAAATAATTGTATTTATAAAATAGTAGATATCAGGCAGAGAGATCAAAGACTATTTCATTATGGGATTTCACAGTTTACTCTTGATAGCTCTCAAAACACAATTAAGATCAAATCTTCCTTCAAACTGTCATGCACATATCAGTGAAATTACATGTTTGAATAATCTGTGAGCCAAACGAATGTGTAAGAAAGGGAAGAGTTTTATTAGAGATATAATGTGTTATTTAACATGCAAAACTTGACCTGCTTTGGAATCCAATATATAATTACAGAAATATTTAGCAACTCAGAAAATAATTAGGACTGAATGACAATACAGTATTCACCTGACCTTGCAGCAGATAATTAAACAGCTTTTTAAATTTTTAATTGCAATGTTGAATGTCTTGCAAGATGAACAGCTTTTAAAAACACAACGGAAATTGTACTTATTTGCTAATTGATCATTTTAGTATTTGTTTTTATAGGGAGGAAAAACCTTTTGAATAAAACTCAACTCTGGGATGATTCCTGGGCCAAAACTGACATATTTTGGCGCCAACACAATTTTTTACTTCTATTCTGCAATGTTCTTCCAATGACCTAATCTAATTTTAGATTTACCCCTTGTATTTTCTCATAATCCAAATGTTAATCAACTCTAACTCTGTTTGCCTTGGTAATCTAGGTTTCCACTTTTGGATTAATAGAATTCAGGAAAAAATATCACCGAATGTTACTATATACATAAATTGAACCAGATATTGATTCTGATTGAGTCAGAAATAGCAAAAAACGAATCAGACACTCAGATAACATGCTCAAGCAGGAAAGCTGCAAAATTTGTGGCTATATTCATATAAATTTGGAAAACTTGGTCAGTTTTGTACTATGTGAACCCACCTGTGTGGTTAGTATATGTTTTCATGTACTGTAATGTAAAAACTCAGAAAAATGAGTTGATTAAAACCAATCTAAATATGTTGTATAATACAGCCATAGTGATATAATAAAATGAACCTAAAGTAAATCATAATAATCATCTTATGTTTTAACAGCCACTTATTAGCTTTTCATATCTGCACATTTTAAATAAATATTTGCAATCGCTTGGTGTATATTGATATAATGATTTATTCTAAATGGCCAATATTCTAATATGAAGTTTTAGGGCTGAGCATGAACAAGTATTACCTATTTCCTTGCTTATTTGCAATAATATTTTGTGTCATAGCATCTGCAAAGAGCAGAGACATCAAACAGCTAGTCTCACAAAACTAAACAGTACTATTTTTGTATTCATTGCCCCAAACCTAGTAAAGCATAAGTATTATTGTCAAGAGGGGTTTTTTTTTTTTTGTTCCTTTAAGTCAGTTTTTTGCAACTACCTGGACAAGTCCCTGAGTTTTCTTGGGAAGGTTTCTCAGAAGTGGTTTGCCAATGCCTCCTTCCTAAGGCTGAAAGAAAGTGACTAGCCCAGTTGCCCAGGATCACCCCATATGGCTTTGTGCCTAGGCTGGGCTAGAATTCAGTCTCATGGTTTCTATTCTGATGCCTTAACTATTACACCAATTTGACTCTTTTCATTTGCAGCATTGGTGCTGGAAATTTTATTAACTGTCAAGCTACTGGAAATTACCAATCACATGCAAATCTCTCACAGCATTCTAATCAAGAATTTTAAATATACTGTATATCAGGTCTCCAACCTTGGCAACTTTGAGACGTGTGGATTTCAACTCCGAGAATTCCTCAGCCAGCTCTGTCTGAGGAATTCTAGGAGTTGAAGTCCACACGTCTTAAAGTTGCCAAGGTTGGAGACCCCTGTTGTATATAATACTATACCTATTACAGTTTCTCCAACATTTTTGAACAATGAAATGAAGTAAAATTTTGATATTCAAAATGTTCACTAAATATTTTTTTTTGGGGGGGGGGGAATCCACGCTATCTCAGACCAGAGGCAAACATGGTTCTGCAGATTATTCCCATGGCAATGGACATGCATTGTTTCTAGAACAGGTATAAAAAGTGTATGGATAAAAAAATATAGTGATCCTGAAAAGATTTATGTATAACATATAGTTCATGAACTACTGTATTTCAGCATTCCAATAGAGAACCTCAGAACAATTGAAACTTTTATCTGGAATTTTTGCAGTAAGGTTAAGTGACAATTCAGATTCAATAAGACATTTTGGGGATTAATACAGGGACTCTAGACTATATGAAGGGAGAGTCTGAATTGTCTGCCAGGAATTCCCTATTTCAGAACACCAACCCCCCAGTCTCCTATAGAATTCATCCATCAGGAAATAGAGTTGGGTCCTTCTGCATCTTAGTTAACTAATTTAAATGTCAGTTCAAATGTTACTTCGGAGGATATAAAACTCAATCTACTAAGTGACTTACTATATTTATCTTGCCCATCTGTTGGAAGAAAATATCATGTATTTTACTATGGCATCTCAGTGTTGCTGAAATTATATAATTAGTATGACAGAATGTTTAATGAAAGGGTCTAACCTTTTCTTGACATGGGAAGGATTTCCTGAAGTTTAAGATTTTTCACTGGAAATAAAATGTGAATTAAGTTTTTAATGTGACTGATACATATTTAGTTAGAAAGTTTTGCCTTCAAATAGCTGTTTATGAATCTAATTTGCAATGAACATAAATCTGTATTTTATTTTTAATCTTTATTTTCAATGATAGCTAATAATAAAACAATAAAAATAAGCATCTAAAATATGAACAAAAATTAAAAGAATAGAGGGCTAGAAAAATAATTAAGATTATGTTCCAGATATTGACTAAATCATAAATGTTTAACTGTGTAAAAGGAGATCCATGCACAAGAATCTCCTCAACTTAATTGTATTCCATCTACTCTGTTGGTTGCTTGCCACAACTTTTGTACATAGGCACAATTCTCTATTAGGATTCCAAATAGCCAGGCCCCTAGCACAGGTGACATTTCCTTCATCTCCAAACTTAAAACAATGATGGTAACAAAATAATATTCCTTCAAATATGGCAGCATTAGATTGAAAAAACAAACAAACAAACAAATCCAAACCACCCCAAATCAACAGACAGCAGAATTTCAAGGAAGAGATTATTATTTTAGAGACATTGGGAACTCTTCCCAAGTAGTCCTGCATTCTGATGTGGAATAAGTCACACCAGCTTAGCATGCTGTATATTTATCTATATTTATCTCTGTTTTTCTGTGAACCCGGATTGCATGCTTAGAGTTCTTCACTAAGATACAAAGAGCTAAATGTTGGAAAATAAGTCAAACCAGAATTCAGACAAGGTATAAGTGCTTCCTTTCTTGGGACTAGACTTCATAAGAACAGATGTATAGTTTCTAGGTCCTCTTGGATACTATACTGGTGCTAGAAAGCCACATTATATTAGTGGCAAGATGTACCTTTTATCAGTACTAGCTGATATAGTAGGTACGCTCATTCTGCAAGGATAGAGTTTGCAAAGTGCTTTTTTTAAAATTGGCATTATAAAATAGTTTTGAAACTTCAATTGCTCCATAATGCAATAATTTGGATGATGAATGGTACTTGTAGGAAATAAGAAACCAGCTGTACTGGTTAACAATTGCTTCATAGTCGAAGTCAATGTGCTCAGTATGGCATATAAAATCTTATATAGCTGGGGACCAGGTTACTTGAAGAATTGCTAATTCCTATATAGCTTGCATCATACTTTTTGCTAATTCTGTTTTTTCTATTGTGAGAACAATTTGCTATTGTAATTGTTATTGTTCTGGAAGGGACTTAACATATTTTACTGAGATCTCCTAGTGTTCTAAAGAGTTATTTAGAATTTTTAAGGCCTTCTTAAGTGGGCTTTAATGGCTTTTTACTTTGGCTTTTATATCAGTGTTTGTAAGCTGCCAAGAGCCACAAATGGACTGGGCAGCACATACTTTGTAAAAGAAAAAAGTAAAAACAGAATATGCTTTATTTGAATAGTGAAATAGGATCAAAGCAAGATTTTATTTTCATTTTGATCAATACATATATTTTGTCTTAATTTTATATTTAGCTATTGGAATATATCAATTTAGCCACCAACAAGCATCTCAAAAGTTCTGTTTTTGTCCTAAACAATATGACACGCTATATATGGGAAAGAAATAATTGGAATCATTTATGCACCTTTTTACCACAAAATAATATAAATATTTCATGTTATTTAAACATGTGGATGTCTAAATGCATTAAAAAATACCAGGTCTCATACATTTATTGAAAAGGATGTTTAACTGATTTACATAATAGAATCATACCTCAGTTGTTTTCTGAAAAGAAGCTACATGCCTCAATAATAGGAATTTCTTAACAGCTTCTTATAACAAAAGAAAAACTATATTCGGATTCCAAGATAAATCTTCTATTATCATACCTATAAAAGTTGATCTGATGGTCCAATGGACTTTTTGAATAATAGAAGAAGATACATGTTAGCAGCAATTATAGGACTCAGCCTGCATAGTAAACTGTACGGAAGAAATGATTCCAATTATTTCTTTCCCATATATAGCGTGTCATATTGTTTAGGACAAAAACAGAACTTTTGAGATGCTTGTTGGTGGCTATACTGGAAAGGAAAGGGAAGTTTCTTTCATTTCTTTAAATTAACATAGGGTTGACAATATGCTTCTAAATATCTCCATTAGTGGTTATTTAATTCCCTAATCTATTTAAATGGGCGGTTTAATGTTTCAACTCACCTAATTTCGTATTTTTACAATTATAGCACATCCTTCTTCTGCCCTTTAAATTTCTTCTGTTGTCTTTTGAATGTCTTCATTCTTATTCCATGGTCTTCTTTCACATCCTGTACTGTATCAACTTAAAAACCAACTTCCACTCTCTTTTTTTATTGCTACCTAGCAATGTTTAAATCTAAGTTATTTCCATTATTACTTTTTAGACTGGACATTTAGGTTTATGTCTCTTCTGCTAGTCTTGCAATAGGAACATTACATTGATGCAACAATCTTTTGACAGCAATTGTTAGTTATAAGTCATAGCACTTTTCTGAGATACACAGAAAAAGATGCTGTTCCATTCAGAATCTGTATGTTTCCTAGGTGGTATCTGGCTAGTTATACATGGAAATGATAGTTGAATCTAAGCCATTAGATGGATCTGGGACCCAATCCAGCAGAGTTCCGAATAATCTGAATCGCTTTTCATAAAAACATATACAGAATAACTGAGAAAACACATGCTGACATTTTGCTGAGGAAAGCAACTTTCCCAGAACCAGTGCAAACAATTAGGGACAGCTGCTCAACACACTACAAGAAACAACAAACCTTGCTTTCATACTTTCTACCTCAGAGTAGTTTGGCACTACTTGACAAAATAATTTAGTACTGGTTAGCTATTTTTCTATAGTACACGAATGGGATTGATTGGCTTAGCTTGGTTATCAGCTTTGGTTACAACGTTACTCTGGATTTCTTATCAGGTAGATCATGTATTCTGTTTTGTGTGCACAATTCCTCTTCAATTAGTTGCTTTATCAGTCTTATTAATATATATCAAATTTCAATTACACCAGCCTGTGCATGCTTCAAAATGGTACACATAAAGTTTATACTTACTCAAAAAATGTTGTCCATCCAATTTCATCACTTCTAGTTGCTAGGAGTCCACTGTTGCCATGATATGTAAACAAGACTAATTCCTGTCCTTGTGCTATCATATTTTTTAAGCAACCGTTGGTTCCTATGGTTAACCAGATGACTTGATTGTCAGGAGATACTACCCTTACTGGCATCCGATTGGGGTCACGCCTAATACGAAGGGTATTTCCATTGCTATCAGTAACTGCAGTTATATCATTGTCATTACTGTAGCTAAAATTGTACAGATAGTCTCCTGTGACTAAACTCATTGTGTACTGATGAGTGCCATTAACATCAAAGATATAGAGCTCCTGATCAGTTGGAGAGGCAACTTCATAAAAGTTCATGGAATTCAGCAATGGTTTGTTTTTTGATACAGCTCTTATTCGAATATTTCCAAGATCTGCAATATACAGTGTTCCATCAGGTGATACAGCTAAGGAAGAAGGGGCACTGAGTTTGGCATCTTTCGCATAGCCATCACCATTTTGATAGCAGTCACAGTTAACATCATTTTTGCAGTCGCATTCAGAAGGTATTCCAGCTACTAATGAGATTTCTCCATCAGTTGTTACTTGTCTTATTCTGTTTATCTTTTTTTCATCGGTTTCTGTAATGTAAAGCACCCCATTATAAGATAAAGAAATAGCTGTGGCTGATTCTAAGGTAGTTTGTACTGCATGTTTTCCCACTGTATATTCCACTCCAGGAACCTGGCAGTGCATTGGCCTTCCAGCAGCTATACGGACTTGCCGATTTTCTGTAATTTGAAGCACCACGTTGTTATCCAGCACATATATGGAGTTATCCATTGGGTTGATAGCTAAATCTGTTGGCCACTCTAGACGTACCTTATCAAAACAAGAACAATTTATTAACACTTTAGTTAACCTGGCTTTAACCACATACATTTTCTGAATGAAATTTAAAATAGCTCTAGTTGCTACTTTGGGAATACTTGTCTGTTTTCTTTTAATTGCATGGAATTACTAGAGAATGATGTTATTCAACAATTTAAATGACTTAACTTAGGTGAAAACAATTAGACTAAAAATTAAAAACAATGAACAGCCTGGAAACAATGCAACTTGATTTTAGCAGCTGAACTTGTATGAATGAAAGAGTTAAAAAAATTAAAGGAGCTTCATCACTGGAAGCTTTCAAGAAGATACTGGACTGCCATTTGTCAGAAACAGTGTAGGGTCTCCTGCTTGGGCGGGGGTTGGACTAGATAACCTACCTTCCAAATGTTCATCTGTTAAAAGTTAATGGAAGAGTTGTTTAAATGGGGTTCTGTGGAAACAAATAGGGCCTTCAGGTCTAACTCCCACACAATATTAAGAGTTTGTCTCCTGACAAACACAGCTATGCAAAGAAAATTCTAGAGAAACTCTACTGAAAAAGGCAATATTTAAAATTATATTAATTTGTGATCCTTTTATTAAAATATCAGTCTAGCAAAATCTCTTACAACGTTGTAAAATGCTGGCAAACTTCCAGTTTGAGCTTCTTCAGCGACAGACCGAAACCTCGTCTCTGCGAGGCTTCGATCTGTGCTCGCCACTGGAACATCCCGAGCTGGCTGGTTTCGGGGCTAAGCCACCCCATCGAGGTGGTGAAGAGTGGGGAGACTGCCAGCAGGGTTGAGGAGAGCTGCATCTCTCCTCCCCAGCTGGCCATTACTCCCTTTCCTGAAGGCGGTTGCAGTGGTGGTCAGAAATGGCCACCACAAAGAAGAACTTGACCGGAAAAGAATGTGCAGGAAGATAAGAAGAGAAAGTTTTGGTTGACCGGGTCAAACAGCAAAAGCAACAAATAAGGTACCCTGGAATTGAAACTGTTAAAAAACAATAACATTGTTCCCTAAGAAGATTTTTAAGCTGCGAAGGAGAGAGAAAAGGGAAAAGATTTGGTTTTCTCCTTTTCCTATCCTGACAGCTAAGAGACCTAAGCAAGAAATTGGAAAAAAATCCACTTTGACATCAATAGGCATTTAATGCTGAAAATAAAAAGTCAAAGGGATAATAAAAAATTTCTGGATAATTAAAAGCTTTTGAAAACAGGAAAGGAGAGAAAAAGAATAAAAGGGTAGGATCTGGAAGGGAGGAGACTGCCTGGAATTAAAAAAGAACTTACAGCAAAATCTCAACAAGACTACCAAAAGATACATTCTAAGTGAAATATTGCAACAAAAACCCCAAGAAGAGAAAGTCAAAAAAGAAATAAGAGGATATAACTCGGGACTATCTGGATTACTTGATGATTTCTGGATTCTTGGTTATTGTTTTGAATGACTAAAATCAATCGGGTAGTTGTTTAAAACTGTTTAAAATGGCTCCACTTTTAGAAGAACTGAAAATGGAACTTAAAAAGTACAAAGAAAATGCACAAGAAGGGAGAGGTTCTTTTGGCTTCATATTTCAGTTTTTAGAAATGGAGATTTGGAATTATGAGAAAGAACAAGAAATGCCTGCAGAACAAGAAGATTGCGACAAGGAAGAAGCCATCTTTAATGAACAAGTAATCTTAGATGAGGGGGAAAAAAAGGAAAGCGGGGAAATAGAATGGAAAGTTTAAGATTGGGAAAAACAACTCAAAAAAAAAGAGTGAAAAATAAGTATAAAATCAGAAAGCAACAGAAGAGGGAAATGCAGAAGAGAGAATTAGAACTAGAGACAAGGGGGTAAAAAGGGGAGGGAGAAGATGAGAGGGAAGAAAAGAAGTTATAAAGGACAGAAGCAAAATATAGAGAAACAGGGCCTATTTAGAGATAATGGGTGAAAACTTAATGGAAAAAGGGATTCTGCAAAGGTACATAAGATAGTATGTTTATATTAGAAGCAGAAATAATTTTAGAAAATATGAAACAGTGTATGATTAAAATGTCTGATAAAATAGCTATCGTAATTCAGTGGAATGCTTGTCAATAAATAAATGTAACAAAAGATATATTTAATGATTTATAAAACATATGTGAAGAGAAGGGAAAAATTAATTATGGAGATTATATGTGTTTTTAAGGAAGTATGATATTTAATTGAACAGAAGTGTAAAAGTTGTTATGATTTTAATGATTATTAATGATAGAACTGAACTGGAATGGAATGAGGGTTTATAATTACATATATTTACAATCTTTCTTTTTTTTTAAAGAATATAGTGTGTATTATAAGAATGTACCAAGCAGAATTCGATTGAAAATTATGTATTATGTATTATATTAAAGGTCATAAACTTAAGGTATATATTGGAGTTTAAATAAGAGTTGAATGGATGTAATTAAAAGATATAAAGGTGTCATACTCCAATTAGTAACTACAGGAGAAAATTTGTTTAATGAGAAAAGATAATATGAAATTGAAACAGAACAGACAAAAGTATAAATATAACAATTTGAATTGAGATGAGATAATCAAAATAAAATTGAGAAAATTAAAAGAGGGGAAAAACTATATAGAAAATGTAAAATAGTATAAGATGGAATAGAATACAAAAAGGAGCATGAAATTGAGTTTTGTGTTTGTATAAAGAAGTTCAACCCGGGAGCATGCTATTTTCAAAAAGGATGTTTTACTTGTATTTTGTATGTGTGAAAACCCAAATAAAACTTTATTTAAAAAAAGTTGTAAAATGCTATGCCATCGCAATCATAGTTCTGATTAGGAGATACAGCATCTGAGTTATGCTCAGACAAGAATAGGTTTTGATAAACATGCTGATTTATGAAGTTTGATAGTCTTTCTTGATTTTTGTCATGTGTTAAATTGCTTTCAGGTATAAAGTTCAGATTTCTACATTAGCTTTTGACCCACTGCAACATAGCAAAGAAGCAGCAAGCAAGCAAACAAATAAAGAAAGAAATGTTTGTAGCACACTAGAACAATGAATAAATGTTTGCACTAAATGTATCTGAGTCTTGTAGTTTTCTAATATATTTTAATACACGTGCAAATAATTGTTACAATCCACCTTGAAGGTTTTTGTTTTTTCTCAATTGTTTCTAAAATGAAGTTATAAAATGTATACAATCTTTGTTTTTATAATTGTTTTACTTTAATGATTTACATTTTGTAAAATTAAATAAATAATTTAACTGAAGGTTGTTTCCAGGGACACTAAATTTAACACAATGTTCTTGTGTAAGGCAGTAAATTTTATTTTAAGGAGTGATCAAAGGTGAAATAACTATCAATATCTTAACACAAAATTTATTGCTGATTTTTTTTAATTGTCTGGAATTCACAGACAGAAGGCATAAATAAATGCTAGCATAAGAACATTCTATAACATAAAAATCTTTAAAAACCCTCTTTCTTTCCTTGTCTCCTGCCAGGAGTTTTATTTGCTGAAAAGACATGTGAATGAATAGATTAGACCTGGATGGATGAATGAATGAATAATCTATTCATTTAGACCTGTACTTATTTTTTCATTAGTGAAGATGCAATAAAGAAGACGCTGATGTTGTTATTGTGTGAACTATACAGGCTGTTTCAAGGGAAAACGGCTTATCTCAAAAGGAAAAAAAAGAAATCTTTATTAAAAGTACCTGGCTGATATGCATGCTGGTGTCACATGTTAATGGTCGCGCGGAAGTCAGATCATTTGAACCAAGTAATGTTGATATTATTCCATTTTGGTCCACTTTCCTGATCATAGTCCCATCAACAAAATAGATTAATCCATTTTTATCTACTGCCACTCCTTCAGTAAAACAAACAAACAAGGATATACTATATGATTTTATTTCAAATTATAACAATCAACATTTTTCCTGTTCTATTTATATACACTATTTTTAATGTCTTTTCATGAAACACCAAGAATGATTCCAAAGATTTAATAGAACTGTGTTCTAACCAGATATATCTAGTATTGCTGGGATATCATGTATGAAAATAAAACATTGCTTGTTGCAGTTTGTTAAGCATTGTGTCTAAATATAAATTGAACCCTTCATGATTCCCTGGATACAAAATCTTTATAGCATGCATACAGATGGACAAATGATGATATATGCATAATGATGCAATCATGCAATTGACATGATTTACGTATTCGCAACACATTTATGATGCAAGTATATAATTATGGTTTTGCATGATTATTGCATCATATACATGCCATCTTTTAGGTATCATTCCAGGTTTCCATGTACATCCCTGGTAGAAGGTAAAAATATTCAAAATGCATGATAATGAAAGACAAATTATTAATGATAGGAAATCAAAGACTTCATTTTTGCCACTTTAGTTTTGGAAGGTTCTTCCATTCAGAAAACAAAATATAAGTACAGGATTGAGTAAACAACTAGATAGTGTTAAATATTATCATGAGCACTGACTAATATTGTGTATTTTTTTCTTCATAAATTTTCAATTTCCTCCACCTTTAGGACTCATCAGAGTAGCTTCTACAGCCTTGCCACCATCACCACATCGTGCTTCATCAAATGGAAGGCACTGTTCTCCAGTCCCTGCTACCACATCAGCATTTTTTGTCAGATCTTTTGCTCCTGTAAGTGATTTTGGACGATAAATCCGTCTTGTATTTGTATCAGAAACATACAATTCTCCTGTGACTGGATCAGTTGCAAGATAGTATCTATGAGCGGGATTACTACTGTAAAAAATAAAACAAGTTCTTTTTAGTATGATTATAATCCCATTTCACATTTTTGTTTGTCTAATTCAGCGGTTCTTGAACATTTGGTATCCTTTTACATTCTAAAAAAATAATAAGATCTCCAAAAAGCTTTGGTTTATATGGGCTATATCTATTGATATTTACTGTTTTTAGAAAACAGGGAAATTTTAAAATAATTGACTCAGCAAAGACTACACTTTGAGAATGAGTGATCTAGTTTTATAGGCACATAGATTGTCATTTGTCTTAAAATTTGGATCAAATTAATTGTTTTGTGATCTTTTTGTTTTAATTCTATAATTGTGTATAATTCTATGATATCTCTAACATATTTGAAATGTTAATTTCAAATAATCATATTTGGATTTCTTCACTTAGATTGCTCTTTTGTTCTCAACCTTTTCTCATAAATCAGCCATCTGAATACACAATCCATATTACTGATAAATATATTGTGTTTTCTTCTGATCAAAAAGCACCATCTTATCATTAGCGTAATTTCAAATATTAGACATATTTGTGATTAAATCCAGCCTTTTTTCAAATATTACAGCATTTTAAAAACCTCTAAATATGCCACCATATTTTCCTATGAAATAAAAGAATATACAATTTTGGAGCTTTTCTTCAAGGCTCAATCAATTTTGGAGAAAAAGTTTTCTTTCCTAATGAGTAAATAACTTTATTGAATATATCTGCTGCTCAAAGATATAATCCAAAAGTTTAACTAGCTGCATCAATAACAATAGATCTAACTTATGGCATAATGAATGCATATATAGCTGATAATATTAGACTGCCTACCACTACACAAAGCCCTAGTATCCGTCAGATCAATTTCTAATTTATTTGCAAATGTGCTACTAACATGTATCCAATAGACTTGGTGGTATTGGAGCATCTGTTCACAAAAAAAGTGCTTAGTATTTCATAAATATAAATATAAAAGTGCTAGAATAACACATTGCATGTAATATTGTTGGCAAAGGGTGTCAGAGGTTAACATAAACAAGTTGTGACTAAATTATGGTTTGAAGTAGGGACAAGTTTTGAATAATTACTAATATGTTATTTTAATAGACACAGAAATCTGGATGGAAAATGTAATGTTTAAGTTTTGGTAAAATTTGATTAAAGCAGTAGGACAATTGAACAATATAAGCCTAAACTGGAGGCATTCTAACTATTTTTAAATTGTGAACAGATTTTGGCAAAGCACTAAAGGTTCTGATGGCTTATTCTGATTTTTATTTTAAGAAGATCAGAAACCTATTAACTGGAAAATATATTTTTCAATTTTTTTAAAGATAAAATAATGGTTACAGTAAATAATATAATGGATCAAATATATGCCTTTTCATGCATATCTTCTGACTAATGTGTTTACACTTTGTCTAAAGACAAATAAAAGCTGTCATCAGATATAAAATTCAACTCTGGATTATAATTTTACACAGTTTGGTTGGAGAACAAATTTAAATAAAAGAATATTTAACTGGCACAAAATAGTGGAATTTGGCTTAGTTTTATTACATTAGAAAAACACTGAAAAAGAAAGTGAACACCCAAATACTGTCATTTTTAAGGTGAGAGAGAACAACTCAAGGAATATATATTTTAACAGAAGCTACCTTTTGTATCATTTTATGATTGGAGAAATGGCAAACTCGTGTATATTATTAAAATATGTTAGAAAAAGTGGGATTCAAACGATTTTAATTCTGACTTTTTTAAAAAAAATTATAAGTAGAAAAGTAGATTATCTCTAATATCTTCTGCACTGGAGACAAATTCCTTGTGTGTCTAAGGAATTGGCCAAATAAAGTATTCTGTTCTGTTCTTCTCCCTGTTCCCAGTTCCATTCCATTCCATTCCAGTGTTAAGAGCTTCAGACACATTTGAGATGCCAGAGATTAAATTTTATATACTAGATTTTCCATCACAGTGCTAAAACATTCTCTGATCTATTCTGTTGAAACCCAGACATGTTTGTACACATGTATACAATGCTCAACTATGTATCTGGGTTACTGCAAGCCTTGATGCCCAGGAGTCAAATGTGTATATGGATTCCATATAAAAAGGCAGTATGGTAGTCTCTGTCTATGGCAGAGGTCTTCAAACTTGACAGCTTTAAGACTTGTGGACTTCAACTCCCAGAATTCCTCCTCCAGTCATGTTAGCTCAGGAATTCTTAGCAAGTCTTAAACTTGCCAAGTTTGAAGACCCTTGGTCTATGGTATTGAGGATGCCCAAAGACAAAGAGGTGGGCGATAGGTGTAGCAGAATGAAGATAGCAATCATTGAAATAAAACATAGCCAATACCCTAAAAACAGATCAGAAATATATAAAGATAATGAAACACTGTTTTATCTGTTTTAAACATTACATTTTCCTAAGGAGTCATACTTTAAAAGGTAACAAGTTAAACTAGAATGTGAAAGTAATTTGATTAATAATAAACAGTAGCAAGTTTTCACCTTATGCTTACTAAGAATTATTTCGGAATATTTTAAGCAATAATGTTTGAAGCAGTTTTTGAAGTACTTTATTTACTCATTTAAAGCCAATAATAGCTTCAACAAAATGTATGAACGTGCTTAAAATGCTTACCTATGTCTAAAATCTTTATTTCTTGGTGGGTAGGCAAAAGAAGGAAGAGCAAAAAGAACAGTATTAGAAGGAAAAAGTTAAAAGAACAAAAATTGGTAAGGTTGCTGGTAAGAATTTAGCCTTAATTTTATGTATTAATTTATTAGTTAGATTGATCTGGGAACTCCAGGCGGCATAAACAATCTCCATCCTCCAACTTTTCCCCACAGTAACCAACCTGTGAAATCATTTGGGTTGAGAGAGACACATTGACTCAAAATCACTCAGTGAATTTTCATGGCTAAAAAAAGACCCAAACTTGGCATCCCCAGTGATAGTAAATACTGTGGCCATTACATATAGTGGTTCCATTGGCATGGCCACCTGAATGGTTATGATATATTAAATGGTTTTCTATCTGTGTGAGTAAAATAATATTTTCATACCATTTGAATTTTTATATTCTGATAAAGAGATACTACTGAGTCATCACAACCACATTCTAAAAATTATTTAAAATTAGGGGAAAATATACCTTAGTTCAAGTACACTTGTTACATTTCCAGATGGGAATATCCGTCGAACATAATTGAAATCTCCTACATAAAGGCTTCCATCAATCCCACAAGCTAGGGCAACTGGAGCTAAGAGTTTATTGCCATCTGCTTGACCATTGCAACTTGGACAAGAAATGCTGCGTCGTCGGCCGTTACCCATTATACTACTGACAACTGGTGGTTGCTGAGAGATAAACTGATTTTCCCCATTGCCTTTATACAGGATTCCTTAAAAAAAAAAACAGAAACATGATCCCCATTCTCTTTGTAATAATTTTTTTATAACTAGATACATTTTAAATAGAGTAAGCTTAAAATTTCACAGTGTGATTGCATTTCACATTAATATATGAATAGTGTATTTGAGCACATACCAATGAAATTCAGCAATAGTTTGTTCATAAACTTTGCGAGCGCATACCAAGAAACACTGCTTTAGAATCCCATTGGCATTGTCCCTTCAATTCCAACTGTAACTTTATGTAACAATGTGTTAGATATCCTGTCCTCAACAATTCATATTTACAGCTAGTTCAGTAATAAGACAAACACGGATCTTCAGATAATCCATAATGAATCTCTCCTAATTATTTTTATCTACACTTGTAATATTATGTATAATAAGCCAAATATGTGGAAGCAGAACCATATGCGAACAGCTGATGTACTGCTGGTTCTCAAGTGTGCCCACGAACAAGAGCTATGTATGTGCGTGTAATCCCAGTTAGCAATACTCTTCTGTTTCTGGACAGAATCCAAATCTATGTTTGTCTTCTTTTGTTCCAGATAACTGGAATGTTGACTGCATCTCTGCATAAGCTGCTTCTCAGTCTGCTTCATGAAAACGAATTGCAGAATTTATTTGCATGCAGATTTTCTCTTTTAGTTTCGGCTGAATGTTGGATTGGAGCAATGATTTCCCATTCTTTCTTTTCTTGGAATAAACTACAAACATATGTGCTGTTACAAATCAAAATTTTGTATTAGTACATTATTACTGTAGAGCAGTTTTCTGACAGCCTCAATTTCACATTGCAAAATGGTTTTATAATAATTTACTTTGGGCTGCAGAGTCTGGTTTTATAATGTATTTGGAGTTACGTTCTCATATGTCAAACACAACAAAAATGCTTTTGCAGGTCACCTGCCCTTTAAACCTAGTTCTGCTCAAAGGCATCAACAATTATTGGAAAAAGACAAAGTATCTTGCCAGCATAATTTTTTATGACCTTCACAGGAAATGTGGGGACGGAAGATATGTACCTAATGTAGACTTTTACAATTAATGCTGCTTATTGGACAGACTTCTTTCCTCATTATTATCAAGATTAATGAGTCAATCTAAGTCTGCTGCAAGAACAGTGAGCTATTATTGTAACATTGGTTTCATTCTAAATGTCAATCTAATTTAAATCATGCAATGTACATGTCACTTTGTATTTCATTGACTGTACAAAACTTAAAATTGAAATTCATAATTATTATACTTTACCATTACCGGTAAATATATATTTATGAAGTTTCACAATCCAAGTTACTTTTTTTTCATTAGGTAAATATTTCATATACTATTAAACATTATCTATCTATCTATCTATCTATCTATCTATCTATCTATCTATCTATCTATCTATCTATCTATCTATCTGCCTCAGACACACCCTCCCTCCCTCCCTCCCTCCCAGAAGACTATACAGCAGACTTATCTTTACTCTATATGGAATTCAATTCCTCATAAACACTTAGGAAAAAAGTGCACTACTGGAATCTGAACTCCCCACTTCTATGATTATATCCTTTACGATTATCAGGAATCCTGCAATGTCACTTAATACATGAGTTCTATAAATGTAATCATGTTTCCTAGAGTTAGCACTATACTATCTGATTTAAACATTTCCTCATTACACTGAAAAGTTGTTCTTTCACATCTTTCTTTTAACATAAACAAGGAAAAGATGAACATTCGACTATTGCAGTCATTCAAGATATTCATATAAAAACCTTCCAACAGTACTTTCTCTAATCTAAGCCAATGTATTTTTCTAGCTCACTCATCCTAGTCACTTCATTTATTCAATTAACACTTTCAAAAGTCATTATTTGCCAACTGCCTCCTTAGCACATCTCTAAGTACTGAAGTTGATTTACAAACAGTATATACTCAATAGAAAAATAAATAAATGAACATACATATACTTTAAAAAAACACCACTGCATGAATAAGTTCTTGGCCACCTATTCCTTTTGCCTTACATGAGTTACCGCATTGACTGGATAGCACCTTCATTTTATATTGTTTCATGGTTAATGGCCCATTTAAAAGGGGTAGGATGCCATCTCTTGGGAAAGAGCCAATATTTTACTTACTTTGCCTATTGAATCAGCATATTTCTATTTGATTATTTGTCATCAAGCTGGTGTCTACTTTTAGTGCTCACACAGATATTTTCTTAAGAAGGGGATATTCCTTTACCAACCTCTTACAATTTATTTCACTTTCTCTCTTTCCCTCTCTCTCATACACACACAGTTTGTTTGTTTGTATACATTGCATAGACATAAAGTATGTTTGGAGGGACAGAATCAGATAAAAGAGTGCTATATTGCATGGAAATTAATTGATTTGGAGAGGAGCAATACATTTTGTGTTTCAGAATAATGAATTAATCACATTATTGGAAGAAATAACAGCATTCTCCAAGATAATGCCTATAAACTTATTTTTAAAAAGTGCAATTATGTTCAGATGTGGAATCTGGGACTTTAGGCTTTTCAGTTAAGATGCACTATATAACATTATAAGATTAATAATACTCACCATTTTGAACATCTAATACATGGTGTTTGTCCAGTGTCCATCCACCCATGTTGGAGGCATCCAATTCATAACCTTGTAGAATGGCTGTCCGTTTTTCCCACAGTGTTAGATCCAAACAAGATTCATACTCATAGCCAACAGATACTGAAATAAATAATAAAATAATCATTTTACTATAAACTAAGCAATGCAATGTTTGATAGTCATGATTAATTTATTTTCATTTTACAGTGTTATTAATATAGAGTGACTATGAAAGGCTTTTAACTATTTGATCTGATTAATTTTAATGTTTAAATGTTGACATTTAAATAAATATATGTTAAAGCAATAATTATATAATATAGAAAGCAGAAGCTGGAAATGTGGTACACACAAATTCTGAAATTAAATATTTTGAAATTAAATTCAAAAAATTAAATGATTTCTTTTAAAATATGACATGAAGGCTGGCATTTGAAAAGGTCACTGATCCTTGAGTCAGAATCCAATCAAGAAATAACAGTTAATCACTGATACAAATATCATAATAACTATTCTCATTTATTTAATTCAATAAAAAGTATTACAAAAATATTATATGTAAACCAATATATTTTGTATGGCAAGTTATTGTGGAATACAATATTTATCCATTTGCTAGATTTATATTCCACCTTTCCTCTATGAGTTCATTCTCTGCTATTTTCCCACCATTTTACGAGTTAGGTTTTGCTGCAAGCATCTGGCCTAAATTCACGCAGTAAGTTTCCATGGATGAAGTTGGATTTGAACCTGCATGTGATAAAACAGATAAAACCCTAACCCTAAAAATTCTGACCAAAGTAATTGTGTTTGAAAGAATCAAACATTTAGTTGGTTTTCTTGTAATTCTATAACTTCCAGTCCTCTGAAAATTGTGTCAATATTAATTGGTACAGTGAATTATGTAGTTTTAAAAATTGTCTATTCCTCCCATTGATTTGGTCTATCAACAGAGGTAACTATGATCATTTAAATCTTATTTAGGTAATAGAGCAGTTGAATACATCCAATATGGATGCACGTTTCTACTGTTTGTCATCTCCTGTGTCTTACTTTAGAAAGACTTAAGAACATAATCTTATGCTAGAATGACTTTAAATAAAACTTTTTTCACATCCATTATATGCATGGAATAATTGTGTGCTACATTAATTAAAATGATGGATTAGGGCTAGAAGGATCCAGCTGTGGATATTCATTGGACATTTTAGAGTTTCACAATTGCTTAGACTATCACAACATCATTATTATAAGAACACTGGAGAAGGGAGCATGATATAGTCTACTGTAAGCTCCTGGAAGGAAGGAATGTTATAAACAGAATGAATAAACGTGTAAGCAACTGTTTATTTGCATATTCAGAAATCTTGGGTTTGCTTATTTTCAGTTCTGGACATTTAATTAGCATTTCTCAGTATTTGAAGATTTAATTAATATACTGAATAATTAAAACTAGAAGCTCTCATATATTGATATATTGATGTTTCCTTGAAATAAGTTTATAGCTCCATGTGTATCAGATGCTGAATAGAAAATTTCAGGCAATTTTGAAAACACCATGGCCATATAAGGCTTTTTCTGCAAAAACAAATGTACATTTCTTCATGTAAGTTAGTGTTAGAAATGATACACTTAATGCAGTTATTTCTAAGTATTCCTTTCCTCAATGTAAAAATAATAGTTTATCACAATCAATGCAATAGTTACAAAATCAATATGATTATTCCTTTCATGTGTCTGTATTTGTATATAAAAATTACATTTGGTTTGTACAACAGAGTGCAATATTGTATTTAACTTACAGCATAATTTTGTGTGTTTTTTTCTATATAATGTATCCACCATGAATTATACTATTGAATATAATTTTTATTACATAATATTAGCATATTCAAAAGAATCTGATAAACAAAACCTACCAACTGCTTCAGATAAACCATAGACCTTTTGATTATATGCATCCGTTTTATCCCATATAAATGTATAAGCCAAATTTGGAGATGCAGGGAACCATTTTTGGAAAAGTCTTCCTACTACTGCCACCATGAGATGAACTTTCATTAAATTAAATGGTATCACAGACTGTGTCATTGTGATCTTAAGTACAGATTTATACCCCGCCACTCGGGAGCTTAAGTATGACAATTTCAGATCAGTTCCTGGTATTGCAGTTTCTTCATGGAGCACCTAAAATATGAAAAAAAAAAAGACCAATTAATCCAAGTTTGCTATTTGTTTAGAGGACTATAGCTGTAAACCTAGTTTTGTAGCAATCACTTAAGAATAGTAATAAATAGTAATATACTATTCAGTTTTACATGATGTACTATCCAGTTTTATTGGAATTTTGAAATATAATTTAATAATTTTAGAAAGATGTACAAGTGCAATTTTTTTTTAAAAATATTATCTATGGAACCTTAGCATATACAGCAATATTGAAAATTCATATTATATAAATATTGATGAAATTTAAGATTGCATTTAATTAGATGTAAAACTTTATTTTAAATTAATCTGGACTGAAACTTTACAGAAAATTTCTTACCTGTTTGACATAGTACGTCTTCAATCATATTCTCAATTGATGATGATTAATCAACATGAAATTTAAACTAACGTTTGTCTAGATTATATGATCAATATCACAACAACCTAAAATCTTTATACTATCATTGGAAGAAGACTATGCTGGCAAAAATTTCCAACTGTTTTTGCCAGAAAAGAACACAACCATAATAATGTGATTTCATATGTCTTGAATCTCACATTGTCTTGTTCCAGGCAGTAGTATCTGGAGCTATGGCTTTTGGTACATTTCCAGGAATCGCAGAAGCCAAGCCCAACTCAAAACAGCAAACTGGCCTTTAGTTTTACTTTTGTCTACATCTAATAAATATGATATGTTAATATATTATATATTGCTTTAAATATCTTTATAAATTCGTGGATTCTTGGACTTACTTTGGCTATGATTTTGGAGGGACTGATGATGTCACTGTAGTAGCATCTGTGATTTATACTTTTAAGCATGGACTGGCCTCTTTGCACTGATGTTATCTATTGCCAGTATGACTTCTGGTGTTTTCAGAATAATTGTTAAACAGAACCAGATGAGCTAATTCTACTTTATTGTATGGCTACATTAACAGAATTGCAAATCTGAAAGTACAAATCTCCCATTATCACTTTCAACAACCTGATCAATCACGGTGAGTCCCTCCTAAATTTCTTTTTCTGACTGTTAAGCACTTGCGGGCTCCTCTCACTTATGTATGATCATTCCCTCTGCAACATGTCTTTCCACATCTCTCAAGGTTATTCCGCCACTACAACAGTAGACTAAAGCAAGATTAAGCATAAAGGGATAAAATGCCTAAAAGAGGTATTCATTTATGAAAAGGTAATCTTTTTAAAAAAATATGGAATTTAATAAGTAATACTTGAAAAAAATAAAAAGTAAGACAAATCTAAGGCAAGATTCATTCACGTAAGAGGTTTTTCTATTGATACCAGTGAAAATATGTATTGTACGTGATGCTTAGTAAAATAGAAACTACCTTATTTTAAAGTACAAATACAACATTTTTAATTTTGTAACTTCTAATTCCTATAGAATTTAGTTCCAAGTGTTACAATTATATTTTATATGGTTGGTACTGAGTTGAAAAAAAACATTACAAATTAGAAGTTTAAATTTCATCTATAAAGCTACCAAGATTCCTCATTAAGATGAAAATTTTCCTAAAAAGAGAATTCTAAGTCTCAAATCAAGCCAGGTAAATACTATAGTTGTCAGAGTTGCAAGAATTTTTTTTATAGTAACTGGGATATAGCTTTGTTAGGCCCACATATTATTAAACACCAGATTTCACCCCCAAAAGCTGGATTTAGACTAAGCATTGGTATCATCGAAGTAAAAGGAAACATCTGCTCTTGAGGGTGGATAGCATATGCATTTCATTAGAGGAAACATGCTATATAAATATTACTCTACTACTCAAATCCATTCTTCAAATCCATATATGCTTTGGGATACATGGGTCCTATTAATGGAATACTGTCACTTCCACAACAAGAAATCCAATGATGAACAAATGGAGAAACTTCCCTTTTGAATGAGATCAAACATGGAGTAGGAACATTTTCAGGGTCCATCTGAAATTTGATTCCACAACAGTGAATCTGAAACAGCTGGTTTTGAGCTTTTTTAAAAAATCAATCTGCCATCAAGTTATTTTAAATTCCTAGCAACACAAAGATTTTCTTCATGAAAATTTGTTCTGTTAGGCCTTATAATGTACTCATTGCCACTGTGACTGAGTCCATCCACCTTGCTGCTGGTTCTCATCTTCTCTTTAATTCCACCTTTCCCAGCATTAGATTTTCTAAAGAGCTTTTTGGAAGCAGATCTTTGCATATACCTCAAGTCGGATAGTTTGAAGTCTGGTCTTGTGCATGAAGTGAGAATCCAAACCCAACTCTACTGCTCCCTGTCTTTTAATACCAAGGAGGCAATCAATATCCTTGAGCATGGCTTCATCTCAGTAATGGCTATATAATGAAGAACAAACTGAAATTAAATCCAGGCAAGACAGAAAAATTGTTGGGGAAAAGAGACAGAGACATTGGAATTAAAGTGAAGCTGACCTTGAATGGATCAATATTCTTCCAGGTCTACTGCTTGGAAATTCTTCTGGGACAAGGACTGTATCTCCATAATTACAACTAGGTCTTCCTGATCTAGTCAACTTATGAACAGATGCAACATGTATTGATTATTGCATCACAATGCACTTTATATGAGAAATGCTGAGAAATTACAATGAGGAGGTTTATTAGTACCAGGAACAGAAATCAAATGTTTCCTGCACTGGCTACCAGTTATTCATCAAGCACTATATATGGTCTCGTGTTGATTTAAAAAGTCCTAAAAGGCTTAGGCCTGATTATCTGTGGAACTGATCTATCATATGAATTTTCTCTGTAACTTAAACACTGTTGAAGATGTCCTTGCAGCCAAACATTTGGCATGGAAAAGGTCTATTTTCTTGTGTGTCTGCCAGTCTATGGAATATGCTCTGAGGGAGGTCTCGCTGACCTACTCCTACTATTAAGGAAGATGCCAAAAACATATCTTTATTTACATGGTTGATTTTAATGTTGGTTTTTGTAAATTACTTTGATTAATTTTATTAAGATTTACATCTTATTTTTCTATTGTTGTAGGCCACCATGAGAACAGGAATAAACAAAAAGGCAAGATATAAATTTAATAGTGAATAGATTAGTCTCACCACTTTAAATCTACTGATATGATGGAAAAGGTACAAAAAATAGAAAAAAATGCCAAATAAAAGAAATTCATATTCATATTTCATAAAAGAAATTTCATATTTATTATGGCCAGAAGCCCAAAAGCATTTGAAGAGTACTGAATACCTTGAGGAAATATTAATGAGCTGATGGACATGAAGAATAATATTTTCCTCCCTCCCTGTGGTTATTTGATTTGTGAAATTATTGTATTTATAAGGCAAAATATTCTTTTTATTTAGTTAACCACGAATGAAAAGAAATTCACAGAATGAATTTTATCTAGAACTCTCTGAATAGCTTCCCAAAGAGTCACAAGAATATAGGAAATTGTAGACTATCTGAGCAAATACCTGAATTACTGGGTAATTTTTTTTCCCCTTAAAAATTTATTAAAGTATTATCAAGAAACATGAAAATATAGATTTGAAACAATCAAATAACAAATATAGTTTTCCTATCTTATCATTCAAACCAATCAACCTGGGAAGAAACTTAGGAATGTATTCCTGTACCAAAATACATTACATATAATACTATCTTTATCAACTAGTTATACTGCTGCACTGATAAGCTATAGTGAAAAAACATGCAAAGAAAAAATCATTCACACATCTTTTCATAATGTCTTCATCATAACCTGTTAAACAAAGAAAATGAAAAAATATGTTGGAAATGAAACTATATATGGGTAGTCCTCAACTTACAACAATTGAGCCCAAAATTTCTGTTGTTACGTGAGATATTTGTTAAGTGAGTTTTGCTCCATATTATGACCTTTCTTGCCACACTTGTAAGTGAATCACTGTAGGTGATAAGGCAGTGACCCAGTTGTTAGGTGAATTGACTTTGTTTATTAGAAGGTTGCAAAAGATGATCATGTGACCTTGGGACACAGCAACAGTCATAAATATGAACCAATTGCTAAGCATCTGAATTTTGATCATATGATCATGGGATGATGCAAAAGTTGTAACTGTGAAAAAATGGCCATAAGTCACATTTTCAATGCTGTTGTAACTTTGAATAGTCACTGAACTAACTGTTGTAAGTCAAGGACTACTTGTATGACATTGTATGCACAAGTAAGAAAATACAAGTAGAGGTAATCCTCGACTGATAATCCATTCATTTAGCAACTGCTCAAATTTACATTGGCACTGAAACAAGTGTCTTTGATCAGACCGCCTGGTTACAATCATCACAATGCTCACAGTCATGTGATCAGAATTGGCAACTGGCATCTATTTACAACCATTGCAGCATCCTGGGGTCATGTGATTGTCACTTGTGACCTTCCCAGCCAGCTTCTGACAAGCAAAGTCAATGGGAAAACTGGATTCATTGAATGACTACTTGATTCGGTAACAACTGCAGTGATTCACTTAATTGTGGCACAAACTATCATAAAATCAGGGGCAAATCACTTAAGAACTGCCTGCTTTCCAATAGACAGTCTGGTCTCAGTCATAGTTGTAAGTCGAGGACTACCTGTAAAAGATTCTGAGAGAACTTTAATCATGATGGGATGCCACTAGAAAACAGTTTAATATAATTGATGAAATGACTTCCAAGTAATGCTGTATGAGACAATTACTGCTTATTGAGGGAGAAGGGTGGTTCAGAAATGTGAAAAATAAATGTGATGATACTTTATTAGCCAGCTTCTTGAGAACAGATCCGAAACTGAACTTGGCAACAGATCGTTTCTGTTATGGCATTATCTGGAAGTTATTTCACCAATAAACAGCTTTGAAAACCTACACTACACATTTAATATATTCTTTTCAGGAGCCTAACTAAGCACCTAGAAAGACCAACTCATTGGTTGCTGGCTTAGTTTTTACATTACTAAAAGCTACTGTTTTATCTTTGGAAAGATTGGAAACAACACTTGAGCCAAACAACTAAAAGGATTACAAACAAGTTGATTAAGGTCTGCAGACCACACAGAGACACAATAACTATATAGCACGGGCAGGTAATTGTTTAATCATTATTTTTAAATCTCACCAGACATTATTTTTTCATGTGCTGTCATTTTAGTTTTGAGAGCTTTTTTTAAAATGAAGATACTGATAGCCTTGAGAGTGATAAAGAAGGTTTTAACAGCCTATTGTCATCAATTTTCACAAACATATCTTTGAAATGCTGGTTTGTCTCTACAATGATATTATTGAAGTAATGAGGCAAGGACTTAAATTCCGAAGCAAGAACTAAGGCAGAATGTAGTCAGAAGGTTCAAAAGTATTTTTGTGAATACATGTACATGGGTTTGAAATGAGTATCAAGTTATAAAACAGACAAATCTGAATAGGTAAGTAGATGGATATTTAATGGTGTTGAATACATAAATAAAATAAAAAAACCCATAAACAAACAACACAATCGTGGAAAAGCTGGTTTCCAGAAAACCAAGAATGAAAACTTTTCTATATTTGGAGACTCAACTATCCTCATTCAAATTCTTCAATATTTTGAAAAATTATGTAGAGGCAATTCTCTCCAGTAAGTATACTTGCTCAAATTAGTCTTTCTTATAGGCAGATATTCTAGGAATAACATAAAAGGGTGAAAAAAAAAGACATTTACATTTATTCATTCTTTTCCTGCAGCTTATTGGATGTTTGACAAGCAAAACGTGGAATTTCTTTTAGGCAGATTAACTATTAGGTGTCACATAATTGTTTGGTCAGAAAATGGTAAAACACAGTGTCAGGAAACAGGAGTGAACTGGGATCACATAACTTTAAAATGAAACGAATGAGACTTCAAGAGATCAGAATGAATTATAGGAAGATTAAGACATTAGCTGACTATTGATAAATACTTAGGAATTGATAAAGTTAAAACTTTTTAACCAGCACACTGATAAGACCAATGCAAATTGCATATTATTGTTTTATTGTTATTTTAATGATTTAAAATATATATTTCAATTATTTGTACGCAAAGATCTTTACACTTAAATAGCATTTTACCTGTGTCTCAGGAATAATAGGGCTGTCTTCGGGAGAGATCCTGAACAAGGTAGATAATGGTGATGATACAATTACCGGATTTGGTTTCACAAATCCACTCAGATCACAGCTAGGAATGTCATTCTCCTCTTTCTTCATGACAAGGGTGTCCATGACATAGAAGACGTTCCATGGAATCCAGACTGTATGGTACTGAGTAAGGAATGGTGATCGTTCAAACACTAAAGTTAATGATGCACCACCATTTGCCACCAAGTCAAACCTAGGTAAACCAGATAATTATTTAGTAATACATCTTAAATCTATACCTTTCCAACTGATACATACAATTAAGATTTAATGGTAATAACTCCTCTAAGATAAGCACAACTTCTTGTGACTTCAGGAATGTATTTATGGAGTTTTCTTAGCACTAGTTTGATACTGGTGCAAACCATAGTTTTTTTGCTTCCCAATGTAGCTGATAAATCTGATTCTTCCTTGTGGTTACTTATCAAAGTCCAGCCAGTTTCAACCTTATGACAGTCAACTATCTTGCAACCTATCAGTGAAATGATTCTGATGTATAGACAGAAGAATGAAAACTGCTATATTTTAGGTACATGAAAAAAAACTTACATTCCATCTTGACGAGTGATTGTATAACCAAAGTCAGGATAATGTAAAAAGGAGACATTGACTCCAATTAGTGGTGTTCCATCTGCTGTTAATACTTGACCCCTTATGACAGATGCAAGACTGTGGAGAAAGACACAAATCAAAATCATTCAGATATCTTACAAACTTCTGTCAAACAATAAACATTAAATTATATTAGTTTCACAGCATTATATGCAATTTAATTTCAACTTCATTTCAAATTCTTATTTATTTATAGTGACTCTTTCTGTTACACCTTAATGATGTATGTGAACTTGCAATATCTGAATAACAAAAAGTTGCATCAAGTAAATATAGCTGTGCCCAGCTATATTTTGTTGCTAAAGGTCTATTTCAGATCCAGTATATTTCTTTCTATGAAAATGTTATTGGCTATATAGTAATTTATAGTGAAATTCTATGTATGATTAATACATTTACTTTATTGAATTTGAAATATTAATTCCATGCTGAATGTATTTAGAATATGAGTCTTTGCATTTTCAGCTGCGGCATCTTCCTTTCTAACTGCAAATATGAGCACAAACATTTGGACTGTGCAGATTTCATTCAACCAGAAAACCAATACTTCAAAATCAATAGCCAATAGGAAAAGTTCAAGAAGCAATGCACCCTACATGGATGATACAATTTTTTTCGTTCTTCAAATACTACTGAGCTATTAAATAAAATGTTATTAATTCTATGAATTTCAATTTGTGGTGTGTATGGACATATGTATGTGTGCCTTTTTTCAGTTTATATGATATGCTACAACTGTAAATGCCTACTATTATGTACAATTCCCTGATTTCAAATACAAGACTTTCTGAATCGTAACCAAAGCATTCTGAGTCATTTGGAAAAATGTATAAATTAGTACTAGTGTTTTAAAATCAGGACCTAACTTTTGCACTTTTCCAAAGAAAAGTGTTTTACTAATTTGTTTTTAGGCAAGCTCTTTAGGCAAGAGCTTTGAAAGATGCAAAATAGAGAACTTATGGGAGTCTTAAGAAACATTCCTCTAATACTTTTAATCAATTGCTGTGTCAAGCTGGATTAATGCAGCTAAATTATTCCAGATAGGAATAAATTACTACTTTCTGTCAATAAGGCACAGAATACCTGCTCTTACCAGCTTATTTTGAAATGTGCAACTCCTGAATAAAGCCTGTACAGGCAGTTTATGCGCTGAGTTGTTATAGAGTTCACAGTGTTACTAAAATAATTCATAATTTATATTATGCAGTGAGTTTTGTTTTAAAAGTGCATTACTGCCTTCCCTTCAGAAGTATTTTCACATGTATGATATACTTCCAGCAGCGCTAACTGAAATCAGTTGAATGAATAAGATTTGCAGAGCCTTAATGTCCTACTAGAACGGCAAACAAGAAAAGGTGTGTAAACTGAACTGAAGTTTTTTACATAATAGCCACATAGTTCGACTTCAAAGTTTGAAGGTTTCCAACTATCCTGGGGGGCAGGGGAGAATAGAGCATCAGAAATGTAAAAAAAGTCCTTAAGACATTAACTTTTTATTTAAGACTACAATGATACAGTCACCTCTTATTAAATGGGCTTTCCCCAGGAATAACATGTGTGCTTTCTGGTCCTATAAGAAAACTGATCCGATCATAAAAGGATTTAGCAGCTTGCTGAGATGGTGATTGCAGACTTTGGCTAATAATATCTTGTGGGTCAGGCAATCCTCGACAGTAAGGCTGGTTTTGGCAGGAACTCTGCAAACAGCAGTCAGGATCCATGCAGTCAACTAATCCATCTACAGACAAAAAAATCAAAAGAAAAACAGCAATACTTCTTATTAGTATTTTTTTTCTAATGAGCAATTACATGATTGCTGTATTGAATGTAATATGAAATAGAATTAGAAGTTTAGCTTCTTAAAAAGAGTAGGAAGCTTGGATTATGGAAAAGAACTTATCACCCTCCTCGGTGATCCTAGGAAAAGAGGTGTGTGGGGTCTCTATTTCACAGAGTAAAGACTGAAAAAACACCAGGCCCAGACAGAGTAATTTCTTCTTTCTTGAAAGTCTGTGCTGATCAACTGGCCCTCATCTTCACCCACATTTTTAAAAACTAAAATAAATAAATAAATAAAATAAAAATAAATGGCAATATGTTATGTCTTTTCTTGCTTCAAACACACTATCATCCTGCTGCCCAAGACACCCTCCATCAAGGAACTGAATGACTACAGATTGATTGCTCTGACAACGATAGTTAGGAAAACATTTGAAAGGTTAGTGTTGCCCCATCTGAAAATCATTACGGATCCGCTGCTAGAGTCCTTGAAATTTGCCTATTATGCAAGCAGATCAGCAGATGATGCTGTTAACATTGCACTGCACTACATCTACAATACCCCAAATCCCCAAGGGCCTATGCAAGGATCCTTTTTGTAGACTTCAGCTTGGCATTCAATACCATCATTGCAAAAATTACTATCTCCAAACTGACTCTGCTAGCTGCGCCTGACCACATTTGTAGGTGGATTATATGCTTTCCAGCAGATAGAAAGCAGCAGTTAAAATCACATTCAATACTCAAACAATTAGCACAGGAGCCCCGCCCCCCAAACTGTGTGCTCTCCCCATTACTCTTTTCTCTCTATACCAATGATTGCATCTTGAAGGATTCCTCTGATAACGTACTGAAAGTTGCAGATGATACAAAAGTCATTAGTCTCATTTGAGACTGTGATGAATTTGTATGCAGACAGGAGGCTGAACAACCGGGCCTATGGTGTAGTCAGAACAATCTGGAGCTGAACCCATTTAAAACAGTAGAGATGAGAGTTCATTTTATGTAGAGCCCTGATATTCTACCACCTCTTACAATATCAATTTGACACTGTCTCCATCAGAGGACTGAGAGAAAGTGAGTAGCCCAAGGTTACCCGCTGGCTTGGTATACAGCGTGGGACTAGAACTCACAGTCTCCTGGCTTCTAGCTGGTGCCTTAATTACTACACTATAGTTCTCTATGCTAACAAATACAGTATCAATATTTAATAAGATGCAGAAGCCTTTTCAGACACACTACTACTGGAAGAATTTAGATTATGTTATTGAAGAAAGAAGGGAAGTACATGTTATTAATAAATGTAATTAATTTGGTGTACATGGTACATATACTCTCTTTCTTGAATCACATATCACTGAAGAAACAAATTTTTCACTAAAAAGGAATTAGGAATAATACATAAAGATCTCTACAGGGCATAAGACTCAAGAACCACACATTCTTCTGAAGAAGAATGTACAAATGTTTCTGAGAAGAGAGTGCTGAAGAATTTTTTTAAGAGAGTAAGTCACATACTGTAACAAAATGATGACATCGAAGTAATTCAGTGGTATGTTTTTAAGTTATATTTCATAATAATCAATGTATCGCAAATAAAGAGCAGAGATCATTTTATGTTACATTTTCAGATATATTTCATAATAATCAAATAAAGAGCAGAGATTGTTACAGAAAGAATGACAATTTTTCTTTAAAACTCTTGAACACTGTCACCATTTATTTATTAAACGTGTGCAGCAGTCAAGATGATTTCTTCAAAATCCATTGGTATGATTAAATAAAAATATTGATATTTAGGAACAAAGAAAGCTCCCATATATTGAATCAAAGTTTGAATCGTCCTAGTCCAGTCACGTCTACAATGATGGAAAAGCACTCCTCGGAGTTTTAGAAAGGGGTATCTTTGTCCACTGTATCAATTAACCCAAGGTTTAATTCCTGTATGCAATTTCTGTGCTTCCATCAGCAAAGTATATCTCAAATCCCAAATGTATATTTAGAAATATTGGCAAAAATTATCTTAAAGTATGAGCTGTGTGACTAAACTGCACCATATTATTAAAAAAATAGATTTTTGGTATTTTAAAAGAGATGTGAATATGCTACATAAGTAACACAACCATAATTTGTTGAGAATGATTTAAAATGTTCAAAATATTGATGGACAATTAGTAGCTGGCATGAAATTTGATGGACTATTAGAAGCTGGCATGTAGCCACCAAATCAATCTTATTTATTTATTTATTAAAATAGTATGCAATATTTTAGAACAAGAATTTTTCAGTATAAAATTTTCAGGATGCATTTTTTTGCTAATTTTCAGCAAGAATGAGGTAAAAGCAATGAATGCTATTGCATTAGCTTAACACTGAAATATTTATGAAACACAGTGCTCAAAACCTACAAAAATTCCTGCTATAAAACCATAATCTTGCCCAATTGGGTGATGTTATTGCCTTTTTTGTTATGGCCTTTAGTCATCAAAACCTTATCCTTAAATATTCAGCCACTGGCTAAAGACATTTACTACTCAAGATTAAAAATGTAGCAGAAGCTGCTTTTAAAAGTTCCTAGCTATTAACTAAGTTAAATGGCGCCAATGAAAACATGCTAAATTAACCTGGTCTTATAGACATTATATAAAAGTGTAATTGTAGTGTCGCTGTGTTCATTCATAATGGTAAAAATAATATTTTAATCAGATTTTTGAATAAACTGAAATAGCTTAACTTACACAACCCTATAATGGGTGTTTTCACAGAAGTAACTTCCCACTATCACTTTATGACCTAAAATTCATTGTGAAACACTATGAAAAATCTACATATCTCTATTTATTTCAAGCACCTTATTAAAATCCCCAAATTACATTTGATTTAGTCTCTTATGTTAAAAAAATAGTGTGGATGATATTTTTTTATTTTCAATGAAAAACATAGAATGCATAATGTTTTGGGGGAAAAAAAACCCACTTCTGAAACTTCAATCTCAGTTTTTTAAGATGATGACAATGAGAATAAAAAGTTTCTCCTTACATTTAAAAGGATACTTATCTGAAAACAAGAAAGCTAGCTCTATAAAATTTAACCACAAGAGTAATAATACATGCTAATTATTACATGCTTATTGATATATCCCTAAAAATGAATCAGAGGTACCCAGATAAAAAGACTAATGGACTCAGTTACAGTGCCAATGTGTGCACCATTGGAAGCCTGAAAAAACAGATTAGAGACAGATTGTCTCTCTCACACACACACACGATTACTAAGAGAAGACACCACTTGGATAGCATGTAATCAATCAATCAAGTACAGTATACAGTATACTGCATACAGTCTCATTCAGTATATTATACACTTCAATTTGAACCTCCATCTATATAAAACCTTTAAACATATTTTTAAGGTTGAAAATATAATACTGTTTTTAAAAGATGCAATGCCAATGTAAAGTTGATAACATTAACTCCATGGAAAATTCTGGAAAAATACCTATGAATAGAGCTTGTTAGAGAAACTTTGCCAAAACATTTCCATTTATTTTTTCACTATGTACTCAATCTAATATTGTGTAAATGTGCATTTGCTCCAGCACTGCGGCATTTGTCATTCCTTTTCCTAACAGAATCAGAATTGGAAAAACCTTGGAGAGCTTCTAAGGCAACTTCTTGCCCAGAACAGGACTCTTCAAACTGGCTCATATTAATGGTTCTTCAACCATTACTTGAAAACCAACAGTAATGAAGACTCCAAATTAGGAGGTGGGCCATTTTGTTGTTTATTTATGGTTAGGAAATTCTTGTTTTACCCTTGGGAGGTATGAAGCATAAATCAATAATACCATGTTTCCTGTGATAGCACTTAAGAATTTGAAGACTTTTAGTCATTTAAACTTCTCTTCTTTGGGATAAACATGTCACTTCACCTTCCTTTTTCCAAAATATCTGTTCCTAAAGTTTTACCAGATTCTGACATTATGTAAGAGGGGACAAGGAAGGGCAAATACCCTCCTTCCATTAAACCATGGAGATTCTCAATAAATGGAGTACTGGATTCTATGCTATCTAAATAATTTATATATAGGGTCCAAATATAATTGCCATATATGTTCTCAATGTAGTTTGAGGAATAAGTTGTAAAATACATATCATATGTTCAAATAGAAGAGAATATATGAAGCTCGCAGTTTAACTGTAGTGTCCTCAGTGTGTTTTCTATGAGCTTGGTTGGCTAAGAAGAAAAAATCATCAACAAAACAAAAACCCTAAGAAGTAAAGAAAAAGACAAGGACACATCCTCTCCAGCAGCTAACATCTAGATAGGCAGGGATAACACCAGACAAACAAGTGTTTTTTTTTTATCAGGGCAACCTGGTCTATCCATTATGGGTTAGGGTTAGGCTTCCACCTTTCAGGCCCAATCCAGGAGCCTTCTGGGACCATCAGCTTTCACCCCCTTTAAGGCCAGAACCATTTGACTTTGTAGAAGAATGCTAACAGGCCTTCTGGCCACTCTAAATATTGCTGGCCATGTCCTTAGAGTTAGAATTGGTGGAGAAACAAGTAGACCATTGGCATACTGCTAGAGGTGAGCTCTGTTTACCACAGCTATCACAAAAGTTCTTCAATTTGAGTGGACTTGCTTGTATCACATCTTCAAGAAAGAAAGAGATAGGTAATAAAGAAGGGAAAATAATAAGGAAAGATGAAAGAAAATGAAAAAACTTTGCTGGGAACTCATAGGCTTGCAAAATTTACAGAACACAGAAGACTAAGACTACAGTTCCTATAGTTATCACTAACAACTGAACCAGCATCAGGTTCTATCTAAGCCTGGCCTCAAACTAAGAGAAGGAAATATGTACAATAAATTGTTCTGGTTTGCTGTGAAAAACATGCTCTTTTTATAATCTGTTTTTACCTAACTTTGGTATCTGGCATATTGATTCTTAAGATGCATAGTGGGATAAATTGAAATTTGTCTTTTTGAAACTGAAGGCAAAATTTAAAACATTTCTCAAATAAAAACTAACATTTAATATGTTACCTTTGCTATGGAGAAAACCCAAATATAATTCTAGAATGTAGATTGTGATAACAAAATTGTATGAGATTGACATCTTCTGAAATAATCAATCGTGGATACATTTTTGTAGGGCTCTTTTCTCATATTAATCAGGAAATGAATCTCCTTTTCACCAGAGGAGGAACCATGCCATTTTGCTTTTTCTTATATTTTTGTGAAGTTTAGCAGTTGTTTGCCGAAGTGAGTGATAGATAATTATGAATCTAAATTAAAAAAAATCTGTCTACATATTTTATATTCATAGTACTTTTTCCAAATTTTATATTGCCACTCTATAAAAAAAAATTAAAGGTGAAACGTTTCTGGAAATATCACACCTCCTTTGTAGGACCAACAATGGATTCTTATTCCATTTTTTTAATTAAAAAATTCTGAATAAAAAATAAATTAAACAAAAACTTTAAAATGTTCACATCTATTAAATTATGATTATTATATACAATTAATTGCAACTGAAAGGGTTTATGAGAATCACCTAGAACAATTATCCCCATTTAAAATATTTGTTATCCATATTCTTGAATATTTTTTAATGTCTTTGATTTTAATAGTTCAGAATATATCTGAAAAGTACAGAATATTCAGGAGCTTTCTGAAACCTTTCAAATAAGAAATGGATAAAAACAATTTGCATAAAAGAATAATTAAAATCAATTATTATTAAGTCTCAATCAGCCTAAATAATATTAACAACATTTACATACATATATATTGCTGGAAAGCAGTGAAAGGATTAGATGATATGTAACACATTGTGTCCTTGCCACTATATATAGTTTTAATTAAAACAAACAAATAAACACATAAACTTCCTCTGCTGTTAAGTAGAGATATTTATGAGTTCACCTAATTCTTTCATTTGAATAAACTATAGCAGCATTTGATCTGCTGTAGATTTGACATGATTTGACACTTACCAACTTTGGAACAAACCAGAATCTGAAACTATCTGGATCTTATTTCATTGGTAAAGTAATTTTTATTTTAACTTATTATTAAATTTATATGCTGCTCATCTCACAGTTTGAAACTTATTTTAACCAGGACTCTGATGTATTTTTATTCCTTAAATTAGTAGTTGACAAGATAAAAAATAAAGGGAGAGGTCCCACTATTTTGCACTGATCTTGGGTTTACTCAGCACAGATAAGGTTTATTCATAGTTGTACAATAGGATATGGAAATTCAAGTTTCTTATTCTGATTTTAGAAACTCAGATGGTGAAGAATAAGAAAAAATGTAATGATCATTCTATTTTATTTGTTCTATTTTCATTTTCAAACATGCTACGATAGATCTCTAGTTGCTTTAGCACTTGAAAATCTTGTAGGACTAAAATAAACTGGCTAGAACATGTGATAGTTGAAATGCATGATAAATACATCTGTGTTTTGTTTTGCTAGTCCCATCACTTTTCAATAGAAAAAGCTACTTAAGAGTCTGTGATCTCACTTGTCAAATCTGTCTTACAGCTTAGCATGAGAAAGTTTAAAATCTGAAGAAGTAAAAAAACTGTTCAGCATTTTGTGATATATCTGTGACACAAGCAACACTATGGGTTCTATGGGTTTTATTCATCCCCGTTTTCCAATGAGGCTACATCTTTTCTTTCTGCATCTTTGAAGATGGAACATACTATACCACCCATCTCACCTAAGTGATTTTAATTTTCCTACTGAATTATTTTTTTCACCTGTCAGGGATATTTAACTCAGTAAACAGGGATAAATTTGTTGGTTCGCTGGCTAGGATTTTTTTTTTTTAATAACAAGGTGAATTTTACATTTAGAGGGGGGAACTTTTGAATTCAGTAGGGTAGATTTTTAATGTCTATCAATGTAATTCAACAATTTGGTAATATCTTTTGCAGAAGTATTATCTACCTAGAGACAAAAGAGGAATTAAAGTATAGATTTTTATTTAATTCCTTGTACACACATAATGACACTCAGCAGGATCATTTACATGAATACTAAATTACACCTATTGCTGGGCAGGATGGAGCTTCTGCATAATAAGGAAAACCAGTGTCCATACTGTTTATCTGATTATTATAGAAATTAAAATTTATTATGCTAAAGTGGTATTATGTATTGTTTTCTTATGATAATTTTAAATTCTTAACCACTATTATGTAACATTAGAAATCAGCATCATGGCGGATGATTAAAATTGTTATGCTCTGAAATCAGAGTTTTACCATGTATTTAATTCAATCTAACGTTACATTGTTATCCTTAAGAGATAGGTTACTTTCCTAATGTTTTTGTGAATCTGCTTTATATTTTCACTTATATTTAGATTCTGACTGTAGCACATGATGGTCCAACATTTAATGTTCCATAGTTTTCCACTGTTGCTGAATGTGTGGATAGGCTAGAAAAATTACTCACATTTGCTACAAAATGAGAATATCTTTTTGAATATATATATATATATGGTCTAGATCTGAATAAAGTCACATAGGCATTTCACCTTGTCCTATGTAATTAAGTAAAATATAAAGATAAAACAAAATGGTTAACTAGAAATATACCTCAGCATCCTCTTAAACATGCAAGGTGAAAATGTAACTATAATGATTTAAGAAACAGAGGACACACAAGAAGAGGCTGGAGGAGGTAGGCAACATGAAAAACTTTATCCAGGCATACTGAGAAGAACAATTTGAAAACCCAGGAAAGGAAGTTATGATATGGCCCATATGAAAGGGAAAGAGAAATAAAGATTTGAATGTAATTTGAAAAACAGAATACTTTTGCTTCTGTCAGGAATATGAACGTTGGGAGAATTCAAAAGGGATAATGAAGACCTCAATTTTAAACAAGTTGGTGGAAATGTTGAAAAATATAGTTAATACACAGTTATAGCTTGTCTTTGACTTAGAATGGCAATTGAGACTGGAATTTATGTTGCCAAGTGATGTGGTTGGAATCAATGAGGGTAAGTTGAGGACAGCCTGTATGCAGTATTAGGGATGACACTACTGCTGATAAAGAGCAGTTAAAAAGGAAAAGCTTTTATGTAGCTATTTCTCAGCATATTCTGTAACTTTTTCAAAACTTAATCTGAAAATGGATTTCACAACCATTTTTGTTGGTATGCACTTTTATGATAAAGTTCATCGGATTATTGTATTTGCTCTTTGATAGATATACTACCAGTTATAATCTAATGTTCACTAATGGGTTTTGATGTACACATTTTGCTTGCTGTAACCAGCACTTAAGGATTTGATAGCATACAAAATGAAGGCAATAAATGTTGAAGCACATTTCTGCATGTATTTCATCCCAGGTAGTAAAAGCTCTGTATCAGTCTCACAGCAGTATTTTGTTCAGCTGATTAAGAAGCCAATAATTTTACATTTTTTTTAGCAGCGCAAGAATTTTGCTCTACACCTACCTCCTTCATTGTCCTTGCTGTCAGTACATAAAGTTTCCATGGCGACATCACATCCTGCTCCCCTCCATCCAGGCTGACAAACACAATGCCAGCCATTTTGGTCAAGAGTACATCTTCCGTTACTATTACACAGGCCAGGGCATCCCTCTGTTAAAACAGACAAAAAGGATACTCCATGTGATTTAAATATTGCAAAAATATTTCAATCTAATTAAAATACAAACAGGGGACACTTATTGGGAACAGGCCTTCAGAACAGCACAAATACTGTAATTGCACATGGAGAGTAACAAGCAACATTAACTGGGATTCTTATTCTTAACTAAGTGGCATCTTTGATTTGTCTGACACTTTGAGACACCACTTACCTGTGCAGGCAGGAAATATATCTAAGAAACCACTAAATACCTGCGGGCCAGACAAAAGCATATTTTCATTTTCTTTAGTGAAACAGCAGGCAACAGCATCACAGTATACAACATAGCCTCAAGATAAAACAATAGTGCTTCTATTCTTAAGAATAATGATTTGATATATTTGTATCATGAGTTACTTATGTAGATTTTGTTAAGCTCCTTGTTTTAAAGAAGTATTTTTAAAATTCAAAGGAAGGTATGTTCCTTAGTACTCAATAAAAGAGAATGTTAATTTCATCTGGTCTCAGAGTTGCCGTATATTCATGTGAAATTACAGTGCTTTAAATAATTGCACAAAGTATATGTCAATTTTATGACTATACTTTATGCCAAAAATACATTCCTTTCCACAGAATAAGCAAAGCTCAGGAAATAGTGAAGCAGCTTAGCATCTAGTCTAACAAACATTAGGATTCAGGCTGCATACGGATGGGACAGGACCAACAAGATTTTAACTAAATGTAATAGCTGTGCGTATTTGAGTATTTAGGACGGACAAAATGAAATACCATAAGGACCACAATAAAACATTGATAGACTGAACAAAAACACGGTAGTGACGTGCTTCAAGACAGAGCGGAGAGTGATTATAATTTTTTTTTTTTTGTGACAATCTCCCTAAGGCTTTTGTTCTGTTACCTTTATATCCTATCTTGTCTGCTTTAATGGCCAAGGAGGGAAAATTTGGGAAACAATTAAAATTATTTAATATATCCAAGATCTATTTTTAAATCTAACATTACATCAAAAACAGTATTTGTCAATTCATATTGATGAAAACCTGGCATGCAGCCAACATGACCTGTATGAGAATGATGACAGTTTATATATAGATATGTAAAATTCTAGTATTCCTTATCTATGAGTGTTGTAAGACAATTCACATAAGCAAATAAAGCAAAACTATAATCACTAGCTACAAATAAGATTTTAGAACTTAATTTTTACTCCACACACATTAAGATGTGCCATTTTTTTTCTGACTATATCTCTGGGTTCTAGAGCAGGATACTTTCCAAGGGATTGACAATATTATTGAGAGAATCTGTTCCTATGTCTATTAGACAAAAACAATTATAAATGTATTTCTTTATTTATCTATGTTTGTACAAATTAAACAATAATTTAATTGAAATGGAATTATAGTAACACCTCATGGCCAGGTATGATTATTGTTATGGATGTCATGTAATCCTACCTGGCTGAGATCATATATGGCCTTCTTTTTCTTTAGCATTTTTGCCACTTTCCCCTTTTTAACTATACACAGGCAGAGGATATATTTTAATTTTGAAATAATGTTTTCCACTTGATTACTACATAGGATACACAGCTTTATCTGTCCTATCATCAAGGTATTGCAGACAATTTGATCCAATTAAGAATAATTCTACGAAAGCCTGGATATTGCCATACTCTAATGAAAAAGCACAAATAAGGAATAGAAGAAAGGCAATCTGGAAAAAAAGGGGAGCACTGATGATAATAAAAATAAATAAATTAAATAGCCAGACTTCTACCAACAACTGAAGATATGGAAATATTTGCTGTTTAGTGGTTTTACTAATGAAGAAGTATTTATCTATATTAAATATTATATTCACATCAATTTTGCATGTAAAGTAGAATTCACATATTGCACTGATTTTCTTACAATTTTTTCTTTGAAGTAAAAAAAACCTTAGTGGTTAATTTTAGTGGATAGTATTCAAAATATGTCAAGATATTTGAATGCAAAATTCAAAGTTTAAGCATTAAATGTCTCCCAGTTTTTTTTCATATCAAACCTGAACTCATGTTTCTATTATAAATTTCCAGGTGAAGTGGTCTTCTCATCTTTTTTCATACATGAATAATTGAATGTTTGTTCCAACAATAAAGTTGGGACACTTAAGACACCACAAGCAACAAATACTTGTAATCTTCAGCATCTGAGACCATCAAAGTGAATCTATTTATACACATACTGTGAAACTTAACAAACCGCTTAGTAAAAATGTTAACAGATAACAAAAACACTAAATATTCTCTTATCCAAGTCATATGGAAAATAACACGAATGAAATCTGTAATTCAATGAGTATGAATATGTTGCACTTGCCAAGTCTAATGGAATGACCACTATAGTATACACAAAGATATATGAAGGCATGTAGAGATACATGGAAGCATGTCAAGTAAGAGCAAATGTACAGTACCTTTAACTATTTTATCCAAATAGTGAGCTTGAGAATTAAAAAAGAAAAAGAACAGACATTTAAAAACATTCATAAAGGAGGGAATTTTTTTCTGAATTCACAAATAGAAAAAATAGTGATATAATGAAAAGAATTGTCCTTCGTTTCAGAGCGGTATACTTCTCACTGTAAATAATCATATAAACATTCAGCAATTAAAACCTATGTCTAGATTTCAAATACACTGATTTATACCTTTTTACAACTACATCCACTGAAAAACATGAACAATTTTAATTGTAGTGCACTTATATGGTTTGTGACTTTTGTTGCCAAGGCTAACTGAAAGCCTATATTTCATAGAATTGTATAGTTTTGATATAAAATACTTAACAGCCTAGGAAAAGTTTGATATACCTTTTCTTCATAGACATCTACACAAAAGCATGAAAAAGTTGTTCTCACTTTTGTACTTTCAACAATTGTTATTCAGAAGATTGCCTTTGATTCAGAAAAAAAGTACATACTTACTCATCATGACCACTAATTAGTGTAAGTGTCTCTCTGATTTTTTTAATCCCCCTGTAAAATTTTCTAAGTTGGTGGCCATAGATGTATCTCATAGGAGCACAGTTTTCACTCACTGGGTAAAGAATTATTTTCCTGTATTTGTACCAATTTCTCAACCATTTAGCTAAATTGGAGCTTAGATTTAGCATTTGCTATTGAGAAAAGAAATTTCTCTATGTTATATCCACATGATAATCTCTATCATAGCTTTCCTTAGTCATATTTTTCTAAATTAAATAATTTTATATGTCATAATCTCTTTTTGAAAGAAATGTTCCATCTGAAACATTTTCAGATTTTCCTTCTCTACATCTTTTTGAATTCTAGTAGCGTGTTGATGAAAACTATGCCTAGTACTCCAAGTGTATAGCTGCATTATAGAACTGTTTAAAGGCATCCCAATTTGATTTTAAATCCTGCATTTTTACAATGACCCTTAATACAGAATTCATTGTTTTCATAGCTTTGAGTTATCTACAACAACTGCCTCAGTAAATCCTCTTTCTGGTCAGTAAATAATTGTTTATATTCCATTGTTGTATAGGAGAAATTAAGTTTTTTCTTTATAATCTCCCCAGGTGATCACATTACTTACTCTGAATAATAGCTGCCATTTTCAGTTCGGAAAACAATTCTGCAGCTTTTCCAATTAACATTTTTATTGCTGCCTTGGATAATTTTGTGTGATTCACAAACAGGGAATTTTACTGCTTACCCCTTTATTCAGGTAATTCATAAATAACTCAGAAAGGCCTATTTTCTATATGGATTCTTGGGAATTGGCACTTTTTTACTCCCTTCATTTTGAGAAATGTCAATTTCTGTGAAATATGCAGCTAATTATGCAAAACAAAGCAAGTTATTCTTTTTTTTTTTTAAATACAGTTTATTAATTTTTACAATTAAAACCAGTCACAATACATACACAAATAAGCAAAAGAAAGAAAGAAAGAAAAGAAAGAAAAGAGAAGAGGAAGAGAAGGAAAGAATTTTAAGAAAAGAAAGAAAGAGGTTACAGGATTAAAAGTATTCTTATTTAACAGTTTGCAAGATCTTCTTTTGTTTTCATCACCTTAACTTGTGTCATAAAACCACACCTGTTTTTAACTTATATCGCTACCTCGTTGTTATGTATTGGTACTTTCCTTTTATGCCTTATAATATATTATTTATCTTTGGTCAATCCAATTATACCAACAATTCCAGCTGTCATAGTATAGTGAAGTGTCTTTGTTTTTTAGCGCCAAAGTCAATTTATCCATTTCTGCGCATCTTGAGATTTTTTCAATAATCATTTCTTCTGATGGAATTTGGTGTTGTTTCCAATGTTGAGCGAAGGCTAATCTGGCCGCTGTTAAAATGTGTATTGTTATGTATTTAGTTTTTGGAAATTTGCTTATCAAAAATCCCTAGTAGGAAGGACTCTGGTTTGTATTCGATCTGCTCTTTGGTGATTTCTTCCAACCAAGTTTTGATTTTCTTCCAATACTTTTGGGTTTCTGCACAGGACCACCACATATGGAAAAAGGTTCCTTCTTTTTCCTACACTTCCAACAATGCGGACTCATGTTGGGGTGCATCTTCGCTAACCTCGAAGGGGAGATGCCATCTATAGAACATTTTATAAAGATTTTCCTTGTATGCTGCCGATTTGGTAATCTTATTGTTTCTGCCCCAAACTTTCTCCCATTCCGCTAATGTGATGCTGCGCCCTACATTCTTACTCCAAGCAATCATATTTCCTTTTACGATTTCTTCTTCTAGTTCTGTTTCTAATAAGTAGTTATAAAATTTTGTTATGTTTTTTTATTTGATCCTAATAAAATTTTATCTAACTGTTGTAGTTTGTTATTAATTCAATTCTTTTTGTCTTGTTTATATCTGCTTTGAATCTGAAGATAAACCCATTGATCAATTTTATGTCCTTGCTCTTGAAGATCCAGCCTCGGTTTCAAATTTCCTTGTGGGTCTAATAAGTCTTTGTATTTAATCATTTTAGTAAGCTCCAAATTGTTTGGGTGAATCATTGCCTCCATTGTTGAAATCCATACTGGTACTTTTGTATAATGTTTTTCCTTATTTTCCTCCAAATTGTTAATAGTGCGTCTCTAATTAAATGTCTATGGAAATATTTTTGACTGGTTTTCCTACGTCCCATAGAAAGGCGTGCCACCCCTTTGTAAATCATGGCCTTCTAGAAATAGTATTCTTTTATTGGTTAAACTCACCCAATCCTTCAACCAAACTAATGAGGTGGCCATATGGTATAACTCCCAGTTTGGAAATGCTAACCCTCCCCTGCTCTTCATATCCTGCATTGCTTTTACATTTATTCTGGGTTTTTTCCCTTGCCAAATAAATTTCAGAGTTGTTCTATTGAGTTCTTCAAAAAACTTTTTATGTAATTTAATTGGGATCGTTTGGAATAAATACAAAAATTTAGGGAGAATGTTCATTTTAATAGTAGCAATTCGGCCTAGTAGTGAAATTTGAAGTTTCCCCCACGATTCTAAATCTTTCTTTACCTGATGTATCAGCTTATCATAATTGTTATTCTTAATGGGATGAAACAGATGGTTTAAAATTTGAAACTGAATCAAGGTTTCAGATAAAAGCAATATAATTTTGGCATGCGGCATTTTTCAAAAATTCAAGATGTTTTACAATGACCAATTACCATTTCACATAAAGATTAGTGTATTTTTTTACAGGTTTGGCAATGATAAAAGAATGGTATGTTGCAATTTACATATACATATATACACACACATATATACATATACATACATGCATACACACTATAAATGGGCCTTATTTTTTTAGTTATTATATGCTGAATGTAATTTATAGATATGCATGATATTGTATTGTTTTTTATATTTTGGATATTATTCAATAATCACAATAATGGATATTGATATCCAGAAATAGAATGATTATCATGAATCAAACTTATTAAAGTTTCCTAGGCAACTGCCAAAGGGTACTATTGGTTAATTACCTGTATAGTATTGAGTTTGGATACTGATAATGTCAAATTGCTTCTGCCCACTCAATTATGTGCTGAGAATGCGTGCATTCCAGTTTCTATTAAATGTTGTTATTTTGTGACATTGAGGAAGCACGCTGCTTTTCTAATACAACTTTCACCCTCTGGAAGGACTTCTCCTAGACATAAGGTGGTCTCCTTTCTCCTAGGGTTGCAAACATTCTTAAAATGTTGGTCCCAGCCCTAGGGGTAATGTATTATTGTCTTTTGGGTGGGGTGGGGATGGCTGTTTTGCTTAGTTTGTTTTGAATTGCTTTTAGATTCTTTTAGTCTGGGCTGCCTGTGTGGTTTTTATTTTATCTATTTTTTATGAAGATTTGATTTGTACACTACCTACAGTTCATTGGAGTTGGGGAGCTACAACAAATCTGAATAAATAAACAAATAAAAGATCAATTAACATAAAGCATAGTATTTGGCTATTGCTTGAACACCTGGCAAGAAATTCCTCAGAATCTCAAGCTTAGAAGAAAAAGATGATCTCTGTCAATAATGGACAAATAGATTACATTATTTCTCAAGTTCAATTCCTTTTTTTTAAATGCAAATCTAAGATCTGAATTGATATAATCTTTAAAAATTACTAAAATAAAAAAAATATGTATTAACAGATTATATACATTCTTATCTTCACTGCATTAGGGAAACATTGTTATCCACTTCAATGGAAATCAAACGCAAAACAGTGAGTTTATGATCAAAGGTATGAAACTAATGGATCCAATGAAAGAAGAAAGGAAAACGAATGGGTGCCTTAAGACTGCCATGAGGATGAAATACCTTATGTCAGGGGTGTCAAACTTGCGGCCCGCAGGCTGGATACATCATGTGCTGCCTAGCCCCCGCCCAGTTTAGCGAAGGAGAAAAAAAGTCCCAATACGTCACATGACACCACTGTGATGATGCGAGTTTGACACCCCTGCCTTATGTAAACAGGAACATGAAAGTGCTAAAAGGAACATGATGGAATAGAAGAATGTTAAACTGCCTACTGAGTTATTTCTTTAGAACGTGAAAAGTTCAATTACAGAAACTAATCAATACTACTATACCATATCAAATAATAACCACCTGGGTAAGTTGCCCATAGAAGGACCACGTAGTTATTGAAAAGAAGTATTTTTAGTCTCATGGAAAAGGAAACTGAAAGAAATGCCATGATGCAAAGGAATTGCAGAATATGTGCTTTTTGAGAATAAATACTCCTTTTGGAGTTTGTAATGGAAAAAAACCTGCTATAATTGTGCTAATTAGTAAAAGGCGGAAAAAGTATAATGTATTACATATACTTCTCAACTTTAAGCATTCCTTCATGAATATCACAAAACTTTACTATAAAAATCAGGTTCATTTCTCTAGATATGAAATGTCTGATAAAATTATAAACATGTGTTTTCTGTATCTCAAACCGCGGGTAAAATATGCTGAACTGGTTGAAACTGCACAATGACTTGACACCAATCAGAAACTCTAATTTGAATACTAGGAAAAATGTGGAAATTTACTGATATTTAATCACTACCCATTTATGATAAAATATAAATAATTAAAATAAAATCTTGTTTTGTAATTTTGTTTACAATATGTTGTTATACTAACACAAAGATTTCATTTACTAGTAAGTTTTATTAAGAGATCTCAGCAAGGGCTTTCTAAAACTAAAGAGTTTTCATTAATCATCGATTAAAGATGTAAATCAGTATCTTTGGATCATTAGATTTACATATGCTAGTTTCAATTGTTATTGAAGTTATAACTTGCAAAGAAGCCTATATTAAATCCATTTATTCCCATCATCTCTTGTTTAAATCAGGATGAGCGAATAATTTCATGGTCCTTAACTGATACTCAGTGCACTGTTTTATTACTGATTACCTTATACAGGTTATAACAGTGACATTAATTTCAGTGAAAGATAATGCATTTTTATTTATATTGGTGTAATCATACCCATTACAAGATATTTCTACCAAACATATTTCATGTTTAAGGTTAGCTTTAAAAAAAACTTGTTTTTTGCATAAATTTCAACAATAACTGACACTAATACTAACAACACTTAAGGAATGGTAAATTGGATTTTCAGGCAATAATTCAATGAACATTCTACAAAAGTCAGTGTTGATCTACCTGTATAAGAATCAAGGATTAAGCACAATGACTGATGCATTAGAAATATCTCATGGTACTGAACCAAATGTGCTTTTCAAGAGGCAACTGGACTTTGTTTTTCCTTGAAAACATTTCACTTCTGATCCAAGAAGTGGATCAGTTATTCAGTTCTGACTGAATGGTGGAGAGTGGAAGGATTTCTATTCTTTGCAGTCATCTGGTAGTTAGGACTTTCTGAGAGTCATTAAGGACACTTGAAGGTTTATCTCTGCCCTCAGAGTGATCTGAATAGTGCAAACGGGTGTGGAACCTCCTTGCAACTGCTAGAAGGACTCTGTTGTAAGCAGGAGATAGATGGTGTTGTATCCCTCCCTTTCTGTTAAGAGAGGACTGTTCAATTTTAATGTAGATGGCCTCTTTGACCCCTCTTTCAAACCAGAATGTGGACTTTGCTGTCTTCAAAAAAGTGGCCTTTGTCTTTCAAATGCAGATGGATTGCTGAATGTTGTCCTAATGGGTTTGTTCCAGAGGTGGTATTCAGCAGGTTCGGACCAGTTCTGGAGAACTGGTAGTGGAAATTTTTAGTAGTTCGGAGAACTGGCAAATATCACCTCTGACTGGCCCCGCCCCCATCTATTCTCTGCTTCCTTGAGTTCCAGCTGATCATCTGGGTCTTCTTTGGTTGCCCAGCACATGAGAATGGAGCTAGAAAGCAGGTTAGTGGGGTACAGAAGGAATGGGATTTTGTAGTAACCTTCCCCCAGGAGTGGGAAGGGAATGGAGATTTTACAGTATCCTTCCCCTGCCATGCCCATCAAGCCACACCATGCTCACAGAACTGGTAGTAAATTTTTTTGAATCCCACCACCGGTTTGTTCTCCTATGTTGTGTCATTTGCTTGTGAAGTGGTTGTTTTGTTTCTCCAATGTAAAATCTGCACTTCTTACTGCACTGTACTGCATTATATCACATTGCTCAGTTTGAGTTTGGGTGTTTTATCCTTGATGTGGACAAGCTTTTGCCTCAGTGTATTCTTGGGTTTAAAGAGTGCACGTATGTTCTGAGCTTCTCTCCTACTCCCTGAAAGAGTGCTAATGACCAGATGACTGCAAGGAATATAAATCCTTCTATTCCCCACCATTTAGTTAGAACTGAAGAAACTTCTTGGATGAGAATCAAAACATCTTTAAGAAAACAAAAACAAAGGAAGTCCAGTTGCCTCTTTAAAAAGCACCTTTGAGACAACCATCACTTGGATGACTGAGTCTCCATAGACATATGGTACTGAAAAATAAGCTAGAGTGACTTAATGTAGAGCTGTGTGAAGAGCTTGTGATGTTTCAATAACAATCAGTTCCAAAGTGATAATTTATTAGTAGACTGTTGCAAATGTACTCTATTACACATATTAAGTCATAGAGAAGCTTTAAAGGAATTTTGCTGCTGCAGAGCAACTTAACTCTTGTGCCATCCAATATATTTGAAATCAATCCAGATTTAGAAAAGTGCTATTTTTGATTTATTTTACTTGTTATAATTAAAATATAGAATTTCCAGTTTTGTACTGATATACCATCAATTGCATCAATTCATGAAACTGGAATACCATAACTCAAATGAGTTAAGTGATTTAGCATTAAAAAAACAATTCTTAAACACTGATTAAAATATTTGTCTATTGATATTATATAACAACAATCTACAGTGGATATAGAAAGTGTACACACCTGTTAAAATGTCAGATTTTTGACATATTTAAAAAATTAGATCAATATAAATTACTTCAGAATTCTCTCCACCTTTAATATAACATATACAGTACGTTCAGATCCTCTTCATTTTTGTCAATTTTGCAATGCTGCAGCCTGATTCTACAGATATTGAAATTCATTTTGTTTCTCATTAATCTCTTGTGCCTCCCATTTCTCTTGATCATTGCTGACATGTTCCTATACCTTGATTGGAGTCCACCTTTACTAAGGCACTTCTCCCGATTGCTCAGTTTGACTGGGTGACCAGCTCTTGGAAGAATCCTGGTTGTGCCAAACTTCTTCCATTTGAAAATTTTGGAGGCCACTGTGCTGTTAGGAACCAACCCTCAGTGCAGCAGAAATTTTATTGTAGCCTTTTCAGATCTGTGCCTTGCAATAATCCTGTCTGAGCTCTGCAGGCAGTTTCCTTGATCTCATGGCTTTTGCTCTGCAACAATATTTGTTGTCAGCTGTGACACCTTTATAGAGAGGTGTGTGACTTTCCAAATTATGTCCAATTAATTTAGTTTACCATAGGTGGACTCCAATCAAGGTGTAGGAATATATCAGAAACAATAAAGAGAAATGAGAGGCACCTGAATTAAATTTCAAATGTTGTTGCAAAGGGTCTGAATACTTATGGCAATATGATATTTCAATCTTTTATTTTTAATAAATTTACAGATATTTCTAAAATTCTTTGTCATTATGGGTACCTAGAGTAGATGAATGAGAAAAAAATGAATTTCAACAACTGTAGAATCAGGCTGTAGCATAACAAAATTGACAAAAGGAAAGGGGGTCTGAATACTTTCAGAACGCACTGTAAACTGCACAATTCAGATTGAAAAACAAATTGAAGTAGTTCAATAAAAGTTAGTTGCAATTACTCTGCAATTCAGAAATTGAAATATTAAATATTAGGGTCATGTTATTGTCACATTATATTTTGGGCTAAAATATATAGGATTGTTAATATGACTTTAGAATTGATAAAATTGTTCATTAAAGATACGTATGTTCTTCTTGGTGATCAATCCAACAATATACGGAGTCTATCAAATATAAAGAATTTTGGATATTAACATTTAGAGGATCACTGACAGAATTACTGTCTCTAACACTGGCAAAATAAACCTACACTTAATTTGCAGCAAGGGTTTCCTTATATGCTAAATTAGTCTTAACCTGATGGTAGTGGGAGAGGCAAATAGAGAAGTTAAAGCAATTTGTTTATATATTTTACAGTTTATTTATAATATATTTTTCCAGGCCATTTCTCTACTTTTCCCCGTACTTTTTTATTAAATTATATTGTTAACATGGTTGTATCTCTATATATGTGAATTATTTTACTATTATATAAAAAGATAGCTGTCTTATCACAATACCATTTAGTATCAAAGGTGCCGTATGAACCTGATAAACAAAAATAAAATTTTTTTCAAAATAACATGGAGTAGGAGTATAAATGAAGAATGTAATTCAAATAGAGTAGCTTCTATGAATATGACCTTCTACTGTAATTTGTGTGCATGTTAAATCATTAATTAGATGACTGCATACCATAATATGATTGCACGCATATTTTATGTTCAGTTCAGTTAAACTATCTCATAACCTGAGTGTAAATTGGCATAGAGACAATTTGTTTCCCTTAATTGTAATCACTATCATTACACTATGAATTCAGTTCATATAATATCTTCTGTTTCTTATGCAATACTTAGTATTTTCAAATTTCAGATTATGTTTCTATTTGCCCAGACCTTCTCTTTTATTATAAAAATGCTGTCCTTTTATGAACTAGTCCAAGTTCCATGCTGACAGTTCTTTATTTTTTCCTAGAGAATGCCTACTCATCATTTTGTAATTCTGCAGCAGTAAGAATAATTCTGAATTTGAACCTACAATTGTAATAGATTGCATTTTTTTTCTTGCATACCTTGTAGAATGCAAGACCAGCTGTATTTTTAAACATTCTGTCTTTTCATATATATCAATTTCCTTGTAGTAACATACTCACAGCATGCCTGCAATTTTCAATCTCAAGAATTGTTTTCTTACCATTTGTGTAAAGTTTTATATTGTCAGTTTGTAACTGGTAACCACACTATTATTCTTGGAATTTCAGGAAGTAGTTTTGCTAAGAATCATATAAATAGAAATGCCTGTTTTATTTCTTAACTGTTTTCTGTGCCTTTTTAATCCGTCATGTCAGAAGACAACTAAAGTATCTGTAAACTTTATGTATGAATGCATAAGGAAAAACTGAAAAAGAACAAATGTTCCAAAAGTTCACCTAGCAAGCTTGAGGTAAGAGTCAAAGAACAACAGACTGCCAAACAAATCAGTTCTAGGACAGCAGTCCTCAAAATCTTAATTTTTTAATGCTATATGTTGCTACTTATTGCAGTTTTTCCAAAAACTGTGCTAGTAGCCATAATCTTGAAACATCCTCCTCCACACACCCATTATCTATTCCTTCCAGCTTCTTCCTATTTTTCCAGGCAGTTTATATTATACAGACTAATTAGCTTCATTGTGTGTCCTAGTTGAGAAAATATTAAGAAATAGGCTTCAGGAAAACCAAATCACTCAGCTTTCTTATTAGAATAATAATAACTTAAGACAATTACATTTGGTATAAAAATTAATGTCATACACACACATAAACTCTTTTAACCACTTAAAATAATACAAGTGCTCAATCTTTATTTGACAAATGCCATAAACAAATCAGAACATTTCTGTAATTAACAGTTAAACCTTAATGTAGGACTTAAGTGATTACAGGCAGTCCATGACTTACAACAGTTCATTTAGTGACCGTTTGAAGTTACAATGGCACTGAAAAAAGTGGCTTATTATCATTTTTCAGACACCACACATCCAACCATTGTAAAATCCCCATGGTCATGTGAACAAAATTTGGACGTTTGGCATGTATTTATGATGGTTGAAGGTCATGTGATCACCTTTTCTGACCTTCTGAATAGCAAAGTCAATGGGAAAGCCTGATTCACTTAACAATCATGCTAGTAAAATAACAACCACAATGATTCACTTAACAACTGTGGCAAGAACGGCTGTAAAATTCACTTAACAAATTCTCACTTAGCAACAGAAATTTTGGGCTTAATTGTGGTCATAAGTCAAGGACTATCTGTACATTGCAAGCATATTCTATCAATGGATAATCTTCTGTTTTCATACATAGTTTCAAACTTCTATTAAAGCGTGACACCTTGAAGCTTTACATTCTAGCAAGCATTAGTGTTAGTTCAGTTTCAATGTCTGATAATCAGTTCTAGTTGGACAAGCCAACTGGTGGTTTTGAACTGACGTTATAGATAAATATGGGCCTATGTTTCAAATTGAAAACATCACTAAAACACTGAAATTCTTCATCCTTAAATTTCCTTATATTTAAGCCACAAGCATTTATCTTGCTTGTTTTTAACTTTTTATATGGAACGATTTCACAGTTGAAGATATAGATTAATAAACACAAAAAACACTAGCAAGATTGTTATATTTTATCCTGCTAAACAATTTATTTTAATACAAAAATTCCCTCATGAATACTCTTAATGCTTCTGATGTGCATCTGATATAGCCAAATTTAACTAATTACTGATATTAAGTTTATATTACATCCATTTCCAAATCTCAAAACAGAATTGGAAAAAATATGATCATAACAGAAATAGAAATAAAGAAGACTATGTATTACACAATTGTAGATCCTTTAATATATTCTTAAACTTGAATGAGATGTGAAACTGACATATAAAAATGGTACTGTTTGCCCTGATCATAACTTTTGCTAATCATTTCTATATGTATAGTCTATGGGCATAATCCAGAAAGAAACCTTTTTTCTGGACAATGAGCAGAAAAAATATGGAGATCATGCATTTAGGCGTTCACTATTTTAGAATCTGAAAACTGTAGCATCCCTAAAAGAAGGCAATTCACTGAGCATGTATTTATCACAAACAAAAGAATTGTGCTTCATGACTGGAAAGTCCTCTTCTGTAGCCAAAACCTCTTATTGTTTACTGTATAAGTGTATCTTATACCTTACACCTCGCTAAATACAATTCTTTAAAGTGCACGTTGATTTTTATACTCTGAAACAATGAATAACAAATATAATCCATTTGTTCAATTATATCTTTCATGTGGGTCAGGCCTAGACTTTTGCTAATAGGTATTTGAAAATAAGCTTGAAAGGACCCGACAGCTCAAAGAAAGGATTCATGAATACAATTGCAACAGTAATAATGGTGACAATGTATTGTCACCATTACCAGTGCCTTGTGATCTGCTGCTTTCTCAAGGGATGCACCAAACTTAGCAGTAAGAACATGGTGCCATTTTGTTTCTCTTTTCTTCACTTTGGTTCACCCTGCTCCATCTCCCCCACAAATAACTACCCTTTTAAAAAAATAAGCAGTACTGTGGATATGTTTCATTGAACAATGGGTAAGCATGTTCCCAATGCTGGAAAGGAAGCACGGATGCTCCATGATCATATTAATTTGTGTGAATGCTTTAACCATGCACAATGCAACAATACATATTGTGCTATTAAACTGCAAATTGCAGTACAAAGTGAGAACTTCTATTTCTTTTTAATGTTTAATGTTTAATTTCCTTTCTGCCTCATTTTCAATTAGATGCTCTGTTTGTATGCAGGATGCCACATATTACCAAGCCCCTCAAATCCCATGTCTCCAATTTAAGGAAAGGTAGTCCTTTGAGGTGTTCCCCACTAACGTGCCTTAAACATCAAGTTGTTTATTGAGCTACACTGATTTTCATGTATATGCAGGCAATTCAAATGGTAATCTGGCCATAGGGAAATCCTAATTCCTTTAAACTACAAAAGAGCAGCTATTTGTTTTCATTCCAGTTCTTTATTGCATTGGGAAGCAAGATCATTACTGATCACAAAGACATGCTTTGTTCAGAAAAAAAAATGCAGGCATGCCAGTCAGCATGCCTCTATTCTGTGCTAAGCTTCCTGGAATGTTTGGTAGCCATTCGGTTTAAAAAATTGAAAATGAAATGCTAACAGCTGGGAATTAGCTGTTAAACAGTATTAAAATAAACTGATGCGTTTGAAGTCTGGGCAGAATTCCAGTCTTATACTTTGCCAGCCACCATGACTATAGTCAGTGCATCCAAGTTCAACTGATGCATGCATTGTACAGTATTTTGTGCATTCTGTTATTTGGTTTATGAAGTGTCTCTAATTGCAAATTGTACAAATATACCTATCTATCTATCTATCTATCTATCTATCTATCTATCTATCTATCTATCTATCTATCTATCTATCTATCATCTATCTATCTATCTATCTATCTATCTATCTATCTATCTATCTATCTTTTTATTTAGGTTATAATTATCAGTTTTACCAGCCTTTATCAGAAATAAAATACAATTCAACAATTCTCAGGTTTATTTATAAATTTATGCCAAAATTTTAAGAGTCAGATGTTATTTTTTGTTTTACTGGTGCAGTTTTATTTTTCTTTATGTGTACCACCATACTTATCCAAATGGTTCCTTTTCTTAGCAGATATATTTTGTATCCAATTGATTCTGTCTTTGCTTTTCTATCAATTCTTTATTTTATGTGATTGCTACCAATAGATTCACAGCAGCACAGGTGCACTGATGATATTAAATTATGAAACATGTATTTTTAAAAATAAAATTGGATCTGAAATATCCAAAACATGATAATATATTTTGTGTGAATATCTCTGCATTTTGCAGAATTTATAACCCACAATTAACTAGCTGATTTTATATAATGTTGGGAATTATAAACTTATAGAAATGGAGAAGTACAGTCATATACTATTGCCATACTAGATAATTTGTGCAAATAACAGAAGCCCAAGACAAGCTATTGTGGTATCTACAATATTGTAACAATTGTTTTATTATCAAAAAATTTTATGTTGCAAAAGCAGCAGTGTAATAATTACAAGCACGTAGAATAAATAGATGAAAATCATAAGGCTACTTTTACAGTGTATTCTGTCAAAAGCATTGGAAAAATGTGTACAAGAGCAGATAATCCATTAAAACAACTATAAACCAGCAGTGTGCTACTAAGGTTCGTGTGGCCAGCTGATAAATTATAATCTATGTCACATAGATTTATAAAAGAAAGACATATGGAGAAAATGTGAAGAATTACGGTGGTATTTTTTTCACTGATGTTTTATATGATGGTTAATGATTGAGATCAGAGATCAAAGTTTTATTTAGGCACAGACTAGCTTTTAGAATGAAATATTACATGAATTCTAGAGAAGAGTACTTTTTATATTGTGTTACTAATCAAAGGCAACTTTCCTTTATATCAGGATGTAAAACACAGGATATCTGCTCCTAAACACAGCTTTCAGTGAAAGTGGTGAAAGCCAGCACATTTTCAATTTTTCAGTACTGAAATAGATAGCTAAGTGGAAATCCTACATAATCCATTATGCTAGCTAACAAAACATAACAAAAACAATGTCAGACTGCTAGGCTATTTTGCAGCCAAGTTTCATATTGTATTTTTTCTTCTCCTTTTTTATAACATTAATATTAGATATTCTATTATTGGCTAAAAATTAGAAAAAAGCCAGTGAACATTAACTCATTTAGCTAGAGATTTAAGAGTCCAAGCAGTAAAAGCAAATTTTCTCTAATGTTATCTTCTGAATCTAAACAGAAAATTTAGTAAATGTGAAATGAAATTCTTCCCCTTCTTGTCTGGGACAAGCTATTTACAAAGGCTATTTACATTATATGCTTGCTTGCTTTTTTATTTTTAAAAAGTATATTTCTTTATAAAGATGTAAATGAAAATATTATGTTGAAGAAATAAGTTTCAATAAACAATATTCTGCTTCAGAAAGACTCACACTTTTTAAGTTCAGTACTGAGAATTCTAACATACCAATTGTGCAGTGCTCGCCATTCCAGCCTTGGCTGCATTCACACTTCCCATCTTTGCAAGTTCCATGTTCAGCACACCGAGGATGGCATGCTCTTTGATTGCAAGATGCTCCAGCCCAACCTTCTTCACATCGACATGTTCCACCCATGCAGACACCGTGAGCACCGCAGTCAACAGAGCAGATTTCTGAGACAGGAATAAAGAATGTAGATGAAAAGAGAAGGGAGAAGGAAAAAAACCACAATAATTAGTTAAACTCCAAAATCCAGCTATATAAATTCTTTGAAAATTAAATTAAGCAATTTATTTCAAGTGATTCAAGTATGATATTTTTCCTAACACATGATTATTTACTCAGCAAATCTAGTGATATCTCTCTCTACTGATTTCTTCAGTTAGCTTAGAGTTCTTTGCAATATGTGACCATTTTTTTTAAAAAAATCACATATTACTTAGGAGTCTGAAATTATACACTTGTAGTGCTTTAACTTTGAAGTATTTTAAAAACATATCTGCATTATAACCCCATTTTTCAGAATATATAACACTGTTGTAGATTAGTTTTTGTAGATTATTTTCAGTAAACAGTGTTACATATTCTGAAAAATGGGATTATAATGCAAAGATGATTTTAAAATACTTCAAGGTTAAAACACTACAATGTTAATATTTGACTTTAAATACAATACAATTTCAATTCATCAGATTTTAGAATCATACAAATCTTTTGCTTAAATTCAGCTGACTCAGGCACTTTTGAGAGTATCAATATCAATGGTAAATTCCACAGTCATTTTTCTTCAGATGAGGTGGCTTCCTGACTCTCGTGTTATTTTTAAAAAGAACAATGGTTGTATTTTTTTAAGTAAATGCATGGCATTTATAATCTCAAAAATGTTAAGTATGAAGGCTTTGTATAAGTAATATACAGAGTAGCCAAATAATGTTTCAGAGATGTATCTTCTGGTCATTTAAAAAAACCCACTAACATCCTATACTGTATCATTGTGGCAAGAGTGTGTTTTTCTATGGGGGTGGCTATCTGAGATTGGCATGAAAGGTATGTTCATACAGCAAACTTTCTCTTGGTTACAGTTGTTAAGTTGTGATTTTTCTTGGCATTTTTGTATGCTGAAATTTCATTTATTTTAGGCCTTATTACAATTACTGATCAATAGAACCATTTTGAATAATGAAGTCTTAGTCGTACAATGTTAATGATCTTTCTATTGTGTATGATAAATATTTGTTATTTGAAAATTTGCTTTTGAGGACAAACAATTTTATGTCTTAAGTGGACAGAAAAGAAGGCAATGCAAGGATGATTAACTTAAATTTCACTATGAATCAGGAAAATACAACTAACTGCTTTAACTATAAAGGGTACATAATTATGTTACTCTGTAAAACATAAAAAATGCTTGGTTTTTCCTTTTTCGTTTGTTTCCATGAAAAATACAGTCTAACATAACTGAAGAACACAGTTGAAGTCTCCTGGAACAATTTCCTGTTTATAAACCAGAACACTAATCCCAAAAAGAAATTATTTGTGATAGATATTGAGGTGTAAAAAAATATAAAAGTCTGAAAAAGATTCATTCACCTTGACTACTTTATCTATTTCAAAGAACTGGAGAACATCAAAGTACAATTAAGTATGTTGACAGTATATGTGTCAGAATGAATATTGACCTGCAAAGCTTTCCTCCTATCATGTTTTATGTTATGAATTGGATTTTTTTTATTATAAGATGTTTGGATAGATTACCCTCATTTTCCAAAGACTTGCCTTTTCTCCTCAGTCTAATCAATTTTTCATTAAAGAGAAGGTGTTTATCAGCTTTTAGCAGATCTGCTTTAAAGCAAGGTGTGCCAGTCTCTGTAATGAGCTTATTAATTAGGGTTAATTTAGAAAAAACTGGAATTGGAGAGCTAATTAATGGACAACTACTAAGAAAAAGAGACCAAAACAGCTTATAGTTTTTGCTTTGGAGATAACCATTTCTCTAAACTGAAACATCTTCATTTGATTGGATGCAAATAATTTCAAATATAACATATTCACAACATTCCATTAATTTAAAAAGTAGTTTAGTTTCCTAGTTGATGAAATATGATCAAATACTAGTTTCCAAGTTAATTTTTAGATTAAGAATGCTTGGGATAAAACTGAGGTTTGATTAAATTTGAAACAAAAATACATTATAACAAGTAGGTATTGCGTCCCTACTGTTAACAGGGAATGCTATATGTGAAATGGATATGACTAAGGCTGGTAACCTAAACTATTTTTTATCTTTCTAAAAAAAAAAGTAAAATCCTTGATAAATTTAAGTCATGACAGGTGGCAAGATCAATATTTATTGACCCATCTGATAATGACTATGGAATATGAAAATTTTTGACCTGGAATGCCATGAATGTAAAATTTTAAAGGGCAGACATTAACAAGTCACTATCAATGAAAAGAAAATATGTATCCGTGATACTACGAAAAAAGAGAAAAGATATTATAGATCTGAATGAAGGTGATCTGATCATATGGAGTAGAACTGATGAACACATACATGGAAAGTTGAATCAAGATCATATGGTGCCTTCTGTGCTTACTGTTTTCTTTCAGAACTTCCCGAAACAAAGCATTTAGTCAAAACATATATTCATATTTCTACAGTTCCCATATATTTTCTGAAAGCCTAAATATCCCTCAAGTTGTCTTTGAAATATATAAAATTAGGTTTTCATAGGCTTTTGTTTGCATTTCTGCTAATTTTATCATACGAAAGGGAACCTAGAAAATTTTCTTCAGTTCCTGCACATTGACTTTAGTTGGTGGCACTGACAAGGAGAATAGCTTATGCTAAGATAACACCAATTCAGTTGATGCTATTGATTATTTAGCATATATACAAAATACTGTAATAGTTAAATATTTTAAACATTTGGCCATTGATACAATACTATTTTGGCAGCTGTACTCACAGCAATTTTCAGATGATCTGAAATTGGCGTACTAGAGATTGTATATTACAAGTTAAAACTAACAACTAATGCTAACTGTAAATAAGTTAACTATAGTTGTTGATACAAGAAACTGTGTTTATGGAAAATAAAAACTTTCTTATACCAATATTTACATTGATGGTAAGCTTTAGTGGAATTTATAAATTAATCAAATCAGCAGAATCTTGGAAGTTTTTAATATTATTAGCACAAAATAATTTCCCCAAAATTCTTACCATTAGAGCAATCAGGACCAGTCCAATTAGGATCACAATTACAAGTGCCACTTTCTTGCAGGTACGTGCCGTGGCCAGAGCATTGGTCCGGACACATTGTCTTCAGTATTTCACAGTTGTTACCACCCCAACCTGGATTACAATGACATTCTCCATGGATACATACACCATGATTTGAACAGACTGGATCTAAACAATCAGCTGAAAAAAAAAAAAAGTTTGGCACCTGTAAGTTTCACTATTTTTTGCCAGGCTATATTCCTCATATTACACATAGAATAGACTAAAAAAATGAATAATGAATCTTATTAGGTACTGAAAAATGAAAAGAGGAAACCCAAATTCATCCTCAGAGATAACATCAGGGTAACATAATGCAAAGCTATATGTTCTAAGAACTAGGAGGCCTGGAAAAAGACAAATGTATCTCTGTCATGGAACATATAACAGGACAGAGTTACATAGGCAAGATGGTCAATAAATAAAACCTTTAAATAAATAAAACAGAAACAGTAGGTAATAGTATTAAATTAAACTTGTCCTCCCTAATTCTCTTTCATGTCCCCATTACATGTTTAATTTCCTGATATCCATAAAAATCTATGCCTAAAGAGTGAAGTACAATTTAGATAGTAGCCGATTCTGATTTTTTTGTGCTAAAACTCATCTACGGAGGAAAAGCATCTTCCAGTTGAATAATTCTTCGATGATAGAAAGGCTCAGGAGAAATACATTTAAGAAAGAAAATGGATGTAAAGAAAGGAAGGCTTGAAAAACTCTCCCTATATAAAGTGATACAACGTCAGATTTGTAAAGAACATATTTATTTTGGAATTAAAAATTGGCCAGTACAGATAAACTTTGTTTAGCGACTACAACTGAGACATAAAATGAATGCCTAAGCAAATTAACCATGACTGTGCTTACTGGTCTGAAACTAAATATCCTGCTTTAGATATGTATTTCCTATTGTGTACTTGCTTAGTGTCTGTAATGGTGATCATATTACTGAGGGACCTCACTGTCATATCTTTGGATAGTTACTAAATAACTATCAAGTACTACCTGTAAAGGTAGCTTGATACTAATATCATTCTTTTCTGATATCACTGATTTCTAATAAAAAGGATTGTTACTGTAAGTTTCAATTTCTGCAATTTTACCTTCGCAAATTAAATAAAGGTATATTTAACAATGTTCTAAATTGGTGTGTTTCATCAGTGTTATATTTTCTATCATTTGGGGAGGTGAGATGCTCATGAACTAAGGAAAATGATTGCTAAAGTACGCATTATGTAATTTAGAAACAAAAACAGCTCATCTTATAAAATGTGCAAAAACAAATAGGATAGCAAATCCCTGTCCATATTAGTACTGTGGTTAATAACCATTGGTTATGTCCATCTGACCCTTCACCTTAGGTTAATCTGGCAAGTAAAAGATTAAGCACCCTAAGTTATATCAAAAGAACCACTTTTTGAATTATTATGATTTGCTTTATCATTTCAGTTTTAGTTATATTAATTAACCAGCCATTTTTGCTTATCATGACACTTTTACAGTTCTGAGTTAACTGATATCAGTTATGCACCCCAGCAAAGCCCTGTCAGGAATGTTTTAGAATTGAATCTGCAAAAATATTTATTTTGTGTATTTTATTTATTTGCTAATCAGAGGTATGTATGTATGTAATCTATCTATCTATCTATCTATCTATCTATCTATCTATCTATCTATCTATCTATCTATCTATCTAAAATATTGTCTACATTAAATTAAAAATAATGAAAAACACATAACTATATAGGAAATTTAAAAAAAATTGTTTGAGTACAGAACTGTTAATATAAGTGATGCATATAAGTGATGCTGCAGCTGCCCTCTTGTAGTGCCTGAAAGCTGTGGAGGCCTGGATGGGGGACAACAGGCTGACCGAACCCTGGTAAAACCAAATGGCTTTGGGTATGTGGGGCTCCAGGATCTGGAGCTTTGTCATCTTTGACTCTGGATGGGGTAGCACTGCCAAGAAAGACTCAGTCTGCAATCTGGAGGTTCTCCTGGACTTGCGACTCCTGTTTGAGGAACAGGTGGCAGTTGAGGCTAGGGGAGCCTTTGCACAACTTTGTGTTATACGCCAGTTGCAGCCTTCCTGGATCAGGATTCCCTGCATTCAGTCATTCAGTGCCTAGTCATCTCATGTCTGAACTATTTGTAATGGGCTCTAAGAGCATTCTGAAGCTACACTGGTCTAGACTGCAGCAGCACGGGTAGTTTGGACCCAAAAATAGCCCCTGTAACACCACAGCTCTGTGAGTTGCATTGGTTACCAGGTACACTGCTTCCAGGAGCAATTCAATGTGTTGCTATCATCTTTAAAGCCCTTCATGGCATGAGTGCAGGTTACTTGATGGACTGTCTCACCCCGCTGGCATTGGCCCATACCACTTGTGCCGGCAGAGGAGGCATGTTTAAGGTTCTGTCAGACTGATTATTCTGGCTGGCAGGGTCCTGAAGGAGGGTTTTCTCTGCAGTTGCTCCTGCCCTCTAGAACATCTTGCAACTTCTACAACCTCTGCTTACCTGTCAACCCTTTTGTAGATAGGCATGTCATGAAGGCTGTAGGTAGTTGTGGGCAACTCTTAATCAGCCTTAAGACTACATAGTACTGAGTGGTAAATTTACATTCTGCACCTGCAATATCTGAAGCAACAAATATGGCAAGGCTCTGAAGCAGATATTAAGAGTGAATCACAGTGTGTAACACATTCAGTTCCTTTTTCACTGCTTGGGATTAGGCAGCACAAATATTTTAGGATGCTCTGAGACCATACTGGGCAATTTTCTGAGTCCTTGGATGGTGCAGAGAAGACAATGTCCACCTCCCATAAAATATCTAACAGATTCTGGGAACAAGGAAAAATGAGCCTGACAGTTACCAAAAGGATTCCTGAGGGGAAAATATGAGAAATGACTAATTTATTCTGTGTTAATTATGCTAGATATAGGTTGAGGTAGAAAACTATTTTGGCAGGCTTTCAAGTTCTTTTATAATTCCATACTAGCAATAAAGGTATTTCTGGAAATTCAAGTGGTTCTTTTTTGCTGAATTTGCCTTGAAGAGCTTGATAACATCAAAAGAGAGAACCTTGTTTCTGCAATATTGATTTTGAATTTTAAAAAAAGGGCACTTTAAAGCTATTATGCTGAAAACTAGATAACTTGTGACATGTCCCAATGAGTAATTTTCCAGCTGAAGGAAATATATGAATAAGTGTATAGACAAGTTAAATGCAATATAATGCATAAAAACAGAAAATACTGTCAAACTCAGTGCTGTGTCACTTTGGAAATAAATCAAAAGGTGGTAGGCTAGTTACATGGTATGTAACATGCCTAGTTACATGGTATGATTCTATGAACTTCAGAAGATTCTGAACAGGAATCTGCACTGACTCATAATCTATCAAATAATCAGAAAACCCTACTTATTTTTTACAATTCCCAATTGCTGAATTAATACCTGTTACATCTTCCATTTATACTTTTCTTCAGTTTTCTAACAAGATTAAATTTCAGTTTCGGACATACCAGTTTTTACTTTTAGACCCCAGTTGTGGCATGCTATTTTTAATACCCTCTTATCCATTGCTTATTCTTTAAGCATCTCTGAATATGAACAATGCAATTATTTAATTTGTACTGTTTATTACAAATGTTTTGTTAGATATTTATTTTGTCTGTTGTGTAAATTAATATTCTTCATGGAATGGAGGAAGGTTGCTTTCCTTTTCCAAATAACACAATACTTCTTTGCCAATGTTAGGGAGAATTTGGCTATGTGTAGGCAAAAAGAAAGAAAGAAAAAAGAAAGAAAGAAATATAAAAATACAAGAGAAATTAATCCAACCTAGAAATGTACTTGTCCGATCCAAAAAAGCAGGCAGGCTACAGGTTGACCCACAGCCTATTTAGGAAATAAATGAGTTGCACAGCTCTATCTTTCTTAATTCCCTTTAATGTGCTTTAGATGATGAGATTTAATTTAGCAATTTGACTCAATAAAACGTTACACTTGTAGGGTCAATGGTCTGAAAATTTAATTCCAGAGACTTAATTGTATTACTTTGTGTGTGCTGATCAATAAAATCAATTTGATTGAGAGTGGAAAGTTGTGCTTTCTCTGTCTAAATAAATCCCGCAAAAATGACCACACTTTTTTTTTTCCAGTAGAAAGAGTTTTGTAATTATTCAGTTGATAGAATGCAAGGTTTATACAACTGTAGTGTTAATACTAGTTACATCAGTCATTTCAGTTGTTCAGTTAATAAAGATTATAAAATATATTTTTTAAAATCTGTATTTTATCAAGAATTTAATTTTTTCTACTTTCAGTGCTCTTAAAACAGATTAGCTTGCACTTATAGATCAATAAAGCAATTAAAGTTCACTATTCTAGAATATATATTCTAAGTTCTGTATTTAACTTGCTTGAAAGATTATATGTATGAATGAAATACTTATTTCTGTTGAAATTAAAACATCATGGTATCTACTTAATGTTATGTTTAGATCAATAATATGCTGTAGTGGAATATAGTGTATAGTATAATAGTTCAATCCTAAGTCAATATTTGCTTATTTACCTTCTTCACAGTTTTCTCCTTTGTATCCAGAGTTGCAGGCACAAGAGCCCATAATACAAATCCCACGACCTCCACATTGAGGGTCAATGCACTGGGTGGTAGTCACATCACACTCCGTACCCTTCCAACCACTATAGCATAAACAACGTCCTTTGGAGTACTGCCCATTGCCACTACACAATACTGGGCAGGCTGCTGTGAAATAAAACATGACAGAAAACTTAACATAATTCTTTTCAATCAAGCTTTAGAGGCAGAGGTACATCTTGACAAGTTGTACTTCAAAATCTTTTTTCTTGCTTCTTAGTAACTACTTGTCTTTTTCTGCTTCTTATTTGAACTTATTTAAGAAAGAATTCAGTTTATATACCTCTTGAACAATCGGGGCCAAGAAAGCCAGCAAAACAATGGCATGATCCTGAAACACATTCTCCGTTTCCATGGCAATTTCGAGGGCATTCAACCACAGACTCTGAAATTACCAAAAGAAGAAAATTCTAACAGGCAGCAATCAGTGCACTGAAATAAAGCAGCAAAAATCCCTCTTTATACAACCTATAAATGTCAGTAAATTAACATACTCTTAGAAATGATATACCTAATGTATGCATGCCTTCAAGAGAATAAATAAAAAATTTTTAAATAAAAATCTAACATATTTGAATAAAATTTTACAAGCTTCATATGTCACATTTTTACTACACTTCATACCTTGTGTCTGTAATTAACATGGAATTGCATTTCTTGTTTAATAGTCATGTACAATTAGAAAGGCTATGTTAGAAAGTTTGAAGTTTAGAAGTTTTGAGATATTCAGAATATCAGTTCTTAAAGAATATTGTGAATACTCTACTTACCTATAACAATCGTATTAAAAGACACTTGCTCTGCATTTTTCCCATCGTTGTAAAAAGCCAGGTGCCAGATCCCAGCATCCAAATACTGAATGAACCCTGCTTCATGAAGGCTAACAGATCTTCTCTGTCTGCCTGCTCTCTCTGTTTCAAGAAGGTTACGCTGCTCCTTTGCAATCAATCGGCTCCCATCCAAAAGTTCTACAAAATCATACTGCAAGGGGAAAAAAAATGAATCACTTGCTACATTGCATATCAATGCATTACGGAATTAATTTTCAAAACTATAGTTACTGGTGTATTGTTCTCAGTAGTAAGTATATCATTTTTAAAATATGTTGAAACTAGACTTTTTGTTGCCTTGAATCAATTTTGCTTTAACTGTTGACTAAATGTGTAACACAAAAGTTGATTAGCATCTTTTAAAATAACCTTGACATATTCATTAAAAAAGCATATATTCATGGCTGAAGTGCATCATATTGATTTGTATTTTGCTAAAGATAAACCACGATCTTCATATTTGGACACAACTAAGAATATAAAAAGAGAGAACACATGGATGCAGTGGATTAATAGTTTGAACAATCCATTGTCAAAAACATGGTGACTGTATATTTCTGTCTTAAAGTCACAAGAAAAAAATATATAAATAAGAAAATTATTATTTTGATTTAAATACTATGTTGCTGTCAGAAGCATCTGTTTTTTAAAGAAACAAATTGGTTATCAAACGTTTACTGCAACATCAACTTTTCCAAAATTATTACAGAAAATTAAACAAAGTTTTTTTGTTAATTATTAATATATTTCTGCAAATTGTGAAAAAAGAGGTGAAGCCTTTTAAAGCTTGAGAGTATGAAATCGCATTACTTTGCCTGGATATCTTTTACACTTGTCTGCAGTGTGAAAAAAAATGTAATACCGGTAATATAACGCATGCATAGAAATCAGAGATGGGCAAGAAGAGCATAGTTCACTATCACTGTCTGGGTACATTTATAAATTTTATATATGTAGTACATTTATACATTATACATAGCAAGTAGGCTGTGTTCATTTGAACTATGTGATTGAAAATAAAAATGAATATTGGAATATTAACAAAGCAATAAAAATTCAGAGGCATTGTTCTTTCACTTTCAGGATATGACTTGCACTCTGATTATTAACAATACACTAACTTATTCCAAAAACAACATGCATTTTTGTAATTTTATTTCTTATCTCCATGTCTGATCAAGTTTCAAGGAAAAGAAGGATATATCATTGAAATTTGGCCCCCGTAATTATGATTTCATAAGAGGAAAATGATTTTAATCTGTAAAATCTTAAATGATTTCAGGCCATTGACTTGTATGCTACAAAAAATATTTCCCTTCCAAATATTGCATACTTTGGTCTTGCTTCTAACCAGGTAAGTGAAAGTGCTAACCAAATGTATACTTTCTAAGGAATAGGTATTTATTTATGAGTAAGATTTATAAGGCCACCTATTTTGTGGCATGTAACTCTGACTGGCTAGCAACAGTAATAAAAAGACAAACAATAAAAATATTTTATGAAGGAGACTAGGCTCTACCTTTAAATAGCATTAAAATATGTTTGTTTCAAATACTGTTAACATGATAGGTAATTTTAAAAGAAGTTTTCCATATGAGCACCAGAGTGATGGAAAATAAATTGTCTTTAAAGAGGAATTATGTGTCAAGTAATTCTGAGCTACAGGCAGTTTGCTAATAGCTCAATGGGTGACCATGAAGGAAGATTGCTTGCTCTCTTAAATAGCATCCTGAGATTTTGCTCCCTATTCAGAACTGGCCACAAGCTGCAGCTTATTATGTACTTATCCTGACTGAAGAGGAAGTCTTAAATGCATGAGGGAAGTATTAGCCATCATTTATCATTTGGCTGATATCGGAGGGAAAAGGATTATAAGTCCACTGACCACTAGAATTCATTAGTCAGGGACTTTTAAAGCTAACTACCTTGCTTAAAATAATTGTTCTTTGAGTAGTTTTTCTTACAGTTTTCTGCACAGAAAGATTCTTTCTCAGTCTACTTATTCTCTTCACATCCGTTTGTCAAAAGTAACATTCCCATTGTTTACTTCAGATGTTAGTTAGTTTAGCTCACTATGTCAGTGTCACTGCTGGGTTTCCTCATTGCTTTTTTGCCTGTATAATCTGTATAGCTCAGATTTTTAAATGAAAAGGCAGCAGACTTTAGAGGAGACACTTTGTAATGACAACTGTTATATCTCAATACTCAATGAATGATTGACTGAGGCAGACTATTTACAGAATTTGTGTATAATTTATTTTATTTCTCTTTATATATGATTGTGAAATAGCACGAGCCTGATTAATGAGTACTAAAAAAACAACAATCCTGTTGACCCAGAAGTCACAGAGCTATTTAAAAAAATTCAAAAAGCATCAGTGAGCAGCATACATTGCTAAATTCTATATTAACATATTTTTTCCTTTCTGTTTTTCATCTGCCTTATTTCATCATAATAATTTTCCAGATCTTGGCAGTAACACTGGAAATAGCAACATGTATTAAGTTATAAGCATTCAATGACCATTTGAACCATCTTTTATTAAAATAAAATTTGGAAATCTTTGTCATAGAGTTAATGCTACTGGCTGCTATTCGCAGCAAATTATAATTCTTACAAATTCTGTATAGGTGTTACGATTTAGATAAGTGCCTCTAATGATTTTATTCATTTTTATTTCAAAGTACCAAAGTCATCTGTTATTTTGTAATTTCTTTAGATGAACATATTGACTGCCTTGCTGCAGTAAAACCAACTTTCTAAGAATTTGTCATAACAACTTGAAACTACCATTGACTATTTTTGAATGGTCAGCCACTATCAATTACTTCAGGCTGACTTATTTGTGATGTCTGGGAAAACAGAGCTGTGCAACAAAGATTGTTCTGACATCGTTGCACAAAATGTAAGAAGCAGTCATTCAGCTACATCTGGGAATATTGGTACAAACACACACAGACACAAATGCTGCAAAACATCACTTCCTACAGCAATATAGCAAAAGGAAAATAAAATAAATCATAAAGTTTTTTGAAGGATGAAATGAATAAACATACAATATAAATGTTATTTATAAGAATGCTAATCTGATCTCAAGTTCCTTTGATTTTTACTAAGAAATAACTAATGCTTTTGTGAAAACATTTGTTTTAAAAAAGAAACAATTCTAAACTTAAACAAGTTTATCTCATATTAAAGTATCATTAAAATGTGGCATTTATATCTTATCATATAATTTATCTTAAGATTTCTGAAAAAAATGTATGTTATTTTTCTATGAACTAGAGAAATGTGTATTTGTGTGTGTGAGAGCTCACATTTGGGTGTTCTGAATTATCTTTTTAGAAGCATAATTATATGCTGTAAAATTGTAATTCAGAAGGGCCAATATACCTTGGCACAATATATGAAATAATAAAAAAACCTATAAAATTCTGAAACCCAAAATAATAACAATTTCTAAAGGTGTGATTTCTGAATATTACTTTCATTAAAGACAACTCTTACTTGTGTATGTGAAGGTGGTAAACCTTTTCGGCCATATACTCCAATCAAAGCATCTTTCTGAAGGGAGATATTGAATTTTAGAAACTGTGGTTGATCAATAAAGACTTGTGACCGCCAGAAGATCCCAGGAGGAACATCTTGTGTTGCTCTTCGACCTATATCAAGTTCTCCAGAATCTATAGTGTTATTTTCTTGTGTAAATCCTACTTTACCTGAAAAATTTAAAAATATAAAGTATTAGCTTTTGTTCATTTTTTCAATAAGTTGTCAAACATTTAGACTAGATTCAACTAAGCTTCTAATCAGTTTATTCAGTGAATGTTAAAGATTTGAAGGAATTACTAAAGAAAAAATAACAGGTTAAAGAAATGCAATTAAACATTTTCAAACTTAAATCCTACAACTTCCACTTTTAATAAAGTGTTATAGGATGAATTGTATTTTCATTTGGTTAACGATTAATCTAAATTTTTATTGATTTTTATAAACTATTTATTTACGACAAATTTTGTTAGGCAAAGTATTAATTATATTTTTATAAAGAATTATATCTTTATAGACAAATTTATTCACATAGACACAAACACACAAAGAGACTAATTCTTACATAAACAGGTAAATAAAGCAATTAGTAGAAATTGTAAGCCCTGTTTAACACTACAAACTTACAACAGTAAACATTTATATATTAAGAAAGCTTCACCTTCCATTTAATGTATTTATCTGAGCAAAAAAAAATTCACATTTTATCTACACTTATGTTGTGTAGACAAGCGCAACAAACATATTCCAGCAATCAGAAATAACATAGTACAAGATTATTCTAGCACAAGAAAGAACAGCACAAATAATAACTGTTATTCTGTAATCACAAAGCAGAACATTCTATGAGATGATCATGTAAAGTAGCAGTGTATGTAATATACACAAATATTGCCTGTTAAAAGAATAAAAGATTAAGACAAAGCCTTTGCTTTGTAAAATTCTTAACTTCTGTATTGTGCTACATATGCAAATATTTCTTCAGATTGTGCAGATGTGCTTCTTTTGTGCTGTTTGCTATTTGAAATACTTCTATTCTCTTGTTTTTTATGTGTTTTATTTAATTAAACAGTCTCAAGTGCTGGTGAGAACAGTAGGAGGTGCCTTCATATAGCGTAAAACCAGTTTTGAATTAATCTAGAGTAGATAACAAAACTATTCAGAGTAAAACATATATTTCTTTTCATAAGTCTGTTTTCTGTTTCCTGTACAGCATTAACAATATTTATAAATATGACTTAAAAGTGCATGTTACTATTATCTAATTAAATGTTTTTTATCAGAAATAGCAAGAGATAATAGAGATAACAACAAAACATGTTTAGAACAGCAATGTCTTTATATATGCTTGTGTTTAAAAGTTCCTTAATTCAGGTAAACACCAGTCTCCTATACCAAATAAAAACTTACTGAGTGAAAAAGAAGATAAATAACAATGGTCCTAATTTTTAGTTTAGTATCATTATTAAACTTGAAAAATTTAGATCACAAATATCCAATTCATGCACTAATATAAATTTAGTATGAGACAAATCTTGGTGATTAAAAAAAAAAGGCAATGAAATTCCTGTCATTTATTCGGCTAGTCAGTGCCGACAACAGGGCAATGGGCTGTTCTCTTAACAATCAAGAGAAGAAAATTTAAAATATTCCAAAGAAATAAATAATGAGATGAGGTTGTGTTGATTAAATACCTATTTCATCAATCAATGTACACAGCCAGTAATATGTTTCTTCAATGTGAAGTGGATTAAGAAAAAAAAACCCACTTTGTAACTTTCACAGGCTGGAAATGGACTTTAATATAGACGATGGGGATTTAAAGACAGTGGTTCGAACCTTTTTCTTAAAAATAGCATGCTAAGCGTTTCTAGCATGCTAAAAACAAGATAAAAAGAAAATGTTTCTAGTTTGAATTCATGTCTTAAACTTCTCAAAGAATAACGCAGTGTTAACTCTCTCTCTCTCTCTCTCTCTCTCTCTCTCTCTCTGTGTGTGTGTGTGTGTGTGTGTGTGTATGCTCTAGTTGGCCAAAATGTTCATTCCCAAAAGTTTATGGAACTGTTTACATGCAGAAAAGAACTAGGGAGGTCAAGCAGCCTTTCGAAGAGGAAAGGTAAGGCCCCTAATCATAGCAAGGTGCCAAGCCTCACACAAGTGGGAAAGATGAAGGAAGCAAGAGCTAACAGATTTCAGCTGATTTTAATACTAAGTCTGCATTATTTTGGAAACTTTTACAGGAACTTCCCACCCTCATTTATACTGAGTTAATTAAAGCGAAGTCTCTTTGAAATACTGAAATGATTCTTCTCAGGTTTCTTGCCACCTGGATTAATTATTCTTTAGAAATAAAGAATGATTGAAGCAGGAGAATAGAACGGAAAGCAGAGGACAGAAGGAAAAACTGGGTATCGTGTGAGAAGAGAACTATGGGGTATTGTGCTACACACTAGTAGCTTTATATCATATTGATACAAAATGTAAATTAGTATTGATGGCTATTGGAAATTAGCACATATTCCAGCAATGACACCTATAGGAATTTGCAGCAAAGTAGAGATTTTTCCTCCCATTTCTATTATTAGTAGAACAGTGCAGGCCACTCAGAACAGTCCAGTGGGACTTCTGAAATATAACACATTGGTTTAGGTTTATACCTCTAACAGATTTGTATAGGTTTTCAATAGTTCGATTTGGAGGTTGACTAGAATCATCAGTATGCTGCTATTATTGAAAATGAATGCATGCTGTTATGAATTATTTAGTTAGAATCTAGGACTGATTCTAGAACAGAAAGAAATAACTGACACACCAAAGCAGAGGTTAAGAGAATCAAGACATTATGGCTTATAGGAAGAAAAAATTCTAAGAGGAAAAATAATATAAAGCTTTGAGGAAAAGGTAATGAAAAGATGTAAAAAACATTCATAAACCTTTCAATTTAAGTTTATTTCACTGAATTTGGCAAACTGTAACTTTTCAGTTCAGACAAAAATTTAAAATTTAACATAATATATTTTTATTGTTCCTTGAAGATGCTGTCAGTTACAGATAGCTTTTTGGAGAAATAATTGAAAATAATAAAGACATCTATATACAGACTAAATTTATTTGTTATATTAAATATACAGAAGAATAAATACTAAACACAATTTTTTCCCATGAAGTCTGTGATGATTTTACTTGGAACAGACCAAGTTTGGAATTGTCAAATTACTAAGAAAGGAAAAACAAGTGAGGGGGAATTGTGAGTGAAGGCTTGGAGAAGTAGCATATGGCCCAATAATGCCCCCGTTCAAATACAAGAATTCCACAACTGCTTAAACTGCATCGTCATCTAATGAAGGATACTAGTGTTATTCCGCAGATCTGTTATTTTATTTACTTATTCTGAACAGAAAGTGTGGTAATTGTGACATATAGTTATTTCAGGAATAATTGTACAATATTCCATCTCTCTCTCTCTCTCTCTCTCTCTCTCTCTCTCTCTCTCTCCGCTTCATTTGCAAAAGGAAATAATTTTCCCTACAATGCAACAAAGTCAAAACAAATGATTGAAATTTAAATAAATAAAAAAATCAATATATATTTTAAGATTGATCAAGACATTACAAAATGAATAACACTTGCTACCAGATAGGGGTCCCCAACTGTGTCCTATTAGCAACTGGGCTGCACAGTTGTAAATGAGCTGCGAGCAAGTGAACAAATCTTCACCTGTATTTGCAGATGCTCCTCTGTGGCAGCATCACTGTCTCAGCTGATCGGGCATTAGATTTTTTATTGTAGCACAAATCCCAATGTAAACTGTAAAAGACTTAGATTGCACACTGTTCCCTCCCGGTCCGTGGAAAATTTTTCTTCCACGAAACCAGTCCCTGGTGCCAAAAAGGTTGGTGACTGCTGCTACAGGACACTATTTAATATAATCATGACCAGTATTTAAAAAGTAACATTAGTTTAAAGTCAATCAGTGGCACATTGTACAATGTTTACTGAACACCCAACCATTCTGAAATATCTAGGTTGATGTTATTTATATTCTAAAACATTTATGTGATGGCTATTTCTATACTCCTCTAGATCTACTTTCCTATGAAAACTAGACTATTTCTAGTTTTCTTCTTAGAAAAACTGACAGAAACGACCATAAAGATTTTCTTTATATATTAGCATTAAAGTATAAATTCATGATCAGTTGGCAAAATACCAAGAGTGTCACAATCAGTGTGTGCGTGTATCACAAGGAATTTCAAATAGTCCACCCTTGTAAACTTTGTTCTACATTACCAAATCACAGAAAAATGAGGGTAAATCTGACAACCAATGCCAATCTCTGTATAATAACCAGCATCCTGAACCAGAAAAATCCTTCTGCATGAAATACCCTAATAATCCATTATTCAGTTCTAGGTGCTGCTTTGGTAGAAATTTCATTTTCTTCAAAATGAACCTCATTTTGCTAGGCATTCCCCATCTTATTAGATAAGTAGCTCTCTTATCTCAGCCTATCTATTAATGAGTGCAGTCTTCCCGTGCTCACTCCTAAGGCACCGCTGATGGCAAAGGGTGCTATTCTTACAATATCTTATCATTCTTAGTAAATGAAAAACTTACTGAACTCATCATACTAGAATGAGACAGACTCACAAGATTTCAGAAAAATGTCCAAGATAAAATGTCATGCTATCACTTCTAATCCTCAAGCAGTGCCTTAGAGATGCTCTTCTGGATGAGATTCTTGTGAAACTACTTAATTCCATATGGGTTTGCAAAGACTAACTTTTTGTATAGTAACTGGTTCATTTACTCAAATTTTGGTGATCATAATGCTCTGGGAATTAAATATTGTGAAGTCTTTGAAGTAGCTTTTAACAGGCTACTTTTATCAGGAAAGGACATGTTGCTTACTTTGGAGTACTTTATTAAGGTTGCGTGCTAATTTGAAATAATTGTTGATCTTTCTCTTTCTTTCTTTCTTTCTTTCTTTCTTTCTTTCTTTCTTTCTTTCTTTCTTTCTTTCTCTTTCTTTCATCTTTCTTCCTTCCTTCCTTCCTTTTCTTTTTTCTTTTAGCCAGAAAGGAAGTCTTATTGCCATCTTTCTCTTTCTGGTGTTAACATTTCAATAAATAGAAGCTATATATTTTTCTTTTGGGTGATTTTGTAGTTTGGCCGTTAAAAAAACAAAAACTACATGAAATTTTTCAAAGTAAATACAGTCATATTCCTGACTGGTGGGAACATTTAGGCAATGTACATTAAAATAGGGAAACAGAAATTTAAAATATTTTTGAATGCATCTCCATTTGTGTTGGTAGATAACATTCTTTTTCTACTTGGTACTCTGTCCTGGAGATAACTGAAAGGAAATATGGAAGATTAGCATGTTCTTTTTTAAAAAATATATTACTTTCAATTTGTATCTGACCAAGGTCAATAATACTGGTCTGACTATACAAGAAACAATTGCCTCTATTGTTTTTTTTTAAATGGGGCATTACAAAGGTTGTAAAATATTTTTGCTGTTTTTCTGAAAGTTGGTTGACTGCTATTAGACAGCATTGATTACTATTGTGTTTATTCTTGTCTTGAGATGAAAAATTAAGGATCACAGAGCTTGTTGACATTCCCATTTCCAAAATTAAGAAATATCTTCTATCTATGAATACCTAAAGATTGGGAATATAAGGGCATTTGTCTTTCTCCTATTAAACAAATTTCTTACAATTTTCTTGAAATGTTACAAAATATTCACATAGCAATTTTCTAATTAAATATAGCCATTCTAGAGTATTTTTTTAAATTAAATTATAACTTCCCCATAACCTTAATGGAACTTATAATCATTTCTTTATACTGATTTTTATAGAAACTTTTATAGAAAAGGTTTCATTGGGAAAACTATTCCCAAATATTTAAAAGATAAACAATAACCGAAGTTCTAATCTTTATACACACTTTCCAATACCAATAAATGTGGTGAAATGAAAGTCTAAATGGTTAGCTGTAGTTCTTGTTTTAGTTTATGTTTTTGTGTTGAATACCCAGAAGGATTTTCCATTCTTTTCCATAAGTAGGAGACCACTCTATCCATCTAAGGATATAAATAATGCATACTTAAATACGAACATGTTTTGATGGAAAAAGAAATATAGAGAACATTTTCTTAGTCTGAATATCTAGACTCTAAAAAAATGCTAGAGATAAGAAACTAAATAATTTCATGCCTCTTTTGAAACTATGATGGACAGAACATTGATTATAAGAGCTTCTGTCTTATTTCAAAGTTACACAAAGTTCATCTATAAAATGTGAACAGGAAAACATATTTAAACAAAATGATATAGCAAATGTTCTATTCATTAACCATTTAAATCAAGTTTTCATTTTAAAAAATATTGATTTGTTAGCCTAAAGTGAATTAACTTAGAAAGGAGAACATCAGAAAAAGTCAATAAAATATAATCCTGTTACATGGTTTCAGTCTGAAAAGCCCCCATATCAAAATTACTACAGTGTTTGACTTTCATATATCATCTAGAAAAAATGGACTGAAGGGATTTCATCGGGAACATAACAGACTGAAGGCAGCTTTGAGAAAGCACAGCCAACAACTGCAGCTAGGAACAAGAAATGGACAAGCAGCCTCGACTCCTTTGACTCTCTCTAGAGGAAGGGAGAGGGTATATATCGATGGCTCACAAGAGAGGCTGCAAGGCAGAAGTCTGGAGAGTGGAAGAACCAGGAGATTAGGGAATTTACTGTTCTTGCTCCAGCTGCAGATGCATTTCCTTTGCTAACCACTTTAGGAAATTGCCTATTAACTACTTTAAAGAAGTTGGACACCTTCAAAATGAAAAGAATTGGAAACAATGGGTGATTACTTTCAATCCTTAGTGTAAGAAAATGAAACAGTGTGTTATATACGTTTAAGAATTTAAAGTAAACAGCAAAAATCAAGACTGTTTTGGCTATAGAAAACAGAATATTTGATTTCAAATATTAAGACTTTATAAAATTAATTTTAAAGAATTCAAGCATTTTTGAAGAAGAAATACAATTCTTGATTTTGGAAATGTAACAAAATAAAAAACACTGTAGTGGCATTCAGAGATATTTTTGAGGAATTGTAATATGACTTCAGCAACATCAGCTATGTTCTGTACTCTTATGAACAGTCTGTTTTCAAAAGAAAAATCTGTTATAGAAAAATCTGATTTAAGTATGGAGAGCAATATGAACAAGCTTTTATTACTGCTTTAGAAAAAAAATTGATGAGACTTTAAAAATTAAGAAGGAAATAAAAATGTTAAACCAAGAGAACAATTGTAATAATTCTTTTCTTGCTGAACTTTGAGACTTGTTATAGTTTTGAAAAAAAAATAAGGTCAATAATCATTTCAGTGGATTAAGGAACAAGATTATTTTATGCAAAAGGCAGGAATATAAAGCTGGCATACTTGATTGCGGTTTATATGAGACATAATATTTTGAGCAGTTCTCTTTGGACTTGCTGACATCTCGACTGAAAAAAAATGTAATGAACTGGATTTGCTTATCTAAGAGATGAGATATGGAATGATGAACTTTGTATTTGTTAAGTAATTTATTATTTTTTTAGGCTTTGTTGCACATCTCACACCTTGATTGGAAATGGCATAGTGTGATGACTCCCCCAGATACCTCTCCGGATATCAATTCAGAGGAGTATGAACCAGTTCCAGGAACATCAGGAAGAGAGTTGGCTGAGGCAGGGGCTGAGAGTCCAAGTAAAGGTGAGTGGTTAATGGAAGAGAAACTGGACAACAGCCGGCTGAGAGTAATTTGGCTGAAGCACAGCTACAGCAGGACAGCTGTGTTGTTTCAGCTGGGAAAAGGATGAAGCTGCAGCCGATCACAGATGAGGAAGAGGAACTGCCTTCTGTATCTGATCTGAGAAAAGGCAAGAGCAGCGAAGGTCAGCCTGATTACTTGACAGGAAGCAGGCGGCTACACCAGAAGCTGGCTATTAAGCATAGCAGACAGATGGATATGATGCTGGGAAAAAGGGTGTTGGTATTTACCTGATACGCCTGTTCTCTGTGAGCTGTGAAGAGCATCCAGAAGCGGGAGGTGCTTCAGTCTCTTCTGGAAAGGCTGGGCTTAAAACTCCGGGATGCTTCTCCTCCTCCACGGGACACCTCCCCAGCATCCCCCAGTTTTGCAAAGACTGAGTGCCAAAGTCCGGAACTCGTCACCTAATCTGGATCCCTGACTGGAACGGAACCCCCCCAGACGGAAAGAAATGGGTGGGTAAGTACCAATGCCCTTTCTCCCATGAGCTGTTCAGAGCATCCAGAAGTGGGACATACCAAAGCTTGGCCTGTCCTTAGGGAGGGACTCTGCCTGGATCGAAATCCACTCCTAAACTCTGTTCGTCTGTATTCTGTATTGTGTTCGTTCGACAGACAAACACAATACAGAAGCCTGATGATGGCAGATGAGATTCTGCCGAAACGTTGCTACAACTTTAAAAGCACAACTACAATGACGTGGGAAAATACCCAAACAAAGCTGAATACCATGCACATATATATCTATATATACACACCCATATACATATACATATGCCTATATCTATATGTAAAACTGTGCATATGGTAAACAGTATCTAAGGGTCCCCAACAAGGGAAACCGCCAAGTGCTCCAAGCGAGAACGTTCTGAATCCCTGGTCCCCAACAAGGGAAACCAGCTATACAGGATCTGAGGTGGATTCTTTCCTGTCAAAACAAAACATCCCGCTGTTTAAAATGGCACTTGCAGCTTCACTCCAAAGAAATGATCCAAAGGCAATTGCAAGGAAATTCCTGTTTAATGACTAGCCTGCTCATCCAACGTCAGCCAGACAAGGAGAGCTAAACCCAGGGAGAACAAAGTAGGAAGGTACTGCCCCGGTCCCCAAAAAGGGAAACCAGCGGGGAATGGCGCTTGTGATATTTAGGCGCGAACTTGAGCCAGCCGTTGAAAAAGGTGGGAAGCCAGAATCTCCGCTGCTAATTTCTGAGAAGTCTAACGAGCTGCTGCTGCTGAGGCTCTAACTTGCAAGTTAAATGCTCCTGTCAGACGAAACGGCAAGGCGAAGTGAGCCGTGGCTGCGAGCGCTCTGCTATGATCGCTGAGAAGACGATCGGAAAGTTAGATAAAGTAATTGCCTGAGGCGGTCGCCTCAGGCTGCCCGCGGAGTGGCAGGCTCCGCTAGTTACAAAGAAACTGTTTTTAAACTGATTGAGGCAACCTAATAGAGGCACAAGCCTGAAAAAAGCCAAATTAAATGGGGAAGATTTTTACAAGCCGAAATAACCCAAGAGCAAACCTCAATCAGAAAACCATTCCAGTCAGGGAGTGCACAACCTCTTACCACTAAGGCTGAGTTAAAACTGGGGGTCACTGGGGAGGTGTCCCGTGGAGGAGGAGGAGCGTCCCGGAGTTTTAAGCCCAGCCTTTCCAGAAGAGACTGAAGCACCTCCCGCTTGTGGATGCTCTGAACAGTTCATGGGAGAATGTGTTCATTTTCTAGCAGTGTTTTCTGGTTATTATGATTCCTGCCTTTGGAGGAATCCAACAACTTTGGATTGTGCCTTGCAAACTTTTCTTGCCTTGTGAATCCTCCAGTGTTATGGATTTAATTTTGCCTGATGGATTTATCTTTTTTGGGAAACTTTCAAGTGCCTTATGGACTCATTTCCCTGTGGATTTTTGATGAAGGGAATTGCTGGGGAATATTAATAAATCCATTAAACCACAGTGTGTACACTGCTGGATTTGCCAATAGTTAAAGAATCGAGTTATGGGATGATTTGACTTTTGGGATGAACAGTTTTATATCTGTTAATTAAGAGGAAGAGATGGTGAAATTGCTTATACTTGGGATGAAGGTGGAAAGTTGCTGTCTTAGTTTCTTAATTTTTCTACACCAGAAAAAACTTGATTTCATTGAGGGTTGCATCAAAGTTGTATTTGACCTTGGGGGCCGGGGGGGCATGATCAGAAGGCACAGCCAGCTTGATGTCATGTTGGGATTGCCTGTGATGGCCCAAGCACTATGCCAGTGAAAATGGAGCTTGGGAAGGCAGCCTGTTGTCCTCCTAAGCTCCATTTTCTCTGGCAGAGGGCTGCAGGAGGCAGTCACAGCCGAAAACAGAGCTCAGGAGAGTCACATGCGGCCCTCCCAGCTTCATTTTTGCTGGCAGAGGCACCGCAGGCCAGTCCCTCATGGGCCAGATCTAAGTATGGGCCATGAGTTTGACACCCCTGCTCTACACTTTTCTTTTGTTTTTGCTGTACTGCAGCTTTTACTTACATTTCTTTTTCTTTAGTTTGTATTATACTGTTGAAATTAAAACTTTAATAAAAAAATTTGAAAACAGAAAAATGTACTGAAGAATACAAGTTTTAAGAAAGTGCATAACACTCAAAAGGAGGGAAATGTACAACTCTGGTATGACCCAAATATAGCCAGAAACACTTTAAAGACAGATAAATAGGCCACAAAAGCCACAGTAATCAATTTATGTGTTTTCTGTCTTGCGTTCCACAGAATAATTGAGAAGATGCTCAAAAAGCTTCCTCAGACATAGAGTTTGCTCCTAGCAGAACAGTTTTAAAGCTTGATGTTTCTGTTCCTCTTCTCTATCACTTTTACTGAAGCAGTGAGATCCCTATTTAGATTCTCTTCATATCTTTTGATTTTTAAATTACCATTAAAATACATATTAAATTAAAAAAACAAATAATTTCATTGTGTTCTTACTCATTTACACAACCATTTTATTTTATACCCCAAATCATTCACAGAATGCAATTTTATCTATATGTATGTATAAATCTTATCCTGTATAAAAAAAATAAAGTAAAAGCAAGAATACTGATGCAACCATATTAACACATTTGTGTCATTATATATTTAGTACATTCATATTAAAACAATTTCAAAGCAAGCTATGATTTGTTAAAATAATAACAAATAATTCACAATGAGTTAAAAAACAACAACAATAATAATTTAATAGCTCTAACAACCATTAAATGTAACACATAAAACAAGAATAGCAATCTAATCTAGACAGATAAAGTAGAACCAATTAAACCAAATGTCTGAGTAAACCTTCAGCTGTCTCCAGAAGGTTAAAAAGCTTGGTATTGACTGTAATTGAACAAGGAAGAAACTCCATAACTGTGTCTTTTGTATTAAGATTGGAACATGAGGCATGCGCAAGGGGGTACCCTACTTCTTTGGTAGGATGAACACACAGTAAAAGAGAGCATCATATATCCATGTTCTATACCAAACAGGTCTTATGTACTCTAAACCTGGTTAACAGCAAACTGGCAGTCACTGCAGTTCTTTCAGAATAACATTATGGTAGGCGGTACAGTTTAGCAACTTTGCTTTGAGTTTTTGTAATAGATTTTGTAATAGTGCTTTTGGGTTCATGTTGAATGCAGCCTATATATATTACATTGCAACAGCCCTCTCTGGCCTGGTTATCCCTGTAACATAAAGAGGCCTCTCACTACTCATAATGTAGAGTTTATCTGTGATAGTGGTAGTCTGCAAGGTTATGTACCCATTCCTTCAGAACTGTAATCCCATTCAAACCATATAAATTCCTTAATTTCTTTACAAAGGAATGTTTTGTAAGGATTCACTTTTATTTATTAACCTTCATTTACCAACCAGTGCACCTACATATCAGTTTAGACCAGTGCTTTTCAAACTTGTCAGCTTTAAGATATATAGACTTCATCTCTCATGCTGACTTGGAAAATTCTGGGAGTTGAAGTCCACACATCTTAAAGTTGCCAAGTTTGAAAAACAGTAGTTTAGATCCTGCCTGTTCTCTGATAATTTCAAATGATACATACAGAGGAACTGATCTGGGTGCTTTTGGCATATTGATCTTAACTTCCTAATGATCTATCAATAGCATCATACAGATGTTGAACAACAGAAGGGAACAGAAATATATCACTCAATATATTTTTCCATATAAATACAAATGAAAACCATTTAAATACAAAAAAGATGGTGTTGATGAATACTGCAGTTATTAAGGAGAATCTACAAGATCATACACTACACACTCCAACATAGATAAAACAATACCTTATAAATAAGAGAAAGAAGTGAAAAGCTATATACAAGTCATTAGGAGCAGAACCACAATAATATTCCAACTACGTAAGGCACATTATTCCACAAAATCTTTTTAAAGCTTTTTAGAATCTTTTAAAGGACAAAAGTGGAAAAAATTCTGATATTTACAAGAAAACTATTCCCATGAATTGGCATTGGAACTGAAAAGTAGTTTCTTTGTAGGCCAATTTTATTCCTCCAACTGGAATGTCACCAGTGTCTAGAAATCAATGCCAAATTCTGATACATAATCCTGATGGAAACTCATATACAATACAGGGATTCACTTAGTCAAGGCCTTCTGACAAGACTAAATCAGCTCTGAAGGACAGGTACACCACAACATATGATTGGATGCACAAGCTGCTGAAACTGATCTCATAAAACTGTATAGGTTGAAACAATGAACATCTAATTTGAACTAGTATTAATTTTTGGCGTTCTGACAGCATGTAAATAAATGATTTTATCCTTCAAATACCTTGCAAATAAATTACAATGATTGTCTATTTGCTCCCACATATCAAAACATGCGAGTCCTTTATATATCTACTCAAAGATGCAACAGTGGTGGCACAATAGGCTTATCTGCAGCTTTTAATTTCCCAGCAGACATTATAATATGTTTTTACACCTGTTTATTGTATTCACCGCAAGTTTTCTACCCTTTATATGTTCTAGTTTTCTCTTGAGCAGCTCCATTTCCTGTCACTGTTCAGGAGGTCTTCTGGTTTCCACAATAAAGTAATGATGATTTATTAAATTTATATGCTACCAACTTCCAGCAACTTTGGGTGATTAATGTTTAACTAATAATGCTTAAGTACAATTGTATCAATAGCCTGTCTTACCTCACTATCCCATTGTAAGAATAGGGCCCCGACAAAAACACTGACTGGATTATCTGGAAAGATCCACAAGACATTCAGAAAATGTTTATATCCTATCAAGTTACTGGAGGTTGCCTCAAAATCATTATACTGATTTGCTTTTTCCAAAATTTCAAGGACATACTCCACGGCAGAAGGATAAAATCGATTGAGTGTGTAGGCAGAATTCCCAATTAAAAGATTGCCAGGAAAATTATCATTTTTTAAAAAATTAAGTAAGGTATATTTCCACCTCAGTTAATGAAATTAAAATTCCAAAGCTCTTCTCTCAATATTCTTTGACTACAATGCAGTTCTAAGTTAAGATATATTGAATGAACAGGAGGCAGCTCAATATGCGTACTATTTCAAAGGAAAACTAAAAATAAAAAGATTCCATTATTAGTTGAAATGGGACTAAGTTGGAAAAGAAGGCTAGCTATCTTATTTAAGAATAGTTTAACAGGATGTTGGGCAGACTATGTGAATTTCAGCCTGAAATATTTGGAAGTCTCTGAAACCATGATAGCAAATACATATTTGAACAGATAGCTAGAGGTTGAGGATCTAGGAGGCAATTTAGAGAAAAAATAATTTACATTCCTGAAATTACTTAAACTAAAATAGGCAGGAAGTAAATGGTTATTGATGTGTCCCAAGGACTGTGTTTTATTACTAGGATATAGCAATATAAAGTCTTGTTTCTGATACTCAATTACCTTGGCATTTGGAATCTCAGTTTTTGTTCTCCAGTTTTGACTCCTATTTACTTTTGGTCATGTGGTGCCTTGTGTTTTGACCTCTGGCTATTTACTGACTCCCTTATGTGTTCCCATTATTTTCTGAACATAGCTATTTATCAAGATCAGATATGAAAACAGGGCAAAGAGAGAATGACTTAAAAGATTGTGAGAGTGTAAATTCACTCCCAGATATCAGTATAACTTACTTGATTCAACTTGGAAACATAGAAGGAAGGATAGCTTATATTGAAACAAGAAAATGTACTTTTTGAAGTCAATAGTAACTCACAACAGAAATCTAGAAATTCCTTTTCTTATCTGCAGACATTCAGGACTTCACAAATTGTGGTATAATGCTTTGTTTTTTCTTTGGAGCCATCTCAATAAAATATTTACTTCTTAATAAAGATGCCAGCTGCCATCTATTACTCCTACATCCAGAAAATGGCATCCAGGTAGTCCTTGACTTATGATCATTCATTTAGTGACTGTTCAAAAGTTGTGATGGTGCTGAAAAAAGTGACTTGTAGCTGGGTCAACACATGACCATTGCAGCATCCTTCCACTCATGCGATGAAAATTTCTGTTCTTGGCAATCAGCATGTATTTACAATGACTGAAGCATCACAGAGTCATGTAATTGTCATTTATGACCTTCCCAGATAGCTTCTGATAAGCAAAGTCAACGGGAAGCCAGATTCACTAAACAACTGTGTGAGTCACCTAACAACTTTGGCAAAAAAGGTCATTAAAATTACATGCAGCTCATTTAACAATAGTCTTGCTTAGGCGAAGAAAGTTCCAGTCCAATTCTGGTCATAATTTGAGGGCAAGCTCTATTATGCATGAAAGGACATAAAGGACAGATAACGTACAATAAGAAATAACTATTTCAGTTCATAACACTAGGGAAAGATTCATGAAAAGTGCAACACTGGCAGAAGATGCATATCCTAACTGATATACACACACACACACGGTTTGTCAAAAACTCAACATATTTTGCTGTATATAGTTATATTAAAGGGACACTGGATATTGCTACCACATATAGGAAAACAGTACTTTAAAAAGAACTGGAAAAAACAAAAGAGAAGAAAACTGCTTGTATCTATAATCCAGAAGAAATGGTATCCATAAACATGCAGCCTAAATATTGTTATCACTTGCTCCAATTTAATAATATAGGGGTGTATAAGAGGCCTAATCATTATAGGATTTGAGTAGTTTACAACTATACAACTATGAGCCATGGTGGCACAGTGGTTAGAATCAATATTGCAGGCTAACTCTGCTGACTGCAGCATTCAATCCTGACCAGCTCAAGGTTGACTCAGCCCTCCATCTTTCCGTGGTAAAATGAGGACCCAGATTGTTGGGGGCAATATGCTGACTCTGTAAACTGCCTAGAAAAGGCTGTAAAATACTATAAGTCTAAGTGCTATTGTTATAAACAATACTTAATATCAGATAAACACAATAATTCTCTTTTCCCTTTTTAAAATGTTCAAAGTATTTTCTTATTTTTTATTTTGTTATAAGATTTTGTTATAAGATTTATATCCCATCCTGTTTTGTATAATTTAAATGATGTACATAATGCTCCTGCCTATTTTCCTTAGAAGAACTCCGGGAGAGTTGAGTTGAGAACAAGGGCCTAGCTCAAGATCATTCAGATAGCTTTAGAAAACTATAGTTTTAGATTTCTGATAACAGAGAATACTAAGAAACTTGATATATTGGAATAAAAAAACCTTAAATTCATATTACATGTTCTCTTACCATTTTCACCAGAAGGTAATGATACAGTGTTTGTTGGCACAGTATCAGAATTCACTTTTCCATTTTCAAACGTGTCATTTTCAGTCTGTTGTAACTGCCAGTTGAGGCCAAATAGATGCATTGCTATTGACAAAGAAAATATATCATTTCACAAGTTATATTGGGAGGGAAAAAATCTATAATGAACAGTGAATACATTTACATGTTATTCTATAGCCAACATTCATATTTTAAAATACAATATAATGAATATTTTAATAAACTCTAAATTGTTTTCCTTTGTTTTTGGTTTAGGAAACATAGAGATGTTAGATAAATTTAAAAGGACATATAAAATTCATTAGAAATTAATTTTATCTATGAAATAATAATGAAAAATACCCCTAGTACTCCAAAATTCTCAATTTAATAGAAACAGAAGCAAAACTTAGCAAAACCATCCCCTTTCCTTCTGAAATGGAAATTTTAGTAATTTCCATCTATGATTTAGTGATTTTATATCTTCCCAAACCATCTTTAGATGAACAAAACTATTTTAATTTTAAAATATACAGCTCCTCTCCAATTTCATTATACCTTTATAACTGCATCTACATTTCTGATTTATTATACAGACAGCTATGATTTAAAAAACAAATATATTCATACATCAAATACATACAGCATTTAAAATCAATGTAATTCAACATTATTCACACGTCCAGGAATAAAATAATTTTGTTTCTTTGGTCTAAGGATAAACACAATTATTTGGGAATAAATACTACATTGTTGAATAAAAAGCAACATACCTTTTAAATTAAATGAAGAAATACACAATGTTGCCTTCTGAACATGACTTTAATTCTTTAAGTTTGTATACAAAAAATATCAGGGAACAGAGTAAATAGCAGCCAATAAATCTTACATGTGGCCTCATGCAAGCATATCTCAATTCACTTCTGGCTCAAAACAAACTGGGATCACTGAACTAAGTTTCCAAACTACACAAGGAAAAATATGGTTTTTCCCCTTAATGTGAAAATAAAGCACTGAAGGCAGCAACTATTTTTGTTGTCTTTTAAAGATAGGCTTAATCTTATATAGCGCAGTGAGAACTTCTATGAACAGTACATGGAATACAGACTACATTTTATACTTTGAATTTGAAGTGAGATCATTGTTGATCCATTTGGCCTGACTGAACTTTCCTGTTACTTTTCCTTCCATTATTCATGACACTTTGCCAGAAGAAAAGTCCTACAGAACTCAAAATATCTGAGTCACTTTATCGATCCCAATAAAAGCATGACTGAACTACAGATTTTAGGCTTTCTTTTAATGGTCTGATACCTTTTTTATTTTGCCATGGATAAATTTCAATATCTTAGGTTGGGAGAACTAGTGCATTACTGTACTACAGTGGTAGTCAACCTGGTCCCTACCACCCACTAGTGGGTGTTCCAGCTTTCATGGTGGGTGGTAGGGGTTTTGTCCCTACTTTATAAATCACCATTACTATGGAACTGGTGGGCGGTTAGAGAAAATTTTACTACTAACAGAGATACAAAAATGGGCGGTAGGTATAAAAATGTTGACTACCCCTGCTGTAGCACATGAAGATAAAGATTGGTCATTTCAGTTGATTAGCAAGAGCTTCTGCGGCACCCAATTCTGGGCACCCAATTCTTGGCTTTGTTATCTAGATTACCGAGTGTACATTCTTGTTTTGTAGATGCTTCTAGATCAACAGCTATAATATGGAAGAGGTGAAGATGGATTGCCACTATTTAAACCATGATTCCTGCAATGTTTTCACTATAATGAAATGTCACAGTACAAAGTAAGTTCATCAAGCCATAGCATTCTAATGTCAATGAAAATATTTGTATTCTTTCAAGTTCTTCCTACACGAATTGCTAAAATAGTTGTTTCTTTTCAATAATAGAAAAAATATAGATGAAACTCTCTTCTTAGGCAATAATATTAATGATAATTCCACAGACTATACTGGAGTATAGTCCTATACTGGAATGTTATAACTACTAGTGCTATTAAATGAAGATTCTTTAATGGCTTTCCTTTGTGTTCTTTATGTTATATATAAAGGACTTTGGTCCAGATTTTGATTTTCTTTTCTTTTATATACATCTCAACATTTATTCTTACTCATTACCAATGCAACTCACCTGACCAAATATCATTTCCTGAATACTGCTAGAATTATCTTGTTCTTTTTTCAAAGCATTTTATTTATTTATTTATTTGCATAGCAGTGCATCTTACTAATGTGATTCTGAGAAGCTCATCAGTTAAAAAAAAATGATACATTCATGCAAATAAAATGATTATGAAAATTATTAAGATTAATAAAAAAAACAAAAGTGTGGAAAGTGCAACCACAGCTTGTGGACAATGCAACCATTTTGGAGGCTCAAGATAGTTTACTACAATGAAAAATACAAAGTATAAAAACAAAAACAAAATTAAAATCACTCATTAAAATAATTAATAATTAAAACCTTGGTAAAACCTTCTTAGAGCTCATTCCATAGCTTAGAAACTATAAAAGAGAAGATACTTTCCCACATAGTAATTGAGTTTCTTGCAGTATGGACATTTTCAGAAAACCTTTTCCATTGATCTAAATATATGGGCAGGTTTGTAGCCAAACAAACATGTTAACAGAATTTCAATATTTAATTTGTGTATTTGAAATATTTATAGAAAAGTCTGTATATTTTTTTAAAAAAAATTAAAATGCAGCAATTAAATATCTCCTGCATGACCTCTATTTGATTATAACCCAACACAATGCTATCCCAACCCTAATATATAATATACACACATTTTAACAGAACTGCAGATAAATGAAAATTTATTAAGACATAACAGAGATGAAAATTACATCCACTGTTTTTTCAGCTTTTCTCTAGTTTTGTTTTAAAAGCAAAAAACTACACACACAGACTACAATGATTACAGCAAAGCATTTACATTGTATCCCTTTCCACAGCGTTCAGCTAAAAGACAGTTTACAAAGCTAATTTGATATTAGATAATTAGCACAGAAGGGAAAAAGTGGAGTAATCAACCTGTAAATATTGGTAGATTTTCAAAATTTCATATTTGAAATATATTTCTTTAAAAGATATAATAAATTAGTTCACTAATAATTTTACAAAAGTCAAACAAACTTGTATGTGCATGTCAAGCTACAAGATAATTGTGAAATGGCTGGGCATGTTGAAAATACGCATGATAAATAGCTTTTTCACACGTTAATGACTAAAAGTAATGAAATCTATTACAAAGATTTATGGAGTCAAATATAGCAAGGTCAAATGAATGTAACATTCAAATATTAGAGTTAGCTAAAATTCCCTGTTTTGTAATAAAATTTGCATGGCATGTTATAATTCACAAATGATACAGAGAATGCAATTCTTTAATATTCCATAATAAGATGAAAGGAACAATTACAACAAATATTCCATAATAATATAATATAATATAACAAAAGGCACTGAATGATTTTATACCCGCTTGGACTATTATTCTATTGGAACATAAAATGAAAACATGAAATTGCAAATGAAATGCACATTAAAAAGAATCTGATTACAGCAAACTTTTCTATAGATTGGAAAAATTGTAATTTATATATGAGTCCATATCAAGTTTAATGAATGTGCTATTATTATTTTTTAAACACTGGTAGGTGTATTTATCACAATATTCCAAGGGAGAATCAAATGTGCTCACAGCCTCACAGTAACTGCAAGCCAGTATGTACAAACTTAGAAATAAATTATGGTGAACTCAATTATTTCTGAAAGGTCTACTCAATAATACATAGGTTAAATTATTAGCCTTTACTACCATAATGAAAGGCATATTCAATGTAAGTATGTGAAGTGCTTCCATGAGAGCTGTCTGTTATACTTCTGCTATAGTAAAACATTTATAGTCCACACCTAATATTTTATAGTGATCATCAAAAATATCCTACTGTATAGCAGCAAAAACTTTTCCTCTAAATAAAAATGTGATTTCTTAAAAGTGCCCTGACCTGTTTATTCATTAAATAACTTCCCTGACAATTCTATTAAATCATCAGGAAACAGTTTGAATTAAACATGTTGAGAAAGGTTATAGGAAAGTGAAAAAACAAGGAGAGAAAAATAATCTATTTTGAATACCTGAAAGAAGAAAGTGTAATGTAACTATTTTCTGAGTGCTTTTAGCATTTGAAATCTATGTTAAATGTTTATATGTATATAAAGGTTTATTGTGCATTTTATAAGTTCAGTCTGTATCTCTGTTTCTTACAAAATACATATTCACAAAGTATTGTTAAAATTATTGCGCCTCATAATATATAAGATTAAGATTATTGTAGATTCCATAGGACTATATGGTACAATTGCAATTTTTTTTGTAAATTAAAATGATGGATACACAGATGCAAACACACATCCCCACCTACACAAACATACCCACAATATTTCTGGTAATTTCAGAAAAATATTAATTTTGTTTTGATAACGGATTTATTTCTTTATTATGGAATCAGAAGGAAAGATTCTATTAGTTGTGCTACCCAAATCCAGAAAGTAATTTCGTAAAAATAAAAAAAAATGTTCATTTGAAAATGTATCTTTCAAAATCGAAAAAATCTCACTATATATTCATAATTTTAGAACTACTCGGTAACTAATCATTTGCTGTTATGCTTTAACAGCCACTTACCTTTCAATCACTTTTTATACACATTTCATTGTGCTAAATTAATTAATAATTATATTTGTAATTACAAAGTAAAGGTGAGCCTGGCAAATTATTTTATAAACAAAGCAACTAAAAAGAAACTGTCTATATTACTACAAAATCACATTCTTTGTATTTCTGTCAAAACCCAACCTGCAATTCATCAAACTGAAATCTGGAGATTCCGGCTCTGGAACATGGAAGACTGGGAGGAAAAACTTAGAGCCATGCTGGCGAACCTATGGCACATGTGCCGAAAGTGGCATGCAGAGCCATCTCTCTGGGCATGCAAGCCATCACCTGTTGCTCTACCAGGTTCCAGCCCAACAGCTGGTCTTCACACGATGAGAACATCGAAAACTGGAAGAGCAGCTCCCCAGCGTGCATGTTTCTACCAGGAAGCTGGCCCAGTTGGTTTTCATGCACACATGCATGTCAAAAATAAAATGACCAGGTGGCTGGCATGCATGCGCACGCTGAAAACCAGAAACTCAGCTTCCCAGCATGCACATCCATGCTGACCACCTGGTCTTTTGGTTTCTGGCGTGCATATGCGTGCGCTCCAGGGAGTTGCTCTTCCAATTTCTGGTGCTTCCTGCGCGCGAGTGTGTGCAAGGGTGGGATTCAACTAGTTTGCACCTATTCGCTAGAACCGATTGTTAACATTCTAAGCAGTTTGGAGAACCGGTTGTTAGAAGAAATTACTGGACTAATCCTGTAAGGAAGGCAGGAAGGAAACATTCTGGTGTTGCTTACAGAAACTGTCTCTCCATTAACCCTTATTACATTCTTGGCAGGACTAGACTTCCTGTCTCAGGAACATCTCGGAGTAATTTTTCCCTCCTTTGCTGGTACTTTGCTTGTGTGGAGTGACCATCCAAAGTTACAATGGCACTGAAAAAAGTGACTTATGAAAATTTTTCACACTTACGACTGTTGCAGCATCCCCACAATCATGAGAAGCCAGGCAAGGAGATGCATGCCTCGATGTGAGTGATATTGAGCTGGCCACGCCCAGCCAATAACATGTCCATCAAGCCATGTCCACCCAGTCACATGACCATCAAGCCATGTCCACCAACTAAGCCACACTCACAGAACCAGTTGTTAGAAAATTTGAATCCCACCCCTGAGAGTGGCTCCTGTTTTGGCACTCAGTGCGGAAAAGGTTCACCAACACCCGCCTAGGGCACCTTTTAAGGATAGGATTCTGATGCTGGACTACAGAACTTTGTGAATTAAAGGCTTTGCTTGGTAGCAAAATAGCTGGGAGAAAACTGGGATATTGGAAAACATTCCAATATCAAAAATATCATAATAAAACAGAAAGCAAGAAGAGACTTGAATGAAGGAAAATTAAATAGGGGTCCTTGGTGCTCTCTGAGCTTGATTGTTTTCTTGCAGATGATTCATTATCCAAATAGGTAACATAAATCCAGAGCTACAAATATTTTCCAAAATTAAGTCTGTCAAACTTTGTATTTTCTATATCTTACAGGTTTCCTAAATATTCCATAAGAGTCTAGGTCCTGTATTAGGGACACATTGTACACACACACACACACACTGTAATCTAATTATAACCCTCTTTGCCTTTCATAACTAGGGCTTGCAGATTATTTGCATTTTTAGCTTTCAGAGTACATCTGTACCATTAGCAGATTATTGACATTTCTTCCTCCATTATGAAAAAAAAGCCCCAGGAAAATACAGCTCTGTGTCCCTCATTAACAATTTGAAGACCGTCTGTTTTATCAAGTTCCATCTAGACTGCATTTTCCTTGACTGTGTGTAGTTTTTCATGAAGGACAATGATATATTCTGGGTTCCCATTTTCCTAAAAAAATCTGACAGCTTTACATGACTGACACAATCAAAAGCATTTCTACAATCAATAAAGCATATATTGACATCTTTTTGACATTTTTTACCTGTCTCAGTTATCCAGCATGCATCAGCAATAATATTTTCTTTTCTCGGACTTCCAGTTAGGGCTTCTTCGGTGACAGACCGAAATCGTGATTGGCCATGGTTCTGATCCGTGCTCGCCACTGATCCCGAGCTGCCCGGATTCGGGGCTGAAACCACCCCGTAGAAGTGGTGAAAAGGGGGAGCCATCAGAGGGGTTGAGGAGAGCCACATCTCTCATCCTCAGCTGGCCATTACTCCCTTTCCCAAAGGCGGTTGCAGTGGTGGTCAGAAATGGCCACCTCAAAGAACCCAACTGGACAAGATTGTGCAGGAGGAAGTGTAAAGGAGAAAGTTTGACTGACTGGGTTGAATGGAGAACATCTATTTAAGGTACTTGGAACCTGAATTTTACAGACTAATACTATTCCTAAAAAAGATTTTAAGCTGCGAAAAAGGGAAAGGAAGCAGAATTGGCTTTTTTCCCTCTAACATCGACAGTTTTAATTGACTTGGAACATTAAGATACTAATCCACTTTGACATTAATAGGCTATTTCTAGCTGGATAATTTAAAAACTTTCTTTTAAAAAAGAAAGAAAGCAGCGGAGGGAAAAAGGAAAAAAGAGGGTGGAATCTAGAAAATGGAGACCACCTGGAACTTAAAAAAAAAAATTGATAGTGGAATTTTAACAAGGCTTGCAAAAGAGACATTGTAGCTGAAACTTTGTTACAAGATAACAAAGCCCCCGGAAAGAGAAAGTGAGAAAAGAAGCAAGAAATAGTTTTGGATTATTGGATGATTCCTGGAACTTTGGATGGAGGATCCTAATGAAATAAAATAAAATCAATTGGGGGTTGTTTAAAATTTTTTAAAATGGCATCACTCCTTGAAAAGTTAAAAATGAGACTTAAAAAACCAAAAAGAAGCAGCACAAGACGGAAGAGGATCTTTTGGCTTCGTATTTCAATTTTTAGAAATTGAGATCTTGAACTATGAAAAACAACAAGAAACGCTGGCAGAACAAGAAGGAAGGGAAAACGAAGAAGCCATTGTTAATGACCAAGCAATTTTAAGTGGGGTAAAAAAGGGAAAGGGGGCAAAGGGAGTTAAAAACTTAAGCACTGAAGCAACAACCAAAAAAGAGTAATTTGAAAAGTAATCATAATATCAGGAAGAAGCAGAAGGGAGGATCACAGAGGGATAATCAGATAGAAAAGGGAATAAAAAGGGGAGGGAGAAAAAGAGAGAGAAGAGGGAAAGGTAAAGAAGCTACAAAAGACAGAAACAAGATATAGAGGTACAGGAAAAACGTACAAGAATTAAAGGTATAAACCTATTTAAAAGACAGAGAGACAATGGTTAAAATTTAACTTAAGGAGAGGATTCTGCAAGGCTGCATGGGATAGCATTGTTATATTAGAAATAGTTAGAAAATATGTTAGATGATTAAAATGATAGAAAAAATTTCTATTGATGTGTAGTGGAATATTTGTTTGTAAAGAGAATAAGGCTCTCAATGATTTGAAAAGAACATTTAAAAAAAATGAAAAGAAACATGGAAAATTTTTATCAGTTGACAAGATGAACATGAATAAGAATAATAACTTTATTGACTACTGTTAATAACTATTGTTTGGTTTTTTATTTAAAGACAGTAATAAGTAAAATATGAAATATAGATGATTAAAGTGAAAGACAACTGATATTACTAGGTAATGTTTATCAAAAGAAATAGAAATGTAAAAGATTGTTATTAATATTAATGGCAGAGCTGTACTTGAATAGAATAATTATTCCATTTACTATTGTTATACATATATACACAGAAATATATACATATACATATACACTCATATACACTCCAGTCTAGTAATTACAGGGGAAAATTTATTTTATGTGAAAAGATAATATGAAATTGTAAACAGGACAGACGAAAGTATAAAAACATTGATTAGAAAGATTTTAAAAACTAGAAAAGGATATGTAATTGAATTAAGAAAGGAATGAGATAATTTAAAATAAGGCTATAGGAAGTAAAGAAAGTGAAAAGCTATTGAGAAAAATTGTGAAAATAAGTTATAAGATATGGATTAGAATGTATAAGATAAATATGTATTGGGTTTATGTCTGTATGGAGAAGTGATAACCCGGGGCCACGCTGTTCTCAAAAAAAAGATATTTTATTTGTATTTGTATGTTTTGTGAAAACTTAAATGAAACTTTTATTAAAAAAATTTTTTCTTTTCTCAGCCTTTTTCTAAATCAGCTTTTTTTCTATGTAGAACTCTAATTTGTTTTGGAAAATCCTAGGAATAATTTTGCTATGAAATTAAAATTAATAATTTTGCATATAAAATTAAAAATATTATACGCCTTTGACATGGGTATTAGACTAATGTCTTCCAATCTAATTGACACTGTGAATTCTCCAGATTTTCTGGCATAGTTTGGCTCTTCTTTTCTGGCTTTTCTGTAGATAGGCCATCTGCTTCTGCAACCTTCTGATTTGATAATGACCAAAGGGTTGTTCAACTTTATTTTTAATACAGTACTGAAAGTTCTTAAGATATTTTGGATTTCAACGTATCTATTGTACAGAATTTAACTATATTCTTTCCATCTTGAAACTTTTTTTTTAAAAAAAAAGTTTTATTAATTTAAAAAAAAAAACAGTACACAAACAAAACATGAGACATAAGAACATAAGACATCTTTTCCGACAACTACTTAACAAACAAATAAAACATCTCATTTAAGTACAATATAATTCTAAATTATCACATTTCCACACATAACTTAATAAGCATCTTATATATTCAACTTCATATCTTATTGTTTTCCACCTTCTTACTGTTTCTTCCTTTATTTCTATTCAGTTTTATTCATTCATATATTTCATCTTACTATATTTCATATTGTTACGATTTCATATGTTCTTATCCAGTATTACTCCTCAATAAACAAATATAAACTAACAAACACATAACATAAAAAATATAAAACTTCTTTTTAGAAAGCGGCTTAACCCCGGGTTATAGCTTTTGGTACAGACTTAAATTAAATTCATGCTCAGCTTATATACTATTTCATATCCTGTTAAAGATTCTACATTTTACAGATATCTTCTCCCCTCTTTTCACTCTCTTAATTCTACTTTATTTATTTAATCTCAATTTAAATCATTTCACTTGTATTTTTTGTCCGTTCTTTTTCAATCTTTCTCTTTATCTTTCTCTTGAACACAATCTTGTCCCTGTAATAACTGGTTGAAGTATGACACCTTTCTATTTCCCCCCCAAATTCAACGCTTAAAATTAAACATTATTTCTATTCTGATTCTGCTTAGTACATTCTAAATAACATTTTTTTAAAAAAAACAAACGTAATATTCTTATAGATATTAAAAATAGTTTTCCCTAAACAAATTAGTTAAATACACATCAATTACACAGTCCCTACAATATTTTATTAGCACATATTTCAAATACAAATATAAAATGCAGTCTTGTGTACCTTTGCAGAATCTCTATTAAAACTTTATTTTACCCTTTGTCTCTGAAAAAAAGTTGCTTATAAACAAAACAAACAACATCTTGTTTAAAGTCCTTGTAACTTCCCTTTGCTTTGTCTCTTCCTTCCTTATCAATTCTAGCCTTTTTACCCCCCCTCTCAATCTCCCACTTTTTAATCTCCCCCCTCTGTTGCATTCCTTTTTCCATTGCTTTCTATCATTATATCGATTTTTCACCTTTCTTTTCCCTTTCTTAATTGTTTTTTAGAGCTTAAATTCTTAATTTTCTTCTCCTTTTTACCCTTTTTTGAAATCATATGTCCATTAAAGATGGCTTCTTCTTCATCGTCCCAGCCTCTTTCTTGTTGCATTTCCTGGTAGGCACAAATCGCCATTTCTAAAAAGCCAAAAATAGATCCAAAAGAGCCATCTTCCTCCTGTCTTAATTTTTCAAACTGCATTTTCAATTCTTCTATTGCCAATACGGGTGTTTCAGGCTTCCATCTGCTGCCTCCGTGGGAAGGAAAGTGAGGAAAAAGGTTTTCCCTTACTCATCCACCGCAGCTTAATGATCCTTTGAAAAGGCAATAAATCACTTGAAAAGCCAAAGTTCCAGGGTATTCAGATGTTAATTGTTGTCCCGGCTCAGCCAAAAGCTTTCTCTGTTTTTTTTTCTCCTTCAGCACCCCTCCTGCGCAATCTTATCCCGGATGCCAGCCTCTTCATGGCGGCCATAAGACCGTCGCTACAGCGTCCTGAGAGAAGGAGGTTTAAACTGGGTGCGGGGGGGGGGTCTGCGGCACCCCCATACCCTTCCCCAGCTCCTCCCTATCTTCGGCTGTCCCTACAAGGCAGCCTTATCCTCCAAATCCATCTGGATCAGAGGCACCAAGACAGTGAGCACAGCAGGGATCGCGAAGAAACGCAAATCCCTGCTGTCACCAAGGCTGGCAAGCGGAAGTGTCCCATCTTTAAACTTTTGAGTCAGTTACTCTCTATCCATTGGCATCCCTATGATACCAATTCAAGGTTGGAATCTTGAGATCAAAAAGTTTCCTTGTTTTCCCACATCTGCTTCCATTTCAACACCTTTACTGATGTTGCTGTAGTACTGCAACACTGTCTCTCTTGAAAGCTCTCCAAAATTCTTTGTTAAGTTCCTTCTTGAGAACTTTTGTCTTTTTTGTCTTTGTCTTTTTTCTTGGCAATTTCCATAGTTTGTCCCAACATCTACTATTTCTTCTTCTATTTTGTCATCTTTGGCAAAATAGGTCAGGCTCAGGAGATATTGCCTACAGAAATTACTTGCTTGTTTGTTGTTCCCTTCCTCCCTTGCTTAAGAACTCTCCACTCTGTGAGAGAAGAAGGGAAAGGAAGAAAAACCTCCAGCAATTTATATAGGCAGTATACCCTGTACCTGACCATTCCCCCCCCTCTTCCTGGCCTGTCGAGTGGAGAGATTAAGAGTAAGGGATTACAAGAGAGCAAGCAGGCAAACATAAAATACACTGGGCTGTTTGTATAGCAAGCTCAGAGCTGCAAACATTGTGACATTCCTTCTGATATGTATTCCATACTACCTGCCTGCTTACTATCTTGTAATCCCTTCCTCTCCAATCTCTCCATTCTGTAGGGAAGGGAGAAAAACAATGGGTCAGGCATAGGAAAACACATTCAATAATGATCATGTAACTCAGGGAAACTTTGTAGGTTATAAATGTGGATATTGGTGGTAAACTTATTATTTCAGCACTGTAACTTCTGTCACTGAATAAGGCAGTCAGTAAGCAAGGTCTACATGCCAAGTGACACATCTGAAATTTTTCAATTTATTTTGGGAGTACACAGAATAATCTATTTGAAGCTTTATTTGTCACAATAAAACCAATCCAGAAATTTTAAATTCAAGATTCCACTTGGAATTGATTTCAAGCCCAAATGTAATAGTTTCAATACTCTTATTCAATGATTTTATGAACTGTTACTTATCATACTTTTCTACTACAATATGCAATTTTTGAAGATATGTTATTAAAGTAGTGATTGATTACAATGATATATTTACTTTCTGAACCCCTACCTGTGAAATAAACATTCCCACAACTACATCCCATCAATTATGATCAAGAATTTTATGGCACCATGTTAATCATACTGCACTCTTTCTCATAAACTAATAAATAATTCATAAGTAAGGAAAGTCTTACCCTAAGTTTAAAATTCATCTACATGTAAAAGAAATAGTCTAAAAGTACATTCTGAAGGAATACTCTCTTTTAAAGAAGAAAATCATTACGATTAATGGGCATTTGTACTTGAAAATCAAAGGGGCTCTACAGTTTATGTAAAATAGATGAAATTCAAAATTCAATTGTTCCTTCTAATTTCTCTAGAAGGATCTCAGGGTTCTTCCAACATCTACTCCTAGCTGGTCCACTTTCCTGTTTTCTTCAGAAAGCTTTTGAGATATTGGAAGCCGAGCAAATTACTTGGAGTTATTAGAAGAGCTCCCTGATCACTGGGAGGGAAATCTTAACTTTTATGATACACTGCTACAGACCTTTCCAGGACATCCCTACAGGCTAGTGATTTCTCCCCTTAAGGAACAAAGAATCTCTAAACAGTTTCCTCATCGCCCTAAAAGATATTGGAAATGAGAGATGAGGCTAACAATAGAAAATGCCAATTTCTTGCTCATCAGTGATGATCTCCTTTCTTTCGTTAAATGAGCTCCTATGGCAATTTTTTTCCTTTTTTAAGAAAACAAAAATGTTTCACAAATTCAGTTGAGGTGTGCCTCAATTATGAGGAAGGACATTATAGGAAAATGGATCTTTCCAGGAAGATTCTATTTTATATTAAATAAAAAATATTTACTCTTCCCTGGCCTGATTTCAATCTTATGAATAGGGAAAGATTGCTTGAATTCTAACATTTTCTCTTAGTTTTGAAGATATTACTCCTTTTCATGAAGTAAACTTGGATGGTTCTAGTACTTAGATTAGTAAGCTATTCATGGTGGTGCAGTGGTTAGAGTACAGTACTACAAGCTACTTCTGTTGACTGCCGGCTGACTGTGATTTGGCAGTTCAAATCCCACCAGGCTCAAGGTTGACTCAGCCTTCCATCCTTCCAAGGTGGGTAAAATGAGGACCCAAATTGTGGGGGGAGTAATATGTTGACTCTGTAAACCACTTAGAGAGAGGGCTGTAAAGCACTGTAAAGCAGTATATAAGTCTAAGAGCCATTGCTATTTGTTCTTGTTCTTTTTTCCCTTTTTTGAAATTTTGACAGACTTTTTTTAGAAAAGCTAAAGCATACTTAAGTTACACACAGTATAAAGAATAACTATAAAGTAAAAAAAATCTTAAAAGATTATTTCCAGTGGTGCTTCCCTTCCATTTCCCAATGTCAACCTAAACATTTGTATATTATATTAAACATTGCTAATTTGTGTTTAAATTATCTATTATTTTTAATGCAATTTTCTCTAGGAAAACAACACTTTTCCTAGAGTATATCTGTTTGTCTTGATGTGTGATGTAGTTTATAAGATACATTTCTGATTAAATCTGGTTAAGACTTTTAATATGGCTATAGTTGGTCAATGCTGTAGGTTTTCCAATTTTAGTCTTCCAGGAAAATGTTGTCCAAATTTGTTCTTTCAGCTATGAACATGTATAATAATAATAAATTGTGTTATTTTTCACTTACATTTTACAGAATTATACATAATAGAAATATTTATATTTTTCAACACATATTTAATTTTTACAATGTTCAGAATATTTCGCTTTATTTCTTTTCAGTATGTCTGAGTTTCTTTACATGACCACCATACATGATAAAATGTTTTTTTCTTGGTTATGGCATTTCTAACATTTATTGTTATGTGATTGATCTATTTTAATTATTGGTAAAGTCATTTGCCATCAGTAAAACATTTTACTATGTAACAAGTTTTCTTAAATTGTAGCTTAGAGAAAAGTTAGTTATTTTCCACAACCCCTGTAATTGTTGTACTGTGTCTACTCCAAGTTATGTATCTTTATCATACAACTTTCGATCTGTTCCATCTCTACGTCATCTGTCCTAACAGATGATCTTAGTTTTGTGAGACTGTTGGTAGGCTTTTCTTGTATAGGCTTTTCTTCAGTATAGGAAATTTTGGTGAATTTATTACTAGAAGGTAGTGATTTTTTTTCCTCCAAGTTAGGAATACTGGTTAAAATTCTGATTTTAGCCTTTGGAGCAAATAAAAGAAGCAAGCCAGATAAAGTGCATCCACTGTATTTTTAAAAAAAAACTTCATAAGAAGTTTAATGTTCCATTTTTGTTTGATACAAAGAAACCCTACCAGTGTTCCCTCTGACGTACTATATTAATCCATACCATGCAATGATTGGGTTATTATGTCAAGGGCTAGGAGAAAAAGAAGACATTTCTGCATTAAAACCCAATGCAGTGCAGCATTAAATAGGATTATTAAATTAAATTGAATTAAGCTTAAAAAGGGATTATTCAAGATTGAATTTATTTTCAAAAACTTGTTGGCTGAAAATCAGTATTCAGTTGCATTTAAATATACTTAAAATGTATGGAATTAGTTCCTTTGATTTCTCTCTCTTGCTTGTTCAAAGGAAAAAGCAAAAATACATTAATTTATTAAGAGGCTACATTTTTGATATTTTATTTACATGCATTTACCAATATAAGATCATAGGTCATAGCAATAACAAATGCTTTTTAATTTTTTATTTTATACCCTTGTCCTTCTCTAATTCCTGAATCCTTAAGAAATTAAGGTGAAGAAGCATACACAGCAGGTATACTAGTTTTTCTTTTATCTGTTTCTTTTCCACGCTCTCATTTTCAGATGTTCTGAATGCAAATAAAACTCTAGGATTGCATACCTTCTTTTATTGAATTTCACAATTACAAACAATGGCTTCTTTTATTTTTAAATGAAATAAGTAAGAACTCTTTGTAGACTTTTACATTCAATATGGTATGAACTGAAACAGAAGGGGATAGATCAATTTACACAGGATATATTCTCATTTAGACCTATGGAGGGCTTCATCTGTTGAATTGAAAGACATATTGTAAGAGCTAAGAAAAACTATTCTCATATGCACATCTATCACTGAGCTAAACAGTCAAAATAGCTGAAAGGTTGCAAATATGATGATGCTTTTCTCTAGCAAATAATGTTTCTTAATATAAAGTGCTCTCTGCAATAACATAGTTACCACCTCAACTTTACTCGGCTTTCTTCATTTTTTAAAAAATAAATGCACATAATGCAATCTATTAAGGTTTTTTAAAAAGATATCTCATGTTTATGCTAGAAAGTAGGACTGTATCAATTATATCACAGTGTGCCTATTTTTAATTACCTGAATAAGTGTTTTGTGAATGTAAACTAACATTCACCCGGTTTTCATCACAGTGTAAAATTCTAATTAACTTTGAACCTTTATTAATATATACTGACACATGACTCAATTATAGTAAAACATTTATACCACATTAGAAATGGTCATTAACTGGATCTTCAAATGTGACTTGTCATCTAAGTTGTTAACATCTGATTTTTCTGTCAAAAATTTCTTATTCCACTGTTTGCTTAATGTATGCCATTTTGAAACAGCTAAATTAAATTACTTCATACTAAATGACTCATGTTATTAACTGCACATATGAGCAAGCATGGTCCACTACATTATGTAAATTGCTTTACAGAATCCAGACCTTGAAACTGTAGCCTTAGTATCAGATTCCGCATTTAGAATGCTACATTAGCTGAAATACAGGCAGTCCTCACTTAGCAACTGCCTTGTTTAGTGCTCGTCAGGAGTTACAACTGTGCTAAAAAAAACTTGATTACAAGACCTTACTTTTGTGACTTTCACTGTCATCCTGCTTTTATTTTAATTTGCTTATTTATCCCCTACAAAAATGTACGGGCTAAATAAGCAGAGAGAAAGAACCTTAGTTCAACTACCATGCAAAGAAAAACTGAAGTAAAATTACAAGCATGACCATGGTCACATGGTTAGAGACCACTACACCTAATGACTAAGTTGCCAGACCTGTAGTCTGGCATTGCAGTCACTAAAGCATTTTTTTCTTTTTGTTTCTTTTTCTTTCTTTCTCTTTCTCTCTCTTTCTTCTCCTCCCTCCCCCCCTCCCTCCCATCTTTTGGAGCTGAAGCCCAACCACCCAGTCAATTGCCTCCCCAAACTGCTGGCAGTCAAGCGTCTGCACGTACGCACACAGACACACATGCGCATATACCACTTTCTAAGTTTGGGGTCTTTTATCCACAGAAAAAGGAGAGATCCTCCTCCCCAAGCCCAGGCATGATTGACAGCTTGCCAGCTCAGATGTGAATAAGTCTCCAAGCTTGGCGTGCAGCACGCCAAAGGACTTCTCTCAATCCTAGACATCATTGGCATTGGTGTTTCTCTGTCCAGTGCCTGTCATGACCCCATTGGAACCCAAGTCCATGGAGGAGGATGAGCCAGACCTGGAACCGGAGGAGTAATAGGGCTTGGCCACACTGGCTCCAGAGGAATGACTGGAGGAGCAGGGCAAAGCAGCCCCGGATCCTTTGGGCCTGGGAAGAATTGCCAGTGAGGAAGAATGGGCGCAGGATGACCAAGAGAGGGGGGAAGAGAAGGCAAGTAGTTGGGCAGAGGAGCCACGGAGCTCCAGTGACAAGCAAGGATTGCCCCCTCTTGATCTCCGAGCGGAGTGGAGGCAAGAGCAGCGCAGGCCAACGCAATGACTTGGGAGAAGAGTGCCCCACCTCTCTTCACAAGGCTCACCTGGGGACTGAGACTTAAGAAGACCCCATTGGGAAGGGTGTTTGTCAGGAACAAATATAGAATTCTTGGAACCTTATGTGCTGTTGCCAACATCTGTTTCGTCTTGTGTGCCCTCCCCGGTTTGCCTGCCTCGCTGGACTTCTTGCCTTGTTTGCTGCCTTGCTAACTTTGCTTGTTAGAATTCTTGTCTTGTTACTGACTTGCTAACTTTGTTTGCTGGACTCTTGCCCCAGGACTTGCAGGAAATGTGGGGACATTTGGAGAAAAATTGGAGCAATAAAGAGGAGTTAGAACTGTTCTCCCGCTGTGTTTTTTCCATGCCTTGCCCCTGGTTATCATAGTTCCCCCCTCCTGGCAAAACAAGAGGTGGAGGACTTTGCTGTGCATGGAAGCACAGAGGAGAAAGTTTGCAGGAAGCAGTTTCCTCAAAGTTCAATTTCTGCCTTGACAGATCTCTGGAGAGAAGGAGAGGGTGGCAGGGGAGCTGTGCAGGGGAGATAAAGCAGGAGGGCGATACTGCTGTGCGTGGACAGTTTCTCTTTTTATTCTCACAGCCTTGTCTTTGCAGTTTACATTTTCTAAAAGTGCGGGCGGGGGAAGAATGGAAACTCACCTTTCCCTTTAATTGCAAACTTTGCAGGGAAATCTCTCTTCAGAGAAGAGAATAAAATTGAGCATTTTCCTGCAGGTGGGGGTGGGGGGAGGAGAGGGAAATCCAGGTTCTGGATTTACTGCTTAGAAATAGCAAGAGAAGATCCATGCCAAAAAGAAAAATATATTTGCTGCAGGTCATGGAAGTTCATACATTGATCTGCTTTATATATAATCGTCATAAATGTTGCTGTCATTTCTGGCCCTAGTTTACTTGTGGCTAGTTCTTAGAGCAATCATCCATTTTATACAGGCCAACCTAACTACAAAGTATTTATTACAAAATCATTGGCCATGAAGATTATTTTTAAACTATAGAGTTTGAAAACAATATAGAGATTTTAAAAGGAAACTACTGAAGTCATTGCTGATTGGTACCAGAGCATTGTGCAGTCTTCATGGCACTCATTTATAATTTTTTAATGATGTCATTTTTTTCTTGGTTGAATTAAAAAGGTATCTTGAGAGAAGGAGCGGGTGGCAAGGGAGCTGTGTGAGGAAAGACTGTCCCAACAAGCCAACATCCTTACTGTGCATGTTTGGAAACAGGGGTTCCCTTTTGAGAAGGGCCAGTTTCCCTTGTGCAGGACTGGGGAATGGTGCTTCCCTGCTGCCTCCTCTTGCTCTCCAGAAATCTGTCAAGGCAAAAGTTAGACTCCACATGTCCACACATAGCAGCATAATGCTCCACCTCCTGCTTTGTCTAGCCAGCCTCCCCTGTGCAGCTCCCTTGCCACCTCCTCCTTCTCTCCAGAGATTTATCAAGGCAGAAGTCGGACTTGGAGGAAACTGCTTCCTGCAAACTTTCTATTCCTGCTTCCTTCTTTGCCGGGAGGCGGCACTGGACAGGAAAATGCCAATGCTAATGATGTCTGGGATTGGGAGAACATCTTTGGCATGTTGAGCGCACCTTCATCCCATTCTAAGCTTGGACACTTTTATCCACATCTTAGCTGGCAAGCTATCAATCATGCCTGGGCTTGGGGAGAAAGGCCTCTCCTTCCTCTGTTGATCAAAGTTCCCAAGCCTGGAAAGCAGTGTGTGTGCACACACAGGTGCTTGGCTGCCAGCAGTTTGGGGAGACGAGGAACTTGTGGGGCACTGAGCTGCTCCCATGTCGACTTAGCCAGTGTGACTTATTCCATGCCGACCCAATTATCCCAATTCAGCTGCATCCAGTACATCAAGCCCTCCACCTTGAGTCAGCCACACCTACCCAGTCATGCCTACCTAGTCGTGGTGACCCAGCTGCGACCACCCAGCCATGCCTACCCAAGCCACACCAACCTGGCCACTGTGAGTTGTACCATTCTCGGTGACAGACTGCCATGAGCTGTGGGGAAGGAGAATGCTCTGGGAAACAAAAGTAAATGCTGGATGTCTTTGAGATGCTGCCTCATGGTAACCCTGTCCATTAGGAAAACATCTTGCTTTAACCAGATAATTTACCTTGGGGGGAGCAATGAGAGGCAGTTAAAGGAGGGAAAAGTAGAACTTAGGGATTTTGGCATGTGATTTTCAGTTCTGGTTTTGCATTACTGCAATATGCTAGATTTGTAATAAGCTATACCTTTCTCAACAAGTGGCAAATGTGGCAGGTCCAACAGCCTCTGTACTCCACTGAGCTACTGATTGCATGTTACTTGTGGAGAACTGTTGTATTTAGCAATGACTTCTTCAGGGATGAGCACACCATAAACATCTTCTAGCAAATCCTGTCCATCTCCCAAAGAGTCACAAAACCAAACCTGCTCCAGATTACTTGCATATTGTGGTCCTTAGATGCATCCATGAGACTCCACATCTGAGCAAATCCAAGTCACTTTATCTGCCAGTGAGTATATTTCTCAGAGTGGCCCTTTATATGATCTAGCAGCTCATCCGTCCCTAGCACGGACATTGTCTCACAATATTGGGTGTGCAGCTAACAGGTAGATTAGCTTGATCAGTCAACAGTGAAGTGGGCACAGCAGTGCTCGCATCTTCTGCACTGCATGAGAAAAGTACATTTTCCTTCCCCTGTCCTTACCACTTTCTATACAGGGACAATCAAGAGCATCCTGTCATATTGCATTACTGTTGGCTTTGGAAGCATTACTGCTTTAGACAGGAAGGTGGTTCAGAGAGTGGTGAGGATGGCAGAAAAAATTATTGGTAGTTCACTTCATTCTATCCAGAACATAGCACATAAATGATGCTTGAGTAGGGTCTGCAAGTCTGGGAAGCTATACATCCTCTTCACATTTTCCTTGTTACCTTCTGGGAGGAGGCTTCGTAGTATCCAAAGAATATCCAGATTCATCCACACTTTTGTTCCAAATAGCATCAATTTTGTGAACTCTCAAGTTTCCTCTTTCCGCTATGTCGGGATATCAAACTCAAGGTCCGTGGGGTGCTTATATATGGCCTACAAGGCCACCTTGAAAACAGTGAAGGACTGGCCAGTGATGCCTCAGCCTGATGCAGGCCAACCAGGACCTGATCTACAACTTGGCGGCGGCTGGCAGAGTGCTGGAGGACGCCGTTGCAGCCAAAAGCTGAGTTTTGGAGGGCTGTGCGTACATTTTCACTGGCAGCATGCTAGAGGCAATCTCAGCCGAAAAGGAGCTTGAGTGCTAGCAAAACAAAGTACTAGCAAAAGTGACATTTGATCACAGGCAAGAAGGCATTGAGAAATGTTTCCCCTTTTGCATTTGAGCATCCAAGAAGAGACAGGAAAGGAGAAAGTGAAAGCAGAAAGACAAAGAAAAAGTAGGAAAGACAGGTAGAGAGTAAGGAAGGAAAAAGAAGGAAAGAGGGGAAGGAAGAAAAGGAAAAAGAAAAAGTAAGTAATTAAGTAAGATATATTATAATGAGAGGGAGGGAGGGTCTGAGGGAAGTCCTACCTTAGCATTCGGCCACCAGCCCTGCTACCCTTTTGTAATCCCCTGTCTCCTCCTCCTGATCTCTCCTGGTAGTCTCCCATTCTATCGCTGAGGATGCTTTGGTTACAAAGCTGGGTCTCCTTGCGTGAAGAACTTGAGGAGGTGGCGGGGCTAGTCTAGTCTGTGGGGTCCTGATGCCCTGGGAGCTTGAGGGCTGAGATGGGTGCTCCACTTGGCCTGAGAGGGACAGTGAGGCTCCTCTGGAGGACAAGGGTTTGGCCCTCTCCTTGGTCTTGCCTTCGTCCGCCGGAGACAATGGATCCCCCCAGCCCTCCCCAAGCCAACCACGTGTCCCACTTCCTTTTCCCTAGAGCTGTAGCTGTGCCAGTGTCCAAACCCAGGTAGGTTTATTTCTGAGAAGAATCTTCCCTCATCTGGTCCACCGAGGGTTTGGTGATGCAAATCAGATTGGCTGACTCATCTATTATCATAGTATATAAATAAAATTTATTTAACCTAGGCTAATGGTTCTCAGGGATTTTAATCTACCATCCAGAGATGCTGACCTTATAACAATATAAGCTTTATTACAGGTTGAGTTGGCATTCAAGAGGAACACTAAAATAAGCACATACAATTTATTTAATTTTTATTTGTTAAATTTATATGCTGCTCAATTTGCTTCCACAGTTGTAATGTCTTTCAACCATTCCTCATAAGTTTTGTTGTTATTCCAGAACTTTATCATCTGGTGTTTTTCTCTGGGTATGCTTCAGTTTGTCAATGTTTTTCTTAAAATATTGTGTCCCGGACATGATAAAATGTTTTAGATCTGATTTGAACAAGAGAAGACACAATAACAAGGATTCTCTTCATCTTGATACTATGATTCTGTTGAGGCAGCCTAGGACTGCAGCCACATGAACATTGGTTTATAGTCACATATTGTTGGTCATGCTCACTGCATAAATTGCTACTCAGTGTGATCTTTTTCATCCTATGCAAAGCCTGAAATTATATTCATCTTGGCCTTATTTGTTTTGCATTACCATAACTTAATTCAGTGATTTCCAAAGACTCATCTCCTAACCCCAAACCTATCAAATTACTACCCTCATCCCTGCTGAACACAATCGATTGAATAGATGCAGATGGTATGTGTCCAGTTATCAGAAGAACAGGTATAGAGATGGAGTCATCACAGGACAGAAGTAATAATATTTTGAAGCAGAGCTATGCAGGATTGTAATTTATATGGGTTCGGTAAAATAGGAGTGGCTAGAGAAGGAATGCCATGTCCACGGAACAAGAATGATTAGTAAGACCAGATTTATCATGATGGATAGTTTATAGACATAATATTGCAAACTTCCAATGAAAACTACCTATATTTGCTTCTAGGGAGAAAAATTAACCTGAAATCAGTACAATTGTGATATATTTGAAAGAAGCACAAAACAATCGTAAATCTCCCTGATGAGCTGAACTGAGGGTCACTTATGAAAAGATGAAATTTACTGAATATTTATAATATTGCTTTTTAATCAAATTTTCCCTTTCATGCTTTGATGAAAATTGAAAAAAATCTTTCAATGATTTTATTATTCCAATAGAACATATTCAGAAACTAATATGGATAGATATTTGAGTAGTTTAAAAATATGCTATGTTTAATCCCATTATATAGTATACTGTCAAGGGAAGGAATCTGACAATTGCCCCAATGGATGGATGCTCTGACACACTGATCAATAGTAGACTGCTTCCACTTCAATTAAAAAGTGTTTCTGCAAAGACTTGGTTGACAATCTTCTGGCAGTGGTTCAGCCTGCTGACTGCCTCCTTTGTTGGATTTGTGAAAGGCCAGCTAACTGAGTAGAAATATGCACTGAACTCAGTAAAGTGGAGACTTTTGGCAAGATGGAGATGTATTAAATTGCAGGTTGTTATTCCTTCCATGAGTTATTGAAAAGTTATTTTTCACGTCCTATCAGAAACAATTGTTAAGCAGAAATATTAACTATTATTTTAAGCAGAAGAAATAACAGACTTCTGCTGTGGGGCACTTGCTTTAGTTGAACAACCAACTACAATTCCAGTTTCTGAAGAAGTAGCTGTATTGCTAAGGACAATATTGTCAAGTGAGAAAGTACGCATTTTTCCCAAAGGAGTTGGGATTTGGGCTGAAACTCTATAACAAAAGAAGTACAGGGCCAATTGTGACTCCAGAGCTATACTACCTTCTAATTTGCTAAGTAGGAAATGTTATATATTTTAAACATTTTGCAATCTAACAGCAGACACTTTTGCACTATACTTTGAAAGTGGATATCTTAGAAAGCAGTATGTTCATATCCAGGAAAAAAGCAAATAATTATTGTGGAATTATACAAAAAGTGAATTGAAAGTTTAGATGGAGGATATCCTCATAACATGAAGAAAAGAGCTAATAGCCTGCCAAAAGAAACTGTATCAGATTTAAGGTCACGTAAGAGATATTTTTTTCATATTTTGAAGAGAACAAGCAATCTCTTGTGGTTGTCATGGAGAGATGTTTACAGGAATTGTAAATGCACAGACTTTTTATATACAGTTTCTCATGCCTAACAAAATTTAAATCACTGCATAGACTGAATCTAGTTATAATAGAGTTTCTCTTTCCAATATTCCAAATATGACAATATTCTGTAAACACATGGGAAGAAACCCTGAAAAATGCCAGAAAACCTTGTTTCTCACCGAATTCCCACTGGGAATTATAAAACAGATTAAAGAATCTAACCATTTTATTTTCCAGTTTATTTATTCATGAAAAATAGTTTTCTCATAAGTAGGAAATCTCAGACAACTACATTTGCACCCCCAAACCATATTCTGCAGTTCCAAAGGCACCACAAATAGCAACAAAATAGCACAAATTAGTAGAATTAAAAATGAAAAGTTGTAGAAATTGTTAGATTTATTTTTAAAGTAACAAAAAGAAGCAAGTGCATTAAAACTCTAGAAGTTTTAAGATGTTTAAAAGACAAAATATGAAGCTAAGGTTTGAATTGTGGAGTCTTTGGTGCTCTCTGAGATTTCATTACTGGCTTATGTAACATCAGCGCTGCTGAGTGTGGGACCTTCCTCCTTGCTTATATACAGTAGCTTACCCTAGTAGTGTTCGTGGAAGTGTGGCTTTCTCCTTGAAAGTTCCTTGATTAGGCTATTATTCTTTGCTGATTGTTTATCTGTAAAAAATCCCCATTTATTTGTGTTGGTTGCTGAAAGTGATATAGTCTGGTCTTTTTGCTTCCTTCTTATCTTTTTTTTTCTCCTCCAAAAACTGTTGTCTCTTAAAATAGTGTGTAAAGGGGCCTTAGTCCTACCTGACATGCCTCTTCTTGGGGAGTCGATGGGAGAATCTAGGTTGGGTAGTCTCTAGCCTTGTTGCTCTACAGACTGAGTTGAATTCTGAGGACATACTTCCCTGGTAACGATCCCCAGTTCTGAAACAAAGGCGAAGTGAATTCTGCTGTCCATCTTCCTCCCAACGGCAGTCATTCCCCTGACTCTGACCAGTGTTCAGGGTGGGATTGGATTCTCCTGTTGACTCCCCGAGAAGAGGTGTGACAGGTAGGACCAATGCCCCTTCTCTATTGAGTCGATGGGAAAATTCAGGTTGGGACATACCAAAGCTGGCTGCTGGTTGCCCTACAGGTGGGAATTGGTCTGAAGTCCCTAACTCTACGTGTACACCTTGAAGGACTCACCTGCCAAAGGCCGCCTCTGCTCAGGCGAAAGAGTCAATCCAATAGTGTAGATGAACGGTGTCGCTAATGACCATGTTGCAGCTTGACAAATTCTTGAACAGAGGCCTGCGTTGCCCAAGCTGCAGTAGTTGCCACGTTTCTAGTAGAGTGAGCAGTAATCCTCCTGGACACCGGGAGGGCCTGCAGCTCGTAGGCCTTTGCAATACAACGATCCACCGTGGAAGGTGTCACCCTGCGGCCCAAAGTTGACAGCTGAAAGGAGATGAATAGGGATTCGGTCTTCCTGAAGGAAGAGATTTGCTTGATGTAAATGCGGAGGGATCGCTTGACGTCCATGGAGTGCCATTTCTTTTCCACAGCATGTTTAGGCCCTGGACAGAAATCAGGCAAAACCAATTCCTGTGAACGATGGAATAAGGAGTTCACCTTGGGCAGAAAGTTAGGGTCCAACCATAGAACCATCCTGTTCGCATTAAAAACACAAATGTCCTTTCTAATGGATAAGGCCACCCACTCTAAGATATGTCTGGCTGATGTAATGGCCACCAGGAATGCCACCTTGCACCTGAGTAAGCGCAGGCTGGCCTCACAAAGGGGCTCAAACAGGCCCAAAGTCAGAGCCTGCAAAAACTTCAGCAGGTCCCAAGTGGGGTACCAGTGAACCACCAGTGGCTTCAAGTTTGTGGCTCCGCTAAGGAATGCTCTCACCCTGGGGTGCTGGGCAAGAGTGTTTGAGTCCTTGAACGAAAGCACTGAAGCCAAGGCAGCCACCTATCACCGTAAGGTATTAGGGGAAAGACCCCTGTCCAAACAATTCGAACACATCTGCCACTGACACTGAGGTGGGATCAAGGTGGTGTCTTGCACACCAACTGCAGAAGATCTTCCACATGGGATCATAAATTCTGGTCATGGAAGGCCGCCTGGCCACCTGGATGGTCTGGATGACCTTCTTGGAGAACTCCCATTTTAAGAGCCCCAGCTCAAGTGCTAGATGGTCAACTGGAGCCACTCTGGCTCCAGATGGTTGATGGGACCTTGGCTGAGGGAGACTTTGTCTGGGGGAATCCTCCAAAGCCTGGAGATCCACAGGCCGACCATATCGGTGAATCACAGTCACCTTGGCCAGTATGGGGCTAACAGCAATACTTCTGCCCTCTCTGACAGCACCTTCCTGATTGTTCCTGGGATCAGAGGAAGAGGGGGGGGGAGGCGTACAACAGGCCCTGGGGCCACCTGCATTGAAGAATGTTGACTCCTTCCATCCCTGGTGCTGGTAACCCTGCAAAAATTATTGGGAGAGTTCCCTGGAGTGGCAAAAAGGTCCAGAATCAGACGGCCGAACCATTCCGAAATCTCCTGGAACAGACTGGAATGCAGGCACCACTCTGACTGGTCTGTGGCCCTGCTCAGCCAGTCTGCCTGCATGTTTGAAACCTCCAAGATGTGCTCTGCCCTTATCGATGAAAGATGTCTCTCTGCCTAAAGGCACAACTGGGTAACTTCCTGCATCAGGGACCTAGAGCAAGTGCCCCCCTGACAATTTATGTGGGCTTTGGTGGCCACATTGTCTGTGAGGAGAAGGACATGCCACCTTAAAACTTCCCACTAGAAATTCTTTAGTGCCAAACGGGCCACCCTGAGTTTGAGCCAGATTTTATTGTGGTTGAGCTCCTCTAGTGTCCGCTGCCCCTGGGTAACCTGGGGCCTGAGGTGAGCCACCCTCAGCCGATCAGGCTGGCGTCTGTTGTGATAGTCAGTCTTTGTGGCTCATTGTAGAAACAACCCTGGCCAATGGTTTGGGATTGCCACCAACAGAACGAATGAAGTACAGCCTGTGGCACCCGAACCGTCATCGCAGAGTTGCCCCTACTGGCCTTCTGATAGGGTAGCAGGAATCACTGCAGGGCCCAGGTGTGGAAACGAGTCCAGGGGACAATGCTGATACGGGAGATCATTTTGCCCAGAAGCTGAGACAGCAAGGCAAGAGAGGCCCTCTAGAGGACAGAATCTGGTCTGTCACGGCCTTGATGCTGTCCCAACGCTCCTGGGAGAGGAAGACTTGACCAGACAGAGTGTCTATAATTGCCCCCAAGTATAACAGATGAGCTGTTGGGACTAGATGGCATTTGTCCAAGTTTATCGAGAACCCGTGCTCCTGAAGGACACTAATTGTCATTAGCAGATTCTCCTTTGCCTGGAGGCGAGAAGCGGACTCGATCAGAATGTTGTCCAGGTAGCACTGTATTCTTATGGGCAGAGTTCTGAGGTATGCTGCCACAGCCGCCAGGAGCTTGGTAAATGTTTGTGGGGCTGATGCCAGGCTGAATGGAAGAGCTCTGTATTGGAAGTGGCGGTCGCCACAGCAAAACCTCAGGAACTGGCAGTGGTTTGGATGAATAGGCACATGGAGGTAAGCCTCCGTCAGATCCACAGAAGTCAAAAAATCTCTCTCCCGAATTCCCTCGAGGATTGAATGAAGGGAGTACATCTTGAATCTTCTGTAGATCAGATGCGTGTTGAAATTTTCTTGCAAAAATTGCTCATTAGAGTCACCTGGTGACCAGGCTCTTAGACGCTGCCTATTAGCAGCAGATGCTCCTGTTGTAGGGCCTCCTGAGAAAATTGGCATGAAATGGAGCTGCTGCCAGCCATCTTGGAGCCCTTCAGAGCCTCTAAGGCACTCTGCCTTTGTGTGGCCTGCTTCTCCTCTACCCTGGAAGGCTTTCTAGGAGCCAGAGCCCTGGCCCTAATCCTGGCTGCAGCCTCCAGGCAGCTGACCTGGGCTTGGCTGAGCCTTTGACAGCTCTGTATCTAGGCTGCTGAGGTGCTGTCACCTCTTGATCAGATTCAATGGCAGCCATTTTGTTTGCACCAAAATAAACTGTCAGAGAAACCAAAAATGCTCTCTGAATAAAAAAGAAGCCTCAGGCTAGCTGCGATGGCTGGAGAAGCTGTCAACAGCTTCAGGCAGCAAAAGTGGCCAAAGAAGCTGACAATTAGCTCAGTGCCGCTCCTCAAATTGAGGTAGTTCAAAAGCCCAAGAAAAAAACAGAACTTTTAAACTGCAGCAAGGCCTGACGGATCAGGAACTTGCGAGCTTAGCATTGGCTGCATCGCAAGTTAATTGGCAGACTTAAGCTACTTACAGCTGCCGCGGTGCTGTGGGGAGTTATGAAGCTGATCTGGATATGAAATCCAGATCAAACTCCCCCAAAAAGCAAGCCTGGATCAAGAGCAGGACTTGCTAAAAGGACCGTAGTTAGCCACTGTCAAAATGGCACTCCTAAGTGATTTGCGGTTGCTGCGGCTGTCAAAAATCCCTCAGAGTCAGACTGAAGGACCGGTCAATGATTCCGTCCCCAGCCCAGGTAACAAGGGCTACCTCGGGGCACTCTAGGTCCACAATCCACAAAAATCAATAAAAAAGTCAATAAATTGAAAAAGGAAAAATTAAAAAGAAAAATAAAGGCTGCGAAAATAAAAAGGTGTTTAAAACAAAAGGCGGCTGTGAAAAACAAAAGGCAGCTGAGCTGACAAAGTTGGACAGCTGTCAAACATTTCCAAAATTCCAACACACTAGGAAATCCAGGGAGTAGTATAATACAGTGGTCCCCAACCTTTTTTGTGCCACGGCCCGGTACCGGCATCACAAAATGATCCGCGGCCCGGTACCGGCATCAGCACGCATGACAAGGCAAGGCGAGCTGAGCGACCGTCCAGCCAGCCGTCCCCCGCTTCTCCCTGCCACCTTCAACTCCTCCTTTGTACCTTTGTCGATGGGCTTCGCTTCGGGACGGCTTTGGGACGGTCGCTCGGCTCGCCTTGCCTTGGGTGCTGAAAGAATCCTCGCGCCTTAGTTTCGTTCGAAGCCCCCCCACCTTCGATGAAACTAAGGTGCGAGGATTCTTTCAGCACCCAAACGTCGCTTTCCAACTGGAAAAGCTCACCCGGAAGCACTTTCTTGTCAAACAAGATGGCGGCACCCAGCAAACCGGCGGCCTGGTAGGAAATGTTCCACGGACCGGTACCGGTCCGCGGCCCGGTGGTTGGGGACCCCTGGTATAATATTTCTAAAACTCAAATAATTCAGAGCCCTTTTAGGGCTGTCTGAACAAGCTAAGCCTGAGTTGAAGAACTGGGGACCGTTACCAGGGAGGCGTGTCCTCAGAATTCAACTCAGTCTGTAGAGCAACGAGGCTAGAGACTACCCAACCTGGATTCGCCTGTTGACCCCATGGAGAACGTGCTTTACCTCCAAATATTCACTGATGGCTGATTTGTCTGAATGCCAACCTTCCAGGAATTCCCTAGCATTTTGGATTTAGCTTGCTCTTGGATTCGTCGTTTCCTAGTTGAAACTATGATCCAGTCTGCCCATGTTCTGTGAGATTAAGGAGTTTTCATCATGTCTTCTAACTGCTAGTATGATACATATCAGAAACAACAAACAGATTTTTACATTAAAAAAAAACTTATCAGAAAGCACCAATAGATGACAATAGAAGTCATCACTGTAGCACACAAACCAACTAAAGCCCTCAAAAACATCTTAAGTAAACCAAAAGATCCTGTAACTCCAGAAAGCGGGGCTTGGGGGGATGGGGGAGAACAGGAGTTAACTGCAATATACCATACCAACAACATATAACATAAGGCTGTTAAAGACATTATGTAGGACAAACACAAAGAAAAGTAACAGAGTACATCCATGAATGTCAACTAGCATTCCACAGATTTAAGATGACTATTTCAGCTATAACCCCTCCTTCCAAAATATAGGAAGTTAGAAACATTAATGTCTGTTCAAATGAAGGCTAGGAGTTCTAGATACTATCAATAATTAGAAGGCAAGAACAAAGACTTAATAGGTTCCTTTCCTTTTAAAAATATGCAGCTTTATACTGTTTTTCTTTCAAAGAAAAGGAAATTATCTGTGCTGAATAAGAATTACAGATTTAATGCATGCTAACAGCAAAATGTATGCTTGACAAAATGCCAAGTATGAAAAAAAAAAGGATTAGGAACTATAGAGACTGCATAAACCTTTTTTCCATCCCATTTAACCACCGCTTAGAAAACTTAGTGTAGCATCAAAATATAAGACAAACTCATGGTTAGTCGTATTTGTTTTGAAACTGAGGTTGAGAAAAAGTAGCATTAAATATGTACAACACAATAATTAAATGTATTTAAATGCCTCCAAGTTAATAGGAAACTCTTAATTTACAATATACCTTAACTTAATTACATTAATTATTTAAAACAATAATTTACTTAGCAGAATAATGTGATTAAAATTTAGATCAGTTTTAATCAATCACACATATATCGAACTAAAAACATAATTGTATCATGATTTGTGATCTATGCCTTACCACTTTGCTGTCTGTATGTTCACTGACAGCTTATGCACTGGAGACGAATTCCTTGTGTGTCCAATCACACTTGATCAATAAAGAAGAATCCAATCCCAATGATTAAAAACATAAAAATAAACCAATTCTACTAATTACACCTTTTTTGTGCATACAGTAATTGAAGTCTTTGCCTAATACTTTGAACCAGAAGGTCTTTGAGTCTAATAAACTTCTTATCAGTATTGCCATTTACTACATCAAATCACCATGCATCAGAATCACTGCTGTACAACTCTTTTGATTCTCTTTGGTAATATGGAGACTGGCAATAATCTCAGGCAATCATATTCAAACAGCAAGGAAAGAAAATTTCTTTGACTTCTGAGGAACTATTTTTATGTTGTTTTATCATTTCATCATTATTCTCAGTGGCTTCAGCTTTAACAAGGGTCTAGTAAATAGCTCAAAGATTTTATTCAGCTGGTGCTTTAGACTGAGCTTAAATTTAAGAAATGCTTTTCAACACACAATGTTTTAAGATTTCAGAAAGTTTAGGGCTTAGCTTAACCGAATATTTTATTTGGGGTTCAGAGACATTTCAGTTACACCAGTAAAATGTGACATTCCACTCTTACATTGCTTATGTAATAATCACAGTCTCTGGTATTATATTATGGTATAATGCACTAATTGATACTGAGTTGGATCATTGCATTCTACAATCAGCTAATATAGTACATACTCAACTGTACAACATAAGCAATCACGAGGAACTGATTCAGTAAAATGTTATTCTTTAAAGCATGGAAAAAAGAAACAAGAGTTAAGCAATGCTTTTCATTATTTATGTGTAAGTGACATTTTAAAAAGTAAAGACAGTAAAGGCTTTTTGCTAGAAGAAAATTATTTTGTGTAAAACCAATTTGCTACACTTTTAGTACGCTGCTCAAAAAAACAAAGGGAACACTTAAACAACACAATGTAACTCCAAGTCAATCACACTTCTGTGAAATCAAACTGTCCACTTAGGTAGCAACACTGATTGCAATCAATTTCACATGCTGTTGTGCAAATGAAATAGACAACAGGTGGAAAGCATAGGCAGTTAGCAAGACATCCCCAATAAAGGAGTGGTTCTGCAGGTGGTGACCACAGTCCACAGACCTATGCTTTCTGGCTGATGGTTTGGTCACTTTTGAATGCTGGTGGTGCTTTCACTCTAGTGGTAGCATGAGACGGAGTCTACAACCCACACAAGTAGCTCAGGTAGTGCAGCTCATCCAGGATGGCACATCAATGCAAGCTGTGGCAAGAAGGTTTGCTGTGTCTGTCAGCGTAGTGTCCAGAGCATGGAGGCGCTACCAGGAGACAAGCCAGTACATCAGGAGACGTGGAGGAGGCCATAGGAGGGCAACAACCCAGCATCAGGACCACTACCTCTGCCTTTGTGCAAGGAGGGACAGGAGGAGCACTGCCAGAGCCCTGCAAAATACCTCCAGCGGGCCACAAATGTGCATGTGGCTGCTCAAACAGTCAGAAACAGACTCCATGAGGGTGGTAGGAGGGCCCGACATTTGGCATTTGCCAGAGAACACCAAGATTGGCAAATTCACCACTGGTGTGCTCTTCACAGATGAAAGCAGGTTCACACTGAACACATGTGACAGACATGACAGGGTCTGGAGATGCCGTGGAGAACCTTCTGCTGTCTGCAACATCCTCCAGCATGACTGGTTTGGCAGTGGGTCAGTAATGGTGTGAGGTGGCATTTCTTTAGGGGGGTGCACAGCCCTCCATGTGCTCACCAGAGGTAGCCTGACTGCCATTAGGTACCGAGATGAGATCCTGAGACCCCTTGTGAGATCATATGCTGGTGCGGTTGGCCCTAGGTTCCTCCTAATGCACAACAATGCTGGACCTCATGTGTCTGGAGTGTGTCAGCAGTTCCTGCAAGACGAAGGCATTGATGCTATGGACTGGCCTGCCTGTTCCCCAGACCTGAATCCAATTGAGCACGTCTGGGACATCAATCAACTATGTAATGAACGAAGTATTTAATGAGACTATTTCATTCATTCACATCTAGGATGTCCTATTTTTGTGTTCCCTTTATTTTTTTAAGCAGTGTATAAAAATGTTGCCTGAATTATAGTCAACCTTCATAAAAGAAAAACATTCCTAAATTATAATTCAATTTTTAAAAATGACATTTCACATGACATTTTTGCAGGAAAATATTTATAAAATACAGGTATTTCCTATTCCATGTAATTTTTTAATGAAAATACTCACATGGTTTCCAGCAATTGCTAGTAAGTTATCTTTAAACTACAAGTGTGATGCTGACTCTGTATTTTTAGATCCAGATCTATATCTAGATCTTTACTTCCAGCAGTATTGGAATACAGATTTATAATGATCATAAAAAGGAAAGCTTACCTATAAAATAAGATAGTAGTATTGCCAGAAGCACAGACACCCCAACAGCACAGAGTGCTGTACATTTCCAACTACAGTACTTTGAAGACTTCTTAAATTTAAAAGCACTTCTTGATAAGGTGTTCCTAGGTAGCGGTCGTGTAGGAGGTGAATAAACTGAGCCAGATGCCATTGTGTATCCCGGTGTTGCAGTACTGAACAGTGGTGTTGTCCCTGTTCCTGTTTTGAATAGGAAATGCCTGCAGGAAAAAAATGCATACATTTAAAACCTACATAAACTAATTTGTAAAATGCTTTATATTATTTTCTTAATCTGTTATCTATTATATTTCCCTCTATATTTACTTAATCCTTCTTAGGTAGGAATAGTTTTAAATATGATATTAAATATTTTCACTACAAGTATCAAGTATTGTGTGGAAAAAGTTATTAGAATTGTTGATTGATGCTGTTAATGCTTCCAACATGATTTTCTGAGAGGATTGTTAAATCAAACTCATTGGAAACATTTTCTAAACAACATGTAAAACCTTATATATCCAAAAAACAGTGTGTAGTTTGCATTATGAATCAGATAAATATTCCCTGTATTATGAAAGCCTGATGAGTTCAAGAATAAGAAAATAAATTTCTTACATGATAAGAAAAAGTAAATGTTCTATAGGCTAATCTAGTCTCCTGTTGACTTCTGTCAGGAACCTCCCAGCTGGCAAAACAAAATACTGCAAGAATATATTTTGTAGGTCACGACAGCTCAAAAAAAGCAGATTTATTGCAGTAAAACTATGAAGTCATTATGAAAGAATGCCAGCAACTGCTAAGTATCAAATGAGAATTCTATTTACATTTTAATCACTGTTCAATTTTTTTATATCTTTCCTAGGCTTGCTCCAAATTAAGGTCTTTTAAGTAATCTGGTTTCCATTTGTTCCATATTTTGGTATGGTATGACTTACTATTTGGTTTTATACTTCGAAACATGTAAAAAGTAACTGTCACAACTTCATACATAGATTTCTTGACAATGTCCAATCCACCTGACTGAGTTGGCATTGACGGAAAACAGGTGGTGACAAGATATAAATCTAATATACTATAGTTTTAAAAATAATGTAAAAATGGAAAGGTCATTACTGCCTTCTTCTGTAATGTCCTATCATTTTCTAATCTAGACTATATCAAAGGTTTTTTTTTAAATATCATAGTACAAATATTAACCAGGAGAATCACTAGTTAACTTTTTGTGTATTCCAAGGTCAGATAGTGCTGCCATCTAGTAAAGGTTTTTTTATAGAATAGGCTTGGGCAAAAAAGTGCCAACAATGTAAATATCTTACAGTTGCTGAAATTCTCACTCCCAAAATCTAGTGGAAGTAATATTGATATATTGATGTCATGTTTAGTCAACTCAAAATTATATAACAATACATTATTTTACACTATACAGTCCCATAGTACTACAGGCAATTTTCTTGGAAAAGAATGAGAAATGATTTATTCTTGTGAAGAGTGTGGTAAAAATAAACTCTAAAAATATTGCTGATATTTTTAGCTAAGAGTAGAGTTAGCCAATTATTGGGTAACTGCTAAAATCCAGCAACCGGACCAGGTAAATAAGTTCGTCGTATTCTAGAACTAAGAGGAATGGTGCATTTTTACTTGCAGTATCATCATAGGAACATCTTCTCAAAATTACTTGATCTTACTAAGAAGGCTGGTGTGAAAACTTAGAAGGTCTTAAGAACTTAATAGAATATACATTAACTCAGAAAAACCAGTTAAAGGCACGTTGCCCAGAAACAGTAACAAACAGCCAGGAAAGAACAAAAGAGGCAGTATGATAAAGGTTTAAAATCAAAGCAATTCAATGTGAGAAACCAGCTATTATTGTTATTACATAGTAAAAGAACAAATTGCAAATTAAGTAGCAGGATCTCTACACAAGAAGAACTCAGCCAGTGAATTATGAATCTGAACTAGAATAAAGGTAAAAGAAAATGTATTATGTTAATCTCTTAAGAAAATATCTTGATAAAACTAAACTTGAGACAACTTTATTTGCATTAAAAAAAAAGGAAACCAGAACTGTTGGATCAAGCTTGGGATGCAATCATGTGAAAAGGTGCATATTAAAACTGGCTTGCATGGTTTGTGCAAGAAAGGTAACATTGTGTACAGGAGCTGTACCAGAGGTGGTATTTAGCAGTTCTGACCAGTTCTGGAGAACTGGTAGCAGAAATTTTGAGTAGTTCGGACAACCGGCAAATACCTCTGATTGGAGATTTGTATCCTTCCCCTGCCATGCCCACTAGAACTGGTAGTAAAAAAAATTGAATCCTACCACTGAGCTGCACTAGTTGCTGATCTGCTTCTAGGTCCAATTCAAGATGCTGATGATCACCTTTAAAGCTCTACGTGGTCTGAGGTCAGGCTATTTGAAGGTCTTTTCTCAGATACACCTGCCAAACTCACCAGAGTGGGAAGGCAGGGTATGTTACTGTTAGGAATGTAAATCACCTAACAGTTGGGTTGGAAAATATATAAACCAGGATAGACATTTTAATACTGTCTCTTTAAGGGAATGCTAAAATTGTAATTGGGTGTGGTTCCTCAAACGGCCATAAGATGGAGCCAGAAACCTGGGTTGTTTAGTCTTGTTCTCTTGTTGCTGAGAGTGTTGCCGTACCTCCATTTTCCCCTATTGACTGTTATTCTTGGATTTGATGTAAGTCTGTTACAGAACTGTTTTTGATACTGGACTTTGATATTGGAATTAACTCTGGACTGAAAACTGACTGCTTTAACTGTGAATGACTTGGACTGTGTGTGGACTTTGCTTAACCGTTTACTGGAAGTAAAAACCTACATTTTAATACGGTGTATCTGTGTGCTAGTTGTGTGTTATTCTTCACTACGTCTCTCTGTGTGCGCTCATTGTGCTCATTCTCCTAACAGGGAATTACCTCAACAGTTAAGTTCCCCTTTCTTAAGGTGGTCTATCTAGTGGGACCTAGATAAGACTTCCTTAAAGTTCTTCTCCATGGTGGCTCACCCCTAAGGAATATCATCCCTATATAAATAAGATTGTCATCCACCATGATGCTCTTTGGCTTGGCAGTGACCTGGGCATTCCAGGATGATAGGGAGCTTATCAAGTGGTTTGTCTGATTGTTGTTGCAAGGGGTGAGGGTTATTGGGTTTTATGTTCTGTAGGCCACCTGGAGTCGGGTAGCCATATAAATTTGCTAAATAAACAAACAAACAAATACATACATTCAATTTATCTGCAAATCAATCAAAAAATATGGAAAAGACATTAAGTGACTTTAAAAATATGTTAAACATGCAACCAGGATTAATGGATGCAGTAGAACCAGAGGTGGTATTCAGCAGGTTCTGACCAGTTCTGGAGAATCAGAAGTGAAAATTTTGAGTAGTTTGAAGAACCGGCAAATGCCGCCTCTGACTGGAGATTTTACAGTATCCTCCCCTGCCACGCCCATCAAGCCATGCCCACAGAATTGGTAGTAAAAAGTTTTGAATCCCACCACTGAATAGAACATAGTACAGAAAGGGAAAAATGCAATCTATTCAACAGCCTACCTACAGGTTTCCAGAACATCTAAAAAATGTAGGCAAGCAATTTAACAAGTGAAGCAAATATGACACTCGTAATGGACATTATAGAACTATTTGTAAGTCACTAGTATTCTCCAATCATTTACTGACAAAATCAAATGAAGAAATAAGAGTTTGTGTAGATTTCCAGAATATAAACTGAGTGGCAAAATTTGAAATATTCAGTGGTTCGAGTTGATGGCCTCTTGGATGGCCTAGATGGAATCAGAATTTATTATCTTTAGACTGACCCAAAGGATATTTCCAAATTCTACTGGAACATCAGTCAAAGGAGACACATTTGCCACGCCACAAGGCCTCTCTCAATTCTAGACAATGCCTTTTAGGCTACATGGGACACTACCTACTTTCCAGTGTCTTATGAATAAATCTTACCTGATAAAGTGATATGGTATGCTATGTATCTAGATGATATTCTCATCTATAGCAAAGCTGGGAAATACACCTTCAACACCTAAGGTTGATACTTGACAATTTTTTTTAAAAAAAAAACCTGATCTAACCATAAATCCTGAAAAGCATCATCTGATAGAAACTGATATTTAGGGTTCTGTGGGAAAGGGGCCTGGGAAGGGAAGGTTGAAACCCTGAAACCTCCAAAGGATTCCAAAAGGTTGAAGCATTTGAAACAAAGATAGAAGTCCAATTTTTCTTAGGAGTAGTGGGGCATTACTAAAGGTCATTCCTCATTTTTCTATTTTGGCTCAACCCCTCACAGATTTAACATTAAAAAGCAGAACCCACATAAATTAAGTGGACTAAAGAATGCCCAGAATCATTTGATAAAGTAAAAAATGCACTATATGATAAACCAGTATTAAAAGGATTAGATTTTACTCAACCTTTTGTCCTCAAATAGAAGCCTCTAATGTATGCTTAGGAGCAAACCTTATTGAAGACCATAAAGGGACAGACTCCCTATCTCTTGAAGATGCTCTTTCTAAGAATACAAAAATATAATACAATTAAAAAAGAGACATACATGCTAAAATAGGCAATCAATACTCTAGATTTATTTATGGAGTCAGGACTTATGATAACCGATCATCAACCACTCACTTGGGTATAACAAATAAAAGATACCAGTTCATGACTGACCAGATGATATCTGAAGATACATATTGGTTTAATACTGTACAGCAAGCTGGAGAGCAAAATCTCATTGTGACTTCTTACTGTGGTATGGTAAAGACAGTGAAGTTGCACTAATGGTGTGAACAACAAATAAACAAGCAAACATCGAAGATTCTGTCGATATTTTTTTCTTTAAAGGTCTGAGGTAAGTGAAAGGCTGCTTAGAAAAATCATAAGTTATCTATGCTGCTTATTTCTCTCCTATTTGAGCTTTCTCCCCAGTACCAGATTGGCAGAATTATCAATACAATTGCAACTACAACCTTGAAATAGGTGTGAGAGGAGATGAGAGAGAAGGGACGATACACATGTTCTGAATGGTCTGCATCCACAAGAAAACAGACTAAAAACAGCCAAATAAAAGAAAGAATTTTATTTTAAAGGGAGTATATGGGCCAGAGGAAAAGAAGTACAGAGACGCAGCAAGGAAAAGTGCAAGTATAAATGCACAATGTGGAAAGTTGCAAGTACTCTACATGATAGCCAGTAACAGAAGAAAAAAATAGAAGAAATTTCAGAGAGAGGAATCAAGGCAGAACAAGCAATAGAAAAAACTCACATACCGATTTATTTTATATTTCTCTTTTGTATCTTCATTTAAAAAAAATAAAGTATATTCCCAACTCTTACAGGGAGATATAAAAAAAAAACACATCTGTCTAGATTCCAGCGTTTTTGTGTCTCTTGAGTCTGGGTCAATCTAAGTATATAATAATCCAATCTAATACAACAGAAAAGAAGAACCTATGACAGACTAAGGGCAGGGGTGGGTTGCTACCAGTTTTCCCTGGTTTGGGCGAACAGGTACTTAATTTTATCATTTTTAATTACCAGTTCAGTGAACTGGTAAATCACACACCTGGCTGGCCCTGCCCACCTGCTCCTCCCCTCCCCAGAGTCCCCATGCAGCCTGTTTTGTATGCCAGGTAAATACAGGGCCCGCAGAAAGCCTGGGGAGGGCGAAAAATGGGCCTCCCGAAGGCTCCGGAAGGCTGGAAACAAGCCCGTTTCCGACCTCCGGAGGGCCTCCAGAGCCCGGAGGAGGCCATTTTCACTCTCCCAAAGGCTTGAGAAAAGCCTCCGGAGCCTGGGAAGGGCAAAAAACGGGCCTCCCGGAAGTTCTGGAAGGCCAAAAATGGGCCTGTTTCTGGCCTCCAGAGTCTCTTGGGAAGGCAAAAATGCCCCCCGCCATTATGCAGGAGGCCGAATAGACCATGCCCACTATGGCCACACCCACCCAGCAACCAGGCAGAGAACTGGTTGCTGAAATATTTGAAGCCCACTCCTGACTAAGGGCTATAGTTGGTGCTTGAATGAAATGCCAAGTGATAGTCTGACCTAAACAAAAACTTAATTTGAATTTACATAATTTACATGTATAATTACATTTTAACTGCAGTTAAAACTATCACTTTCTAACTCTGTATTTGCAATTTAATCCTTATGGTAAAAATCACCCTGGAAGTATTATTTAGTAGCAAGTTTTGGAATTGGAATTACATCCTGTACCAGAGGGTTGTACATGGTTCTGGCACCTGAGGCTGTACTGTACATCTCTGTTGCAGAAACTTTGTACTGACAAGAAAAGCATCTTTCTTTTTTCATCAGTATAGGCTTGCATGACAGATATAGACATTCATGTCAAGCTCACATGTGGAATGTACTGAGTGATTGTTCACTTTGACAGAAAAACAACACACAGAGCTGTTCATTTGACAAATAGGTACCTTCTCAGTCCCCAAGTAAAAGTAAGGCTAAGTGTCCAGGCTTCTCCTCTTGAACATTTAGTCTTTCACTTCTGGAAAAAAAATACCATCAATTTCCTATGCTAGATCACAGTTTATTGCTTTTCGGTCAAGTCACAGCTAGCATTTATTTCACTGCACTGCATTGCACAGCATAAGCTTTATTACAGTTCTAGATTAGCCTTTAGTCATTCAACTCTGTACATCTTCATATAGTCAGAAATTTCCACTTGATAAATACTCAAGCAAGTGGATCAAATGTGTTCTTTTAGAGATAATTTGGAGCTCTTAGTGGATGAAGTATGTGTTCTACGCCTTAGGATATTTCCTAAATTTCAACACTGGGCACCACTAATGGGCAAGAAAAATACTTCTTCAGCTGAGACTCTGGAAATGCAACTAAATAATTAAATCAATTATATCTATTGAAATAGACTTGTTGCTGAACCTATGTTTAAATAGTTTCTCAATGTCCTGTATTTTAAAAATAAGTATTTAACCTAAAGTGTTTAAAAGAAGGTTATATCACAAAATCAACTGAATAATCATAGAAGCATAGGGCTGGAAAGGATCTTGGTGGTCTTCTAGTCCAACCCACTGCATAAGGCAGGAATTCTTATACCATCTCAGACAAATGTTTGTCCAATATTTTCTTGAAAACAATTAATGAGTGGAACAGCTTGCTTCCTGGAGTTGTGTGTTCTCCATTGCTGGAAGTTTTTTTGGGGAAAAAAGATTGGACAACCATTTGACTGGGATGGTATAAAGATCTCTTGCCTTGGAAAGGTGCTAGATTAGAAAACCTCCAAGGAGGTCCCTTCTAATCCCATGATTCTATAATAAATTACTGCTATAGGATGTTCAAAACGCTACTAAATAATGGTTTACTTGCAGTCCAAATCAAGATGATCCCTATATCCCCTTAAGTTTGCATTGGCAATGTGCCCTTGAAAGCAAGTAGTTTCTAGCAGCATTTTAAAAGTTTCATGTTTTAAAAGTGTAAACCTAGTGTTGGTAACTTAATGTTATTGCATTTTTAAAAAGGTATTTAATTAGCCACTTTTATTTTCTCCTTTTCCCCCCAGCAGGCTATTCATGAACCACATGTACCATTCATTCCAAGAAATGGGCTTGTACTTCTGTAATCTGGGGAGTAATGTATATTTTGTTTCACAGAAGAATATATGTATTGTATATAAAGTTGAAAAAAACTAGAGTTTCAATAAAATCCTCAGAATATAGCCTTAAGCTGCTTTCTTTTCTTACTTTTAATGTCTTTTTATCCCAATGAACTTACATTTACAAATGGTAAATTAGATAATCAAGTATCTACAAAAACCATTCAGTAGAAGAAATTTGCAGCAGAAAAGTATTCTACCAGTTTGATTATACGTTTAAAAAAGAAAATTACCACTGAACATTTCGGATTAGAATGAACAATGAAAAGACAGTATCTGTTGCTTGCTTTGTATTGATGTGTCTAATATTGCCTTCTATGTAGGTTTAAGTGTTGCAGTTTCAATGCATGTAATTATACATAGAATGCATACAAACACTTCATATTACTTGAATTCGAGTAGGAAAATGACTGCTAATGCACAAAATCCTATTACTGCTGATGTTGCAGTAGTGTAGTATTTGAATATTTAGGCACAAACCTGGAAGCTGTACTCATTCTTTAAATTCCCAGAAGCAGCAAAGGAGATATATTATGATGTATCTAAAACCCTGTTCCTTTACAATAGCTAAAAAAGAAGGGAAGACTCTCCTCTGCATAAATGAGAATTGAAATTGCAGGGATTAATTTGGAAGTGAATATTTCTCTATTCTGGGTTTCATTTAGTAAAGATGCTGCCAAGAAATAAGCTTTTTATAATATGTAGCTTATGCTTTATCAACTATACAAAGGTATAAGATATCTTCTTGTGATTCTTACTTACTAATATTAGTAATATTACTATTAATATAAGATTTTCTGCTGCACTATACCTTTAAGACTGTCAAATTATTTAAACACATAACAAAAAAGTCAACTATTTTTGTTTCAGGAAAAAAGACAATAGCCAACTTTTCCTATTCTGATCAACAGAGCCATTTGATAAATACTTAAAATAATGAGATGAGAGATACATAAAATGATTCACATTCAGAACACCTTATAAGCTTTACATCAAATTGTTCCAATCATACCAGAAGTCTTCTCATATTGTCCTGAGTAGATCAGAAATAGGGGAAGCAGAATAAAGATAAATCAGTCTTGAAAAAGCAGCAGTGAAATGAAATGAAAGGGAAAGTGGATGCAAAATGCAGAGGCAGCTCATAGGAAAGAAAGTTACATGGGGCCAGGTTCAATGTTTGACCAGACCATGGGGAGGTCAGAAGTTGCACTTTGTTTTCCTGGTTTCTTACAGAAATACCATACCCAGCCAATTTAGCAAAAATTAGCTGCTATTTTTATTGCAGAAATCTTTCTTTCGTTTTTGGTTTTGCAGAAAAGATAGAAAGTACATATACCTGACCACAAAAACAAAACAAAAGAAGCTTTTACAATGTAACCAATGAATGCAAGATAGGAAATGAAGAACAAAGGGGTAATGATTCTATCTGTTATGTTGTATATTTGTAAGAATGATAATGATCTCTTCAAGCAGACTGGCTGTTGAATTCTAAAATCCATTATGTTTCTGAACTGATGGGTTATTATTTTAGGACAAGTTTCACACCAGGAGGCAACCCCTGTTCATAGAAATTCAAAACTAAAAGCTTATACATCTCACATTTATGTTACTATATTAAAACCTTCTAACAATTCATCTGCCAATTCATCTTCTAACAATTCATCTGCCAATTACCTGTATCTTGGGTTTCCATAAGAAATATATAGATATACATCTGCTTATACATCTGTTAAATTTTAATTATGAAAATGGACTGGTATTGTGAAATAGCTGCTTTAAAGAGAAGAACACATTAAATATGAGTGTGAAGTACTGGGTATGTTAAGATTTTAATGACACCACACTGTTAGAAGTGTCTTAGTTCTAAACTGAATTGTGGATACTGGTTAATTTATTTTTTAAATCCCTCTTCAATCTTAAAAATATAACTTCTATATTCATAGGATTATGAACACATAGAATAGTTTAGATTGGACATTTTTCATAGTACAAAATAAATAGTAACTCAGTTTTTACATTGCTAAACTGTCTTCACTATTAGATTGTTTCTGAGTGTATTTGAAAACTTTGAAGTCTTGAATGATTTGAAATTTTTCACTGTTAAAGAACATTTCTTTTCTCATTAATCTGATATCCTTTTAAGTTTCTCTCGGATGTGCCACTATCTTAAGAAGCATAATGAGATTAATAAATGCGAAACAGCAATAGCTATATGAAAATTAGAGCTTAGATCTGATTTCTTCTTTATATAGCCTCAACTAAAGCTAAATAAAAAAAACTTGATTTGATTATGCTATTGATACTGTTATAAGATTTTTAGGTGTTGCTTTAATTTTCCTACTAGTTTTAACTAGATGATACAGTATATTAATTTTTAATATTTTTGTAAACTGTTTTGAATAGAGATTTTTGGATAAAAAACTATTGTATATTTCAAATAAAAGAAGAAAACAGAAGAAAAAAATACTGATAGGCAATATACTGACAGGTATTTCTTTCTTTCACTCCAAATGCCATATATAGCTAGACAAATGTAAACATTTAAAATATTAGTACAAATATTAGTAAAATATTAGTACAGTCAATGAACAGTGAGCTTAGAGCATTTCCCATGCACTGCACCTATAATTTTGAATTTTTAGACTATTTATTACTATGACTTTTAATATTTGTGTCTGATGTTTTTGTATCTCTTGTTGTGAACAACCTTCCTTAGGGGTGGGCAGCTAAGCACGAAACTACAAGAGCAGATTCCCTATACAAAGTTAAACTCAGGATATAAGCAGCTTTCTACTGCTTTCTTAATGAAGTGCAAATAGCTCTTGGTTATGTCTTGCCAGATAAACAAGATGATAGTATAATTATAAAATGATTATTTTGTTTGAATCAGCACAGATTGTTCAAATGCTATTATTGCATATTTGATTTGAATCCTGTCTTTTTATCCAATATAGTGAAGCACACAGAAGAGTTAAATTTTAAGGAAAACACTTAAAACTGAAAAGGCATTCAGGAGGATGCTCACATAAATTATAACCAAAATAAGTATTTATAAGGAAGATAGAGAAACAAAAATAATAATTTCAAAATTAAAACTATGTTATGCATTAATAAATATAATGGGCTATTTCAGAAGTTGTGTTATATTGCAATATTTTGACAATTCCACCTATAAGGAGGCTGGTTTTCATTTTTACACTAAAGTTAGCAGTATTAATAATTAAACTCGTTTATCTTAAGGAAACCACAATTAAGATTCACCACAATTCCTTGGGATTGGATAATACAACACATTGCAACTGATAAAAATGGAAAGGAAAGCTTTTAATCTGAAAATAAGATTGAACATGGAATTAGCATGAAAATTTAAAGATTTGCTCGGACTTGTTCCAATATCACCCAAGTGAAACTTAACCCTAAACCATGATTCCAGATTCTGGTTATATTTTTCTGCTTTAAAAATAAATTACTGGAATTACTGGAACAGATTCTGAGGATACCTCATAATAATATAATACACTTATAAGCCCACTGAATCAGACACTTTGTTGCAACACGAAACAAACCAATACTGAAAATAAATGATACTCCAGGGATTACATAAAAATAATTTCAACTTCAACTCTGAAAAGGATTCCAAATAATTTGGCCAGTTTGAAAAGCCAAGTTTTCAATGCTTCTCTAAAACAGAGTATTGATGATTTAAACAGATCTCTTGATAAATAGTATTTCATATAGCAGAAGCACTGACTGAGAAGATCCATTTACAGAAATCCATATGATGGCATTGTTTAACTGAAAGAACATACCCAGTCTACCATATTTTACAGATGGATAGACACAATTGGAGGGAAGTTTTATAATAACTAGGTCCAAAGCTATGTAAAGCAATAAGCATGTTAATAAACACCTTGAATTACACCCAGAAACCAACTAATAAGTAATAACCAGTGGAACTCACAAGCCAGATGTGTCAACTTCGTAAGTCCTATTTAATTCTATGCAGGTTACCCTCAAGTTACGACAGTTATGGAGCCTGCCCCATTACTGTTGGAAGTTGAGAAAGTAAATGACCTACATCATTAATGAGCCCCCCACCACCACCAACCCTGCTCTTCCCTGTGTGGGTTAACTGCACAGAGATGACCCTAGTGCCTCAAGGATGACCCTAACCTTCTCCACTTCTCACTTCTTGGGGTCCCCCACAGCCAGTTGGGCCTCCTCCTCCACCCCCCGCAATAGCTCACTTACTTTGCAAAGATCTGCAGAGCTCAGGAGATGGGGAAAGGGAAGAAGAGCAGGCCTCTCTTGTCGGGCCATATGCGATAATTCCACAAGTGTCATCTTTTTCGATCCAGCCACTTGTGCAGCCTAGCTACAAAGGATCTGAAAACATGGTCAGGGAAAATCCCATGCTTTATAAAGAAGCATTTAATTTACCAGCAAAGGAGCCTTTTCTCTCTGCAAAGACTTTCCCAAGCTAGCCAATCATGCAGAAGTTAGACTGCATGGAGGGGAAAAGGCTGCTTTGCCAAGAGCTAGTTCAGATTTCAAAATGCAGAGGTTTCTCTGCACAGAGGGGAGAGAGCTCACAGAAATGAATTAAACGTTTCTTTGCAAACTTCGGTATTTGAAATCTGAGCTAGCTCAGGTTTGAAAACAGCTTGGGCAGCATGACTGGCTGGCTTGGGAAAGTCTATGCAGAGGGGAAAGATCTGCATTGCTGGTAAATTTAATGTTTCTTTGCAAAGCACAGGACTTTCCCTAATCATGCTGCTCAGCTGCTTTGTGACAAGGCTGCATGAGTAGCTGGTTCAAAAAAGATACCGCCTGTGGAATTCTCCCACATGGCCCAGCAAGAGAGGCCTGCTTTTCTTTCCTTCCCCTCCTTCTGAGCTCTGCAGATCTTTGGAAGGTGAGTGATTGTGAAGGGTGGAGGAGGACCATATGGAATCCGATGGGGGCAAAGCAAGTCCAGCGTCTTTGGGGACCCAGCAGTTTGAGCGGGGGAAATAAATAGGTGACCATGCTACAACATCTCTGTGGACAATCGTAAGGGCGAATGACCAGATGGGCTCTGCAGATTTCATAACTTTGAAACAGGGTCGTATGTAGGTCTTGGAGGGAGGTCTGTTGTAACTCTGAACAATCATTAAATGACCTTTCATACCTGGAGGACTACCTCAACTGTCCATGTCAAATGCTAGGTCATATCCTAATTTAAAATGCACATTGGATTACCGCTTTCCAGACTGAAATTCTGAAAGGCATATCACTGGTATTTCTGACCAATCTGAAAACAAGGCCAGTTCAAATGAACAACACATCACATTTATCATGCTATGTCTAAATTTTAAAAAGATCCATGACTATCTGATCTTCTATAACTAGAAACTGATTTCTCTCTCTCTCTCTCTCTCTCTCTCTCACACACACACACACACACACACACACATTTTCAAACATTTTCTTTTTAGATTGTACTATTGCTCACTTACTAACTTGGGAAAAATTAAACCAATGCTAATATTGCATTTGAGATAAAAAGAATCCCCCCCAAAAAATATTTTAAAAGGATTAATCAAATTTCCCATTATTTTAAATTATACTTAAAATGGAAAAGACAATTACAACCTCCTAACATTAAATTCCTTTAGGACAAGCTGTGCAATGTAACTCTCAGTGAAAAAAAAGATGATTTTTTTTCCCCTTCCATAGGCAGTGACAACTTTGAGAAAAGGAAGGACTTGATTCTTATTCATACACTTGCTTACTTTTGACTTTTGATCTAGATTTTTTTCTAAATAAATATTTCTAAAAATAAGTATTGTATATATTTAAATTCTTTCCAAAACACACTTTTTTAAAACCTCAGAAAAACATTTCCCCCATTTTTTAAAGTATAAAAACCTCCAATAGTCAAAACTGAACTTGGGATATTAAATATAAATTGCAGTTTAGTGAACCCAAACCTTCAGATGACCATGATCATTAAATTTATCAGACTTAAACAAAGAGAGGATTGAAGAATGTATTTCCAGGACCCAAGTTTTTCATGAACAAATAACATAAAAAACATGTAATATTGGGCATGCCCATTCTGGTAATTATTTATTGTCCTCTTTTATTCTGAAATATTTATGCTTGTTCTAGGATGGATTTTACTTTTTTTGTGAACTCTTGTGAACTTTCAATCTTGTGAACTCTAGTGTATGTTCCTTCTGAGACATCTCAAGCCCATCTTTCTGGCAGGTGTTTCTCCAGGTGGACTCAGATTTCTGCTACTACACAGGCACCTCGGAGACTATAGCATCATGCTCAGCAGAATGTATCTTGTTTTTTGCCTCCTTAGATTGTCTATTGGATGAGCGCTTTGGTTGTTGAGCATAGAACCCTCAGACAGGGACCCTCTCTAAAGCGTTGTTTTAAATCTGATTGCAGACTGAAAGAAGGAATGGATTTTAATTTTTTTTAAATATATTTTTATTTTATTCAGAACAAAGTTAAAATACAAAATAAAATAACCAAACCCAAGAAGACACAACAGAAAGAAACCACACAAAATAGAACATTAAAAAAGATGCATATATATAAAAAACCCACAACACATTATACACCTGTTATCCCCTCTGTTTGAATACTGATTACTATTCAGCACAACATTAGTTCCTACTACTTGTGAAACAGACTCTCCTAAAAATTTTAAACTACTAAATCTATTTGCAACTTGTTGACCTATCTTCGATATGTTATATTAATGACAAGGTAGTTAGCAGGAAAAACAATAATAGTAAAATAGAACAAAATTAATGCTTCAAAACTCTCTGTTAACAAACTGTTATTGTAATCCACTCATAGAAAACTTACTATGGGATCTTAACTATCCTGAATCAACAGCAAAGTTATAAAAGGACAAAAATCCATGTTTGTTTCTTAATATTGTTGTTTAATTAAATGTAGTAAATTCAGTCTCCAGAATAAATCTATCTTCCACTCAGAGTGCAAGCAGAAGTAGTTACCAGTTAACTGTAATAAATCCATCCAGTTTCCCTCCATTTTTCTAGAAGAAAGGAATTCCTTTGTAGCGGAATTTGTCTCCCTCCCTTCCAGCTAAAGCCGTAATGTTGAAGAAGTATGCCTACTTAAACTTCAGAACAACGGATGAAATTCACTTTTCTGGATCAAAGTCCTTTTGTGTATCTTTATCCAAAGATAAATCTTCAGATTTTAACATTCTTTGAACTATCATTAAACTTTGATCAAGATTTTGTAAGAAAAATCCAGTTAGAAGATGCATATTTCCCCACACTTCTTTCTTAGATTTCAGACACTGTTTAGCCATTTTAATCTGTTGAACTTAACCAGGGAATACACACACATACAAACACACAAACACCTCTATATTTCAATCCAAGATTATAAGAAAAATTCAATAGAAATAAACTCCAGGTATTTTGCACATTCAAAAGATACAGAATCCAGGGGTAAAAGTCTAATGTCTCTTCACCTCCCTCACCCCTCAAACATTGCCATGATTTTGATAAAATGGATCAGAGGTTATCCAGAACAACATATAGCAAAAGGAAAAAAGAGAAAAAGCAATTAGAGTCCAGCAAGGGGTTAAAATAAGTGCAACTCTTTTAAACTTTTAAAGCAAAAAGCAAAATAAAACAGTAAAGTCAAAAAGTGAATATTAAAACTCTGGCATGCTGAGAAAACGAAACTACTTGACAGGAAGATGGATATGCCCAATGATTTTTCAATTGCTTTCAGAGGGAATTGGAATGTTCAAGACCACCCTTCCCCACTGGGTCTGTGATCGTCGAAAAGTCATCTCAGGTCACTCCTAAGTGCTCCCATTTAAAACTAGAGAGCAGCACTGGTAAAGAACCAGCTTTAGCAGTGAAATCAGCAGATCATTGGTAAGAGAAAAGAGAAGATCTTATCGAGCAACGGCCATCTTGAGAGAAGAGCAAGAAGGTAGGAATTTTACTATTAAGTAGAGAAAAACAGATGCAGGATTTCTGTTGTATTGGTTTTCTTTCCCCTTTGGGATTGTAGGTGAGGATTTCTTCTCACGGGATCTAATTATTTTTTCAAACAGCTTCTTTCCCAAGAAAGGCTTTGCTGAAAGTTTCACTTTTGACTGATCATATCCCAATGTCTTAGTCACAGTACAACCACCTCCAGCATCAAATATTGCCAGTTTCAATTCTGGTCCATTTATTGGGGTTTTTTCCTCAGAATACTCACATCACATGTGCATTTACTTCACATCCAGATCATATGTCCATATTCAAGAAGGAGGAGAGGAAATAGTTTATAGGCCTTATTCACAGAGTAGACACAATACTGGATATTGAGTATCTTTTCTCAGTTTGCCGTGCAAACTCACGGCAAGCAAATTTGAGAGACTGAGCTAGCTGATGGCAGATAGATCACTGAATGATTCTGTGAGCAACTCAATCTGCCTGCTTTGCCTGATTTTGGATAAAAGTTGCTTTTTTAAATAAAAAATTCAATATTTACATACATGGTGTGTTGTGAGTTAATTTTGTGAGTTTACTTGCTAGCAAATTTTATGAGTTTGCTTGCAAGCAAATTTTATGTGACAGACTGAGCTAGCCAATGGCAGATATAGATTTCTGAATGAATCTGTGATTCTGTGAGCAACTCAATCTGCCCACCTGCTTTGCCTGATTTGGGGTAAAAGTTGCTCTATGTTATAAAAAAATCAATATTTATATAAATATTTATAATATTTACATACAAGCCATACCCAGCCAGTCACATGACCACCAAGCCACACCCAGAAATTAGGCAACACCCACAAAACCAGTTAGTGGTCCCTGGGGTCTAAAATTATGAGTTTGGTGGTCCCTGAGGTCCAAAAGGTTGGCGACCCCTGCTTTAAACAATTTATTCAGCTCCAATGGAAAAAGTCTTTGAAGGATACTGACAGCAGGAAGCTGCTCAGGAGCTAAGCTACATCCTCAAATGAAGTAAAAAAAAAAAAAGTTTTGTAGCTTTTGTCATAATATTATATTTACTAGTTTAAAGTTCATTTTAGTAAACAGGCAGCTGTATAAGTTTAATTAATAAAACATCATTAACTAAAGCAGAATCAAATCTGTTGTGATAGCAAGAGGGAGAATTAAAATAGTGATAAAGGAAAAAATCAAAAGGTTTAGGGGTTTCAGTATTTTAGAAAACATAAATTATGTGTTCTGTGGCTATAGAACATTGCTGATAGAATTCAGTGATTTTACTTAACTGCTCTATGGCAACAAATAGTGTTTTGTTCTTTTCTCTTATAAGTAATTATTCCTGGATTGGTTTATTTTTCTTTTTTTAAAAAAAACTTAATTGGATAGGTTCATAGCTTGAGAAAAGTATGAGTAAATCCTTTAGCAGCTCTTCAATGGACTGTAGAATAGGTATGTTTGTTCTGTATGGTTTAATTGTAAACATTTGATTGTTTGATAAACTCCGGGTTAAGAATGGGAGCATCTACTTATTTTATTAATATGATTGAGCCTCACCTTTCTTCTTATAAAGCAATCAATGGATTTTCTGTATAAGCCAGTCCACTGTAGTGTTCCAAAATACTTATATGATCATATGCAATGCTTTGCTTAGGACCATTATGTAAAATAATTCTCACACTTCTCTTTTTAGTTTTTTTTTCTTTTATTTTCCTTTCCCATGCTCAACAGTTGTTTTAACATAACATTTGCTTGATCAAAACTAAATTCCATATATCTTATAAGTGGATTGGGATAAAGCTTACATTGACAATAAACTTTTAGCCTTTAACGTGCCAAAAACTTTTTGTTGTTGCAGTGGCAATCAGGTAAAACAGACCAAAAGAATGCCACCAAATACAATTCAAAGGACAAGAAATAATAAGAACTGTATGCAAAATTTAAAAAGCAGAATGTATCTATGTTGCTAAAAGTTGCTTATAAGGGAGATTGGCATTGTCCAAAATTCGTAAATAAATAAAATAAATACATGCAAACCTCTCTAATAGTACCACCACCATCTTTCTAACCTAATTCTTATTTACCAAAGATGAAACATTATTGATGAAAATTAAAGACTTGTCTGACCATTAAACCAGCATATAAGCCCAGCAAAATAAAAAAAAGTAGAAATTACATGCATCAAGATAATGACAGTACTTAGAGAGTGGCCTGTGCTAAACTTTTGAGATAGGTAAGATCAAGAAACAGGCACAGTGGGAATTGCAGGAACACTCTTTATTGTTGTATGGTAGAATAACAGAATTTTGAAAATTAGTCAGGTTTTATTTCTGCCCTATCTTATGCTTTCCTTTTTCTCTGGATTGAATAATATTTTTTGAATGCAATTCCCCTTAATAGCTTGCTCCTTCCTTTATCATGCCCAAAATCAGGTCTGTATTCCTTCACAGCCCTACCATTAAGTGTTGGTTCATACAGTAAGCTAACCCCAAACTGAATATACCACATGCTCGCTAGTGAGAAGGGTTAACCTTGTATATATGGGAAGAATTAAATTCAAATGTCAGCTTGGGACAAGGTGGTAGCACCATATGTAGCTATGGTAAATTAAAATTCCAGCTGTGCTAACAGAACAAGGGAACCACAAATTCCAGATTTCTAGTATGCTGAGCATAACTATAGTCTTAAAGGTCCTAAAGGATTACCTGCTTTCCAGTGGCACATTACTGCCAAGGACCCAGCTGTCCTGCAGCTGGACCGACTCGGGTGTGGTTTGCAGCTCGGCGGGCAAAGCAGCCGGCGGGGCCGGACTCTGGTTCCTCCTATTTGTCAGTGAATTTCTGTTAAGGGAGGTGATAGATGGGTGATTCTGTGCTGAATGCTGCTTGTGAGAAGGTGGCAAAGGTTGCAGGGTCGACTGGCCTTGGTTATTTGGAGGTTGCTCTGAGAAGAAAGAAAATTAAAGTTTGTTATAGATCATCCTTATCTTTGCTAAAGCTAAAGCATAAACTAATAGCCCATTTTCAAAAATATTAGCATATATTCTATCAGTTGGTTTCAGTTACATTCTTTAAAACTTTACCCTTAGTAGGCAAAGATCTAATTAATATACAGCAGATGGTACAACTACTTTTGGCTTTATTTTGATTTTTAATGACTCTTATCAATATCTATACAGGAAATCACGACATATCCCCTAATGTGATCTTATTTTTTTAAAGCCAATTTTGAAATTAAACAGGTAATTTCAACAGAATATGTTTCTGTATATATCCCTATAATTATGTAATGAAGAATCTTTTTAAAATAAAAAAGCAAGCTTTATTTAACTGTAATAAATTATTGCAATTTTGCTGCTAAACAGCAGATTATCCTAGTTTAGTGCCTTTCAAATCAGGCAGATCTGCACTATGATCTGCTAATAGATGCTAACTATCCTCTAGCAGAAGGTCACTCTGTGAAGCAGATGTTGCTTCATGGATATTTAACAGACTGAATCACATCTGATTACAATGTCAGAAGACTCATATACTTAATGACCGTTACATCCATTAGAACACATATAGAACAGATTTTCCAATTTCACACTATGTGATATAACTATGTTTCAAAGTGAATCACAGGTAATCAGAGAATCTTGTAATCACAACAATGGTATAAAAACGTTAAGTCTCTCAACAACAATAAAAAAATATCCCAGGCAGGATAACTAGCATTGGTTTTTAAAATATCATATCCTATATTTAAGATTTTTTCACCTTGCTTATATAACAGAAACACATGGCAGATATTATAGACCAGGTATGTTTCTGCCTTATGTGCAAAAGGATTTTTTTCCTTATAGATATCAAATTGGTCATTTGTTTTAGACTAACAAAAATGTGAAGTGGAAAACAAATATACACAGTTTAAGGATGACCGAAATTAAAAATGTAAAACATTCTCAACCTTTTCTTGGAATTTGGCTTAGAAATACTTCAACAAAAGCATATGATGCATATGAAGAATGTGTTATTATTCAGGTAACATACAATTAATCAGCTATGCCCTTATCAACACCAGTGGGTGTTAGTGCATGTGATTAAAATCAGTATAGAAAGCTTTAGGGCTTCAGGATAATTTAAAAGACTAAAGCTCACAACAGCTTTTAAAAAGAATCTACTTAAAACTTTATCTGATTTAGATTAGATGTTAATTATCAGTCAGTAGAGAATTAACTTTCATCATTATATGAAAATATATATAAAATGATCAGCTGCACAACAGGAAACCACATCTTATGTTTCTATATATAGAATACTAATTTTGCCTTCTGACTGAAAAACAGACTAATATTTTTGCTATGTGCTTATTCATACTTAACAAGTCTGCTTTCTCAGTGTAGCTTTGTTTAGCAAAATCTTAGCAATACAAACTACCATTTTATAGTACAGTATCCTAGTATTTCAAGATCATATTCTCCCCACTCCTTTTAAGCAATAAAAGCACCAGTGATACAAAGGAGGTGAAAGTGAAATCGTTTTACTCATTACTTTATTTAATGGGGAGAGGGGGAGAGACAACTGGAACTCCCTTTATGGCAACTGTAAATTCCCAGTGAAGAAAAGCAACAACAGCGCAGGCCTATCCTTCTCTGATTTTATATATTTATTTTTAATTGCTAATCAAACTTCCCTCCTGCCAATTCAGCAGGGTTTGCTTTGAAATAGGTCAGCAGGGAACTAAGCCTAGGGCTACTGTAAAATAAACCAGTGAACAATATTTTCATCATATAGTTTAACAAAATGTACTTGTGCAAATTTCACCTCTACAATTAATTTAAAGAAGCCCCCCCCCTTCAAAAAAAAAAAGATAAGTAACTTAAAAATCATTTGGGATTTTATTTGGGGAGATTCCATGTAAAATCAGGCTATTTTAACTATAGATATATATTACGACTGTATTTTTGTGTGAAACATTTCTTTCACATCATTTTCAAAGCATGTAAAATTCCCAATAATTACCTTGACATAATGCAAAATACACTATTTTTCTACAAAAATGAGGTCTCTGTTTTTTATGTGACTATTTGGCCAGATAGAGTGCTGTTGAAAACTCCAAGTGAGAGCTAGAGTGGTTATTAGAGAAGAAAAGGCAAGCAGGCCTTATACAATCAAGATATAATCATGCTGAAAAGCATCCAATAGTCTTGGCAGTGGATCAATATTGATGCCTATTCTTTCTATAAAGATCCTGTATATGGAATAGTTCCAAACAGTCCTCCAGATCAGTGATCCTTTAACATGGGGAAGATTACACAGGACTAGTGTCTATTTCTGCCAGATACATGTTGTCTTATTGTTGTGATTTTAAAGGTAATGTTACATTAGTGATCCAAGATTTTTATTTGAAAACTTGAGTCTTCCAAGATAGAAATAATGGACCACAGGCAAAAACTATGTAGGCAGTTTGACACTTGAGTCTAAGATGGTCTATATCTTTCATAACTTTTGTGGCAGACAAATGTTCAAAAGGTGCAGTTTTTCTTGTCACTTTGCTGCAATGATAGGGCAAGCCACAGCTGTCAAAACCTATTCATTCCATATAGCTATTAGAGATGCTGGAGCGCCTTTCAAAGCCAAGTTTTGGCAGGTCTAATTGATACATGTAAAAGATTCTTTTCAATCTTAGTGAAATGTCAGTCAGTTGTTGAGTGATTCTGAAGCAGCTGTGGCCAACTGCATTCTAAGTTTTTGGCTGACAGTTCCATTTTGATGCTAAATAAAGGGAAAAAAATATTCAGCCTACTTGGTTTCAAGACAACAGCTACAATGAATGATTAGAAAAAGCCACATATTCAACAAAATGAAGGATCATGGAAGTGAACAACTACATTAATTTAACTAGGGCAGGGAAAAATACATTATTTAGGCATTCAAAACATAAAATATATCATATGCTTGCTATACACTAAAAGTAGTTCAGCAATCTCATTCAACCAAGGCTGAAGTATACATAACAAATATGTTCCACTGTATAAATTATCTTTGTAAGATAAAATCACAATTCTATGAAAACCGATGAGCTAATAATGCACTGATAAGCAATGAAGTGGTTAAGTATAACTTATCTAATTTTTCATATTTACTAAAGATATTTTTGAGCAAAGTGGAAGCAGTAACAAACTTAATGCTGGCACATACAGTCCTACAATCTACAGAATATGCTGAATGGCAGTGAGGGATTGAAATTACTTAAGTCCTCAAAATCAATGATTGTCACATAATGCATATACATATAACTTTTTGCTGTCACAAGCCTAGAAATAATTAATCATAGTAATATGACTACCATGTATTTGCCAGCATCTATACAAATAGCAAAGAAGATTCTTCATAATCTAGACTTTCAATGCTATGGATAGTGTAGTTGGGAAGTGTTGAAAACACTTCTTTATTGACGAGACTTCTAGCAACTTTAGTAGTAAAATATTCAGGCCGAGCTTATTATATTATCAATGGATAAATCAAAATCACTTATCCATAGCAATCCTTCTTCCACTGATAATACATCAATATTTCATATCATGTACACATGGCAATTGTTTTAGATCCAACATTATCATGAAAAAAATATGATACTCAATTTCTGAAAAGGACCATAACATTTACTAGTTTCAGTAGTATGAACTGGTCAGAAGTATACTAAATAGGCTTAGACATCTGTGGTAAATCATATAGACTTAGAAACAGAGGATTAGTATAGAGTAGGGAGTGAGTAACTTTCATCAGCAGAAGAGCCACATTATCCTTCATATGGCATATTGAGAATTATGATCTCTTTGGAGAGGGATTTCAGGACTTTATGGGGGGTAGTAGATGCTGTGAATATTTGCAAACTAAGAATTTTGGCATCAAAATTTAAGACTTAAAAAAACAACCAAAGAAAAGAAAAAATTCAAAAAATAAGTATAATACTGGAAAGCAAAAGAAAAGGGGAATACAGAAGAGAGAAATAGAGGTAGAGAGACAAGGGGGTAAAAAGGGGAGAGAGATGAAGAGAGGGAAGAAGGAAAGGAAAAGAAGTTACAAAGGACCGGAGCAAGATATAAAGAAACAGGACCTATTTAGAGATAAAGGGTGAAAATCTAACTGAAAAAGGTATTCTGTAAAAGTACATAAGATTGTATTGTTATATTAGTAATAGAAGTAACTTTAGAAAATTGGAAACAATGTATGATTAAAATGAGGGATAAAACAGTTAGTGTAATTTAGTGAAATGTTTGTGAATAAAATAAGTGAAATAAAATAAATGAGAAAATTGAATTAGGAAGGAATGGGAACATTTTAATTAGTTAATGTTTTATAAAATATAAGTGAAGAGGGGGGGAATTAACTATGAAAAGCTTATAATTGTTCCCATAGAAGTATGATATTTAATTGAAAAGTAATGTTAAAGATGTTAAGATTTTAATGAATATTAATATTAATGATAGAATTGAATTGGAATGGAATGTTTTTTAATTATATACATTTATAATTTTTTTTCTTTTTTTAAGAATATAGTATGTATTTTAAGAATGTACCAAGCAGAATCCGAATGAAAGTTATGTATTATATTGAATGTTACAACTTTAGGGAAAAGATATAAAGGCGTCATACTCCAATTGGTAACTACAGGAGAAATTTTGTTTAACGAGAAAAGGTAATAGATAATTGAAACAGGACAGACAAAAAAAGTAATCTGTCAGCTTTCCTGTTTCCACGCAATACAGAACTGAATCAAGATCAAACATAAAAAAGTTTAAAATATTAGTTAGACTGAGGATTTGGTCTCCAAAGGTTTATGTTCTGATGCATGATTTCACTGACTTTACTGAAGATTTTAAGCTAACTATAAAAAAAGATTGGGACTATAACTACTTACTATTCCCGCTTCACAGAATTATTCAACAAAGAAAATTACAATAGTCTTCAGTATTCGTTATTTTTTTAACCTATCAAATACACTAGAATGTAATGAACAAACCATTATTCAGTCAGCATAAAGTATAGTTTCATAGTGTTTGTTTTGTTCTTGGAATCTTTAAATTGAATTTAGCGATTCTTATAACTCTTAAATATGTGACATACTTCACTTTGTATGATCTTTTTTTAAATCAGAACCTTTATCAAAATATAGTAGGTACTTCAATTTCTTATATGCTATCATTACTGTACTTGAGTTAACCATTACAATATTTACAGTGGCAGGTTATTTTAGTTTTGCCTTAAAATGTGTTACAAATAATTCTCATAATAGAGAACTGTTCTTAACAGGCAAAAGAAATTGTTTGTGATATAAGGTGCTATATTGGTGAACTATCAAGAATGTTGATATTTATGAAGATTATGTGGAAAAGACAGAACTCCCAACTTAAAAATTCTGCTCAACCCCTGAAATCTACTCTACTTATATTCTATCTCACTATGTAACTCTACTAAAAACATATATTTTAGTTTTTAAAGAACAGCATTATCTAATATCTTTAACATTTTATTTTATTTCATTTAAACTTTTAGAAAATTGAGAAACTTTTTAAAACCATACAAAATGAAAGTTATATTGGAAGAAAATAAATTACATGTTAGCTTGTTCCTATGTATTTACCATATAAGAGTTTGAACAATATTGGTAGCCCTTACTTACCAACTACTTGTTCAGTGATTATCGAAGGTTATGAACTATACACCCCCCCCCCCAATGTGATCGCCATTGCAGTCAGTACACATTGTACTGTGTCTGACTTTTTAAAATTTTTCTCCTCACTTGCAGAGTGGAGAGGAAGGGATTAGAAGAGAGCAAACAGGCATACAATAGAGAATAAACATTGAAAACCAGTAGCCGTAAGCACACAAGGTAAACAGCTAGTGCATTCCCCACTATGCACCAAACACAGTACCTCTTCTTTCACCACCAACATCCCGGAAAAGAAGGTGTTCATAAAACAATTTCTGTAGGCAATCTTCTTTTGCTCCACCCCCAGAGTGGAGAGATTGGAAAGGAAGATATTAGGTAGAGTAAGCAAGCATAAAGTGGAGAACACACGGACTTTTGCTGAGAGATGTCCATTTCCCATTGTGTGCCTACTTACTTTCTTCTAATTCCTTCCATTTCAGTGGATACACACACACACACACACATTCTGTTCTTATTAATCATTTATTAGTGCTGGGGTGAGCATTCCAAAAATAGGGGGAATGGTTAGGCGGCAAACAAAAGAAAACTGACTGTGAAACTGACTAACTAGGTCTCTTAATAGCCAGAAAGTACAGTTGTGGTCATGTGATTTCTCACTTGGTGACCACTTTGCTTAGTGCTCAAGATGCCAATCCAAATTATGGTCTCTAAATGAGGACCATAATAGAACTGTGCCGAATAGAACTTACAAAATAAGATTGGAAAAGAAATAAAAACTAGTCGAACGTAGAAAAATCCATCTTTTTCTTTTACTATATGCACATGAGAAGAAAAAAGTCTTAATGGGAAAGCAAGATATGGCTCCAATAACTTTTTGCTGAATTTATGGTTAACAATATGAAAGTTATCAGGATTTTACTGAATTCTAGGCACACCATTTAATCCTTTCCAATGTTTCAAAATAATGAGTATAAAGTCACAATTATGAATTACATTTAACTGGGTCTCTTCAAGAGCTTTAATTTGGAAAACAGCAAAAAAATAGCAATTTACAGACAGATGATGTGGACCTCTGCGACCTATTATAAATGTGAGTCAGTTGCCAAGCACCTGAAATGCAACCATGTGTGTCTATGTGTGTGGGGTGTGCGTTAAATTAAAATCAGTTAATTTATGTGTGTTTTATGAATAAAGCCTGACAGGATGAAGTAATGTATTTGGTAGTTTAACTAGGCATATGCATAGAGCAAGAAAGGAGTCATGTTTTGAGATCTAGGCAAAACAGTTTGATTTGTAACGTTTTGTTGAAAAATTGAAATATCCAGAATGATTGAATATTTTATATTCTACATAAATCAAATCTAAATAAAAATTTTAAGTGTTCCAGACAATGGTCCCTTGTTCTTCCCTATTTCAACTCAGGTCTATAAAAAATAGGAAAACTGCTATTTTATACGAAGATTTTTTTTTTAACTAAGATTCAGTGAAAGAGGATGAAAATCTCAGCAATTCGATTGCTTTCTTCTTTTACGGTTCAATTTATTTTTCAGATTCCTAAGATGGAGACCTTCTCAATATCTTACTCAGGGTTCCTATGTGAACTGTGAAGATCCTTATACTGGAAGAATAGTTAGTTATAATATGAACCTATTTCCACTTTTAATGATACATTTAAACTATGTTGGCTGCTACTTACCATCCAATTTACAAAAATTTAAATTCCACAGGTAGCAGTTGAGGCAGCAGTTTAGCACTTTTCGCAGCACAAAAAGTCAAAGGAAAATCTGAGCCTATGTTGATGATACCTACATATGTGCTCAGGAACTGATATCAAAATACATCTGTTCTTCCTTTTCCTGTTTGTGACTTGCTATTTAGAAGCAATGTAGGAAAGATCTTCAAAATGTAGAAAGTAATCCTCTGTAGAATCATTCTTGGGACTATAGTAAACTTCTTTAGTGCCATCATTAGCAGTCATGGACTATTCTTCAGGAAGTGATAGATTATTCTCTTAATAGACTAACCAAGTTGGAAGGGATTCTTGAAGGTCTTCTAGTCCAACCACCTGCTCATATACCTCTACCCTATACCATTTCATATAAATGTTTGTCAAATCTCTTCTTAATCTCCAGCTCAGGAATTGCTAGAATTGCAGACTAGACTGACTGGGCGAACATCAAATACAATGTTCTCCCTCTGCTTATGCTGAAAAATTGATGCCTTCCCTCAACTTCACCTACTATGCAGTTATCTGAGGCAGCCATCAGACAAATGTATTCTACTGGCAGTAATTCACATCTCATTCACATCTCTTCAGCAAAGAATAGTCTACAGTAGTTTTCAATCTCTGAACATGTGTTTAAATGATAGCTGTTTTCTCTTCAACACCTTTATGCTTGGCCTTGGGAATGAGCAAAGAATATGTGATCGGTTAAAAGAGAGCTTTCCCCCAAAATAGGCTAGTACTGAAGAAGTAGAACGTGTGACAAAAAATTAAACAAAAACTTATCTTGATTTTGTTTAGCATAAGATGAGCCAAGAGAAACTCTGGCAGGCTTTTAAAATTTTGGAATTCAACTCCACAGTCATAAAGAACATTGTGGAATCTCAGCCCTGCTTGTTTTTTTTTACCTTGCCTAACTTGAAGGGCTGGCAATTCCATCCGCTCATCATCACAATCCAGGTGTTTTGGTTTATTTGAGATGTGTGCCTTTGAGTCAGTCTTTACTACTGGAGACTGCCTTTTTGCAGTCTTCCTGGTGATATTTTTGAAGTAGTTTGCCTTTTCTTGTTTCCAGGAGCTAAGAGAAATGATGGCTCAAACTCATCCAGCTGACTTTGCACCTAAGGCAGGATTTAACAGGAGTCTGCCAGTTTCTAGCCTGGCACTTTAGTCACTACACCTAACTGTCTCTCCGTGGGATTTACTTTTAAGGTATATTTTAACAATGCAAATTTAATTAATGTTATGAAAATCCTGCGTTTAAGAAAGGAATACACAAAAGAAAAGAGAGAAGGAAAATACTTATTATTTCTATTAAATAGAAACAAAATAATATTTATTTTACAAGTTCAAAAATGTATCAGATCTGACTTACTGAGAAGACAAGCAAATGTAAGGGAGTACAGGTAAGTCCTTGACTTACCATAGTTCATTTAGTGACAGTTTGAAGTTATGACACTGAAAAAAGTGACATGACCATTTTTCACACTTCTGACCATTGCAGCATCCCCATGCCCACATGATTTATATATGGATGCTTGACAACTCACATTTATGACAGCTGCAGTGTTCCAGTGTCAAATTATCACCTTTTGCAACCTTCTGACAATGAAAGTCAATGGGGAAACCAGATTCACTTAACAACTATATTACTAATTTAACTACTGCAGTGATTCAATTAACAAATGTGGTAAGAAAAGGTGTAAATTGGGGCAAAACTCACTTAACAAATTTCTTACTTAGCAATATAAATTTTGGGCTCAGTTGTAGTCATAAATCAAGGACTACCTGTATCAAGTAGAACCAGTGGTAGTATTCAAATTTTTTGTACTACTGGTTCTGTGGACATGGCTAGGTGGGCGTGGTATGGTTTGGTGGGTGTGGCTTGGTGGGCATGCAGGGTAAGGCTACTGTAAAATCCCCATTTCCACCCCACTCCAGGGGAAGGATATTGTAAAATCCCCATTCCTTCCCACCCCACTAACCTGCTTTCCAGCTCCATTCTCCTGTGCAGGGCAACAAAAGACCGAGTGAATCAGCTGGGACGTGGGAGGCAGTGAATAGATGGGGGTGGGTCCAACCAGAGGTGGTATTTACCAGTTCTCTGAACTACTCAACATTTCCGCTACCAGTTTTCCAGAACCTTTTAGAACTGGCTGAATACCCCCTCTGAGTAGAACCCACCTAGTTTTGCTGCTTTACAAGCTTATATGAGAATATTATAGAAGGTGTACTGAAATTAATGCAAATTCTGTATAACAAATAATGCAGTTTGACAGAGGGCTATCTATCTAAAACAGCAGATTCATATTTTAAACTAGTCGTATAACTATCTACAGATTCTTCATTATCTTGCTAGGCAAATGTTATTGTGTACTTATCACTTGTAAAATCTACCTTACATTTAAGCAATTATGCTTATCTGAATTGTACATAAAATTAGCTTCTAGTTATATTTAGGCAGTTAATAATTACCTATCATTTAAATGTCTTCTATACCAGCTACATAAAAGAATTATATTCAGAAGTAAACTGTGCTTTCAGTTTGCCCTTCTCAAAGTTATGTGCGTTCTATAACAGTTTAGGAATGAGCATAGTAAACTGATAATTTCTGTACTTCCAATTTTCTCCAAGTCTGTTCAGCAATTTTTTTAAAAAAATCAAGTTTCAACAGCCAAGATGTGAAAGGAAATATTTACAGACTTTTTGCATCAAACTGCTTCTACTTTTTGCTCTTCTTGCAGAGGACAAGAAAAGGGAATTAATTCTTCTTTTACTTCTAGGGTGAAAGAAGTACTTAATCTTGAGTACTTAAGAAAAAAAGCCCAATAAACTGTGAGGGTCTTCCTATCTTACAGCAATAGTATATTTTCAGGTCAGATAGATATATGCAGGTTTTAAATATTCACAAGGAAATTCTCTACAGAAACAAAGGAGGGGAGTAAAAATTGACTTTGATACTTATTGAAATGATCACAGTAAATGTACAAGCTCAAACTACTGCAAAGATGTTTGGGGAATCTCTTAAACTTTCTTTATCAGGAAAACCTGAAAGAAGAATGAAGGCAGTTGTCTCCTGATCCTCAATCATTTAAGATACAATGTGGGAGAAATGTAATCCAAAGCTATAGAATACAAAGTCTCTTTTCCAAAAATCCATACCACCTTTTTCAGTCAACCAAATTTAGCTGATGCAGAACAATTTTCCTTGGCACACTGGGCATTCTTGCTTGTTAAGATCAAAGAGTTTCATGCCCATGCTCCTGGCTTACTGGTAAGTGAGCCATAATTTATCTTATCTTTTAAAACAAGCTACGCATGAAACAATAGAGTGCATGTAACAGGAGATTATAATTGGTAGCTGACAGGTTCAGTCTATACACTCACCTGGCTTCTAAATTTGTCTGATCTGGAAAGAGAAAGATCTAAACAAATAAGCAGGAGGAATTTTCAATTCAATTTCTCCTGAACTAAATATGCTTTTTAAAGTACAAGATGAGATATGAAAGGGATCAATCTGCTCTTTCTACCTACTTCTGTTGTAGAAGAGAAACAATTAGATTTAGAAAAAAAGGAGTATGAATAGACATTGATCAGAATTATAGTATTCTATATTTAAATATTTTAGCCGTTAGCTAAACAAATCACCAGTTTTTCATACCCAGGGATCAGAGTCCAGGGATGTCTTAAACAATATGGATATACAGATAACAGTTTGTTCACTTCTTAGCACTTCCTACTACATTAAATGGATATATGTAAATTCTAAGTTCCAGATATCCCATCTTGGTCCTCTCTCCAATCAGTAAAAGCAGACTTGGGAAAAAGCCTAAAATATACTGCTTGCCATTTAACTTCAAAACATTCCTACATTGTAGTTTAGTATCAGGAAGGAATCCTGCTAAAAGAAGTATTATTTATAGTACTTGTTTTCCTTATCTGGGAATCATTGTTTTTTATATCTACTTAGGCATCATCTATCTAAAAGCAACATACAGATGGAACAATCTCCCCCAAAGACTATTTAACCATGATATTATAAAGACCGCTCAATTCAGAACTAATAAATCATCAAGAGTTTATAAAAATTTGGCTTGTGGAACCAAACAAAATAGAGGTTATTTTCTTGACATAAAGGTTACTGAGCTAAAATACAAAGATCCCATACGCTCTGATTCCCGTGCTGCAGCATTCGTATCTGGAAAAATAATAACTTAAGAGTATAAATGTACAATATGCATGTATTAGTACCTAGTATGAGTTTATTTTATTTTCAAATAATTTGAATTACGAATAGAATAAACACTAATCCAAACAACACATTTTATAGAATTACAAAGAAAAAAGTATAGAAAAAGGAAAAAAATAACTTCTCCCTGCAAACCAACAAGTAAAAACAATTTAAATAAGTTATCACTATCTGTTAACACAACATATAGTCTTTTTATCCTATAATTAATTTTTTTACAAGAAAATAAATTCAAAAGCCTTCTAATTCGTTCTTTGTCAGCAAAAGTCCAGTAAAGAAAAACATATAATTAATTTTCATTATCTAAGCCAACCCTGTATTCCTTCCCTGAATTTTTAACTATTTTAATATATAATTACTACAAATATAGTCTCAGAGCTTATTTTCTTTAAAAAAGTTAACATTGGTCTTTTGTATTACTGTAAATAAACTTTATCCTTTTACTTATCATTTCTTATAACTTTCAAGTTTTTAATAGACCTCCTTTTTAAATCCAGTAAGAAAAAGTTATCCACACTGTTTTTCTTGTTTAACAATTGTTAATCTTCTTTTGCCTGTTTTATCTGTGTATCCAATATATCTTTCTCTATATCCTTTTTATTGTTTGACACAAACCAACATTCAAAATAATTTCAAGTTATCTGTTGTAATTTGACTTCTTCTGTAATTTTAATGACACACATTCTTCTATTATATCAACTAATTTTGAAGACCAATATTCAAAAAGATTGATTTGTTTTGTCATTGTTAATAAAGTGAAGTGAAATAAATAAGTGAATAAAGTGCTACCTCCCCGGTCCTATTATCATATTTCCTGTTAAAAGAACCCAAACAATCATTTCCTGTAGGAAGAATACTTTTGATTAAATCAAAACTATACAGGTAGTCTTCCACTTAGGACCACAATCGGGACAAACACTTTCTGTTGCTAACCATGGCAGTTGTTAAATGAGTCACACTCAATTTTACATTCTTTCTTACCAGGTTTATAAAGTGAATCCCTGCAGTTTATTTATTTATTCAATTTCTATAGCCACCCAACACTACTAAGTCAATCTGGGCAGCTATAGTTCACAGTCAAGTAAATCCAGTTTTCCACATTGACTTGTTTATCAGAAACCAGCTAAAAATGTTTCAAATGGCAAACATATGACTTTGGGATATTGCAAACATTGTAAATAGATGCCAGTTGCCAAGCGCCCAAATTTTGATCAGATCACGGGGATGCTGCAATTGTTTAAGTGCAAGGACTGTGCCTTTTTTAAAGGCCATTGAATGGTCATTAAATGAATAACTGCAAATTGAGAACTACCTGTAATTTTAACTATGTCTGTCATAACTTCAATTATGTCTGTCAAAATCCATATTCTAAGCACCGCTTTGCTGTTTAATCTAAAAAATATTTTCCACAGCTTTTAAAATCATATTTAAAATATCTTATTCCAAGGAAAAGGCAACTTAAATTACCTGAAAGAATTCAGTAAAACCTTGCTAATCTGAAAAGTCTTAATTATTTCTAGTACAAAAAATTAGTAATAATCTAAAGACAGGAGTAAGAAATGGGGCTCAGATGAGCTTTATGTTCTTAAAAGGCTGTTATGAGTATGTGCTTAATGATATTCTCGACTCTCAGCCACCCAACTCATAAGACAATAGGTAAACAACAGCTCCTGCTGTCTACTGCTAAGGTACAAGGGTCCAGAATTATGAGTCATTTCAACAATCTTTCCTTCCTCTAAAGATATTTTGCTGGTCTGCATCCAGCGTTCAGCCACAAATTTCCTTGTAAAACATCAACTTGCCGTGGCATTATATGCTAAGATACAATTTCTTAAGATTAGAATTATTTGTGCATAGTAAAAAAGACAAACTGAAGTATGTGTTTATATACTGTATAGCAGAGACTTGTAAATAAACCAAGGATGTTAGGTTCCAAAATACACCCCAAAATTGGGTTTCACTTATCCGTAGATGGCCTAGAGGGCAATACTTTATAATTACCTATACATTATGTATGTATTCACATCCCTGGAGCATTTAGAATGTTGTGGCACATATGAAATAAAAAATTCTCAAAATTGTATTTATGACCCAATGGGTGGTGTGATAATTTTAGAGTTGGGGAGATTGTCAAACAAAGAAATGATGAAAAGCAATATATGAAACAGCACGTGGAGATATAGTTTGCAAGGATAGAAAGGCATAGGCAGAGAGATGAAATAAAGGGTGTTGGTCTAAATTACATTAAGCTAGCTTTCCTTTCAAATTTTTAATCTCATGGCTTAATTTCTTTGTCTTACTTCAGCACAATTTTGTACAAAAGTACAACACACATATATGTCTATTTATTTAAGCACACATATACACACTTTCTGTATTATATATTTTGAATAATCACTAGAGAAAAGTAACTATTGGCTCCCTCTTTAAAACAGTAATTCTAAGAAATTCAACCAGGTAACATTAATATAATTTGTTTATATATTTGTCCATTTTATTTTGTATGCTCATTACATATTACATTATTCAAGTATTGTTTAAATTAAGTCCTGGAGATTATATTTCATTTTGTTATATTGCAATATTTTAATTATTCTGAACTAAAATAGTGAGGCTTCCAAAGTTAGTAATCAAATGGTAGTTTAAAAAAATCCAGAATTTCACAAAGAGTTACAAATTATTTTTAGCACAAATTTGTCCTATTGAGAATATCGTCATCATTCCAATAAATACAATTCAAGATCTGTACCTAATATTTTGTAGCATTACCAGGACTTTTGTACTCAAAGGTTATGTAGCATCTTTCAGAAACACCTTTAAGATTTGTTGGTTTTATCAACTCTTCCTAGAGTGCCTGCTGACAAATCAGCAGTATATCGCAAATAAGTGAAGAATATGAAGATATACAAGTGTGAAATTTATATAGTCTGTTGTTTCTACTATGTCATATAGATTTGGGAAATACAACAATGTAAGTACTTAGTTTCAACACCCCATGCTGTGCACTTCATCCCAGTAGCAATTACAGCAAGAGTCCAACTGTAAAAACGTGATGGAGATGCTGTGCAGATTCAAAGAATCAAAAGCACAACTCATAAGAAGTGCTTCACTTGGTTTCTGAAGCATTTTTGCTACAGGCACATGGTGGCTATGAGTTACAAGGTTATTTTTATTCTTATCATTTTCCAACTCTGCAGAGCTGAAGCTATTCCTAAACAATCAAGAAAAGTAAAATTATCTTAGATATCATTTAAAATTGATACAGAAAATGTTTATGTGTATATTAAGAGTCAGTGAACAAACACAGTTAAAAATAATATATTCAGACACGGGATATATTTCTGATAAAGCAGTCAATTTATACAAATAAAAAAAACCCATCATTTTAATATTTTTGGCAAACTATACCGACAGCTATCTGAAGCAATTGTATGAGTCAAATGCTGCAGTTTTATTCAATAATAACCAAATCATGCTAGTTTATATTCAGACAGCATAACAATAACTCTTGGTAACATTAAAATCAAATGTGTCAACTGAACTCTTTAAATAATTCAATCACATTGATGACATGAAATATAAAAGACTATTTCTTACTAGCATGCAATGTGTCTTGCATACAACAAGGAGGATTCTATAGATCCTTAATTACTACAAAGCTGATTTTTTTTTTAAAAAAATACACATTCTTTTACAAAATTAAATTCCACATTGGCTTCTCATGCATCATTTCAAGTGATATATTTTAATTTCTATAAAATGTTGTCTTTCAATTTATGAGACATGAACAACTTCTCTATGGATTTATCTAAATCCAAAGCATTACTCTTTCTTTTGAAAACAAAAGTGGGAAAAGTGTGGGTATAGAAACAGAAAGCAAAGAAAGGCATTAATATAATAAAATATCAAAATAACTTAAGAATGAATTAAAATAAATTTAAAAATATGATCCCATTTTCTAAGCTGGAGTTAAGTGGACTTTTAAATGTAAGGAATATATAGATAGGTTTGATCAGACCCTTGTTTTTGTTACTTTAAAAAAATGAGGTAACTGCAGATATTCATTTAGGAACTGCCTTTTTAAAGACTATTCAAACTTAAAATGATGATTAAAATGTAACCTTACAACCAATCCTCACATTTATGACCTTTACAGGTTGTAAAGAAAAGGAAAGTTGAAGTAACACCAAAAGCAAAGTTGTAGTTTCATCTAGAAAGCACTTTATTTAACAATCAAGTTTCAGGGTCTAATTACAGTTAATCAATGAGGACAACATGTATAGTTAAGATCCCGATTAAAATTAAGCAATTTTTGCATTAAAGTATGTAGTGTTTTGTAATAACCTATAGCTAAGAATTAATCAGAAAACCAGAAATAAGGATTCATAAGGGAAGGACAAAAGGAAGATGATATTATGAATGTTTTCCAGAAAGAACTGCTGACTTTTAAAAGTTTGGATTAAATATGTTCAATACATTCTAAATCAATGAGTTCCCCTTATTTTTAAGCAGCTATTAATTTGTCATAGAAGAAAAGAAAATGGCTACACTGTTTTTACTAAGGGCACCATTTTGTGATAAATTATCATGTATTTTCAAATCCTTTCCTTCCGGCTTATACAGTTATCTGATATTTATGAATTCCAATGATCAAAATAATTCTGCCAATTATGGTGTTTCATTTGGCAGCACACAGTCAACTATGTAATGCAATAAACTATGCCTGAATGGTCCGTTTACCCCACAGCAAGTTATAAGGAAAACTCTTTCCTCTTAAAGGATTTGTCTCTTTGAAATGCACAAACTGTCAAGAAGCCAAGGGAAACTGGTGCTTAAAAAAAGACTGAGCAATGTCTGTGTGCATTTCAATTTCAGCCAACCGCAGTAAATGTTATTGGAGTTTTTGTGCTGTAAAATTGCTGCTTTCATGGCCACTGCATCTGACAATAGGACTCCTTGAGCTAGGATGAAGGAGGAAGGTTGATGTGCCTTCAAGCCAAAACTCTGTATTGTTTAAAAACCAAGGATACTATTTCAGAGTGTTCTTAATGGGTTAGTGACAGCAAGATTCATGTCAATAGTGCATTCAGACAAAGATACTAAATTGAGAAATCTCTTGAAAAATGTAAGAGCAGAAAATTTTATTCTTTTAAAACTATTTTTTTCCTGGAGAAGGTGAAAGGTTATCGAACTATTAGCTTTTTGTCATTGTTATTTTTGCTGTAATCTGAATGCTTCCATTTTAATTTTAACAATATTTTATTAAAACAATGCTAAGGAAAAAAATCCCTTTAAAATGGAGATACCCATAAATCTGGCTGTAAAGGAGCTTTTAAAATGCTCATACTACATTTGATGGTTTTCTTAAGAAAATCATAGTAACTGTAATTGTTAAAGTCTAAGACTTAAAAGTAGCCAATTATTGTTCTTTGATTTAAAAAAAATAGTTTGACATTCAACAATGTTCTAATGTATTAGTCAGTAAGCAGTGCTAAAATAAAGAATCTGAAAGAATGAGAAAATCTCAAATAATTATAGCAAATCTCTTAGCATGGTTTATACAGATATATTTCCATATACTTTTGGCAACTCTTTCATATTTACAGAACAATAGTACTCAAAGGAAAGAAATCACCTACTATTTTAATTAATATTAATGAGGGTTCAGAATAGGTTTCTTCAATAGAGCAGGTACTATTTGTTTCAACATGACTAATACTTGCCCAACTGCTTTATTTGCAGAGGCAAATAAAGATTCATTTCTCCTTCAACCTACTTTCTCAACTTTCTCTTGGCCTGGTATTTAAAGTCTAAATAGTCTAAAACTTCATGCAATAGGCTAAACATATCTAAAATGCCTTGATCATTTGATCAAATTGGCACAGAACTCCTTACCATTAGGGACCAATGCTCAAGTTTATACACCCTAAAATACAAAGAATATAAAGTTCAAATTTAATTTGGTAATATAAACTCTAACAATTATTATGGATAGCTACTCTGTTTAACTGCACTAATTCTTATTTCTTTCAGCATGGCAAGCAACTGTTAAAGACTGCAACGTGCATGCATTAAGTGGCCAGCAGAAGATCAAGAACAGATAGAAAGCATATATGGAGGACTCTATAGCCATTTGACTTACCATCAACATGAAAATGACATCCCAATTAATAAAGAATTAAACATCTTGAAAGAAAATGTAGAATGGGCCATGGAGATATTGCCGAACTGGAAAGGCCCAGGTGTTGATGGAATACTTGTGAAATTACTAAGACCAGTGCCAGTTAACAGGCCAGTTACTACCCTGTGTCAAACAATATGGATTACATGTCAGTGGCCTCAGGCCTGTAATATCTGTTTTTATTCCATTAGTAAAGAAAGGAAATGTGAGAAACTGTTCCAACTATAGCATAATTGTAATGATTTCTCATGTGACCAAGATTCTGTTAAAAATTATTAAACAGAGGCTACAGAATGCAAGAGTTACAGATCTTGAGTTATCCGATGTACAGGCTGTCTTTAAAAAGGGGTGCAGCATTCAAGATCACATTGCCAATATTTGATGGATTATGGAAAAGGCATATGAATATCAAAAGGAGATATAGATATATATAAAGGCCAAACTCAAAGACTCAAAGACTATCCCACCCCTAAAAGGGCCTAACGGGGAAGACTGTAATGATGAAGCTATTAAGGCCAACCACTTTAATATGTTCTTCAGTTCAGTCTTTGTCAACAGCAATGCTGCTGCCCCCCATTTCCTAGTCGTACCACAACGAACTGTAACAATTTACCACATATTGATTTTACAGTAGATAACATTGAAACGGCACTATGTAATCTAAAGCCATCTCTATCTATTGGCCCTGATGGATTATGTGTCTACTTCTTGAAAAAGCTTGCCACTGCCCTAGCCGAACCTCTATGCACAATCTATGAGGCATCTTTCAGAACCAGCTCCTTGCCCAACTTAAGGTCATTAGCCATGGTCATACCTATTTTTAAAAAGGGAGACCCTAGTCTAGTAGTAAATTACAGACCAATCTAACTGTGTTGCATCATCTGTAAAGTGATGGAATCAATTATAAACCAATCCATCACCCTCCACTTAGAAACAAACAACCTGCTTTATAACAAGCAACTTGGTTTCAGGAAAAATTTGTCCTGTAGTCTGCAACTCCTACACTGCGGAAACATTTGGACCACACATCTTGACCAGGGTCAAACAATAGATGAAATTTACATAGACTTCTGCAAAGCCTTTGATTCAGTGGTGCATGACAAACTACTGTTAAAATTAAGCTCTCGGCATCTCCGGATCCCTGCACAAGTGGATAGCCGTGTTCCTGTCAAACAGGCAACAGATGTTCAAAATAGGGAAGTCCTATCAAATCCGGCACCAGTTAACAGCAGTGTCCCCCAAGGCAGTGTTTTAGGACCCACACTCTTCCTGCTTTACATCAATAACCTATGCAACCATATTAAAAGCAGCTGCGTCCTCTTCACCGATGTCATAAAATTATTTAACACCACTGAAAATGCTACTGTCCTACAAAGTGACCTTGACTATGTGTCAGAATGGTCGTGTAACTGGCAACTCCAAATTTCAACTAATAAATGCTCTGTCCTACAAATTAGCAATAAAAATGAGAACACCAAATACAAGTTGGACAAAAACGACCTTGTAGATGACCCTCACTTTGTTAAGGACCTAGGAGTACTCGTCTCAAATGAACTAAGCCCCAGAACTCACTGTAACAACATTGCCAAAAAGGCTTTAAAAGTTGTTAACCTTGTTTTGTGAAGCTTCTTCTCCGATAACATTGAATTGCTAACTAGCGAATACAAAACCTTTACCTTGAATATAGCTTATTGGACATTAACATGATTAAGCGGGTCCAGAGGTATCTCTCAAGAAGAATACTCCACTTCTCTACTCACAATAGAATTGCCTTTGTCTCCAGGCTTGAAATTTTGGGCTTGGACAATCTGGAACTGCACCATCTGTGGTCCGATCAAAGCACAGTACACAAAATTGTCTGTACAACATCTTGCCTGTTAACAACTTCTCCAGCTTCAACCACAATAATACATGAGCAACCAATCGATACAAACTCAAGGTAAACTGTGTCAAACGTGATAGCAGAAAATATGACTTCAGCAACAGAGTGGTCAACGCCTAGAATGCTCTACCCGACTCCACTGTTACAGCCTCAAACTCTCACAGCTGCAATCTATAATTGTCTACTGTGGACCTCATCCCATTCTTTTTTTTTATAAAGAATTTTTATTTTTAAAAATATACACATACAAAACATAAAACCATCTTCCATTTTATATACATACAGTGTGTCAATTGGTTGCAAATCTTTTGTGCTATCCTTTTGTAATCATTTACTCACAATTTATGTTAGTTTTCACATTGTCAAACTAACATGTGCTTATATATTTATCAATTATTAATCATCCATGACTAAACTATTTATTCCATCATGTTATACGAGATGTTCCAAGTTTTATCTTAAAATTTATGTTATACTTTCAAACAATGATTATATACATCTATATTATGTTTTGGTATTGAGTTTTTAGTTCATCCAAAAGCAATGCCATCATGAAGAGAAAGACTTCTTCAAAAACAACCACCCAAGTATTTTTAATCAAGAGTAATTCCAAAAGAATTCCAAAGTCACTTAAAGATCCAAATAAATTATTTCTTTCAATACTTTTTTTACCTTCTTCAATTTCTCTTTCTGGGGTTACTGATTAATCAAAAGGTTCCCGTTAAAATGTATCTTTCTTTAAAGTTCTAGGCAATCTCCTCCTTTTTCAAGCTCTGCTCCAAAAAGTTTTTTTTCCTCTCCCCCCACTTACAACAGCAATTTCCCTTTAAACGCTCAGAAATCCATACCTCCAATGCGGGCTTTCCAATTTCTGAGGGTGTTAAGTCCAGAGTCCTTTCTCTGATAGTTTTCAAGTTAAAATATCTTCGATGCCCAATGTATTTTCCAGTTCTGCATTTAGTATTTCTGTGGGGTGGGAGAGTAAGTAGAAAAAAAGTTTTCCCTTGGCAGCTTTCTCCGCCGCTTTTCTCTTCTTAGGGATACAATGTATCTTTCAGGCAATAAACAATTCCACTCCAGGGTTTTAGAAGCTGTTATTTTCCCGGCACAGCCCGCACTTTCACTTCTGAATCTTCTTTCTCCTTCTTCCTCCAGCACAATCTTTTCCAGCTGCCGGCTTCTTTGTGGCGGCCATCACTGACCGCTGCTCCACCGCCTTGAGAAAAGGAGGTTAAGCTGGGTGAGGACGGGGTCTGTGACACCCCCAAACCCCTTCCCAGATCCTCCCTATCTTCGGCTGCCTCTACGGGGCAGTCTTATCCTCCAGATCCGTCTGGATCAGAGGCACCAAGACGGCAAGCACAGCAGGGATCGCGGAGAGGCGCAAATCCCTGCTGTCGCCGAAGCCTGGCAACCCGGAAGTCCCCGTCTATATTATGTTTTATATCAATCTATTAAATTTCTATCACAAAATTATCTATTACATTACCATGCCTTTTTATCCAACCATTGATAAAACCAGTCCCATATCATATAAAATTGTTTATCTTCTTGTTCTCTAATTTCAAATGTCAATTTACTCATTTCAGCACAGTCCATAATTTTCTTAATGACCTCCTCCTGCATAGGTATTTTATCGTTTTTCCTATTCTTAGCAGATACAATCCTAGCCGCTGTTAATACATTTAGAATCAAATATTTCAACTCTTTGTTGTATATTTTTGGTATTATCCCCAATAAAAAGATCTCTGGTTTAAATTCTATATGTTGTTTTATCATTTTTTCCAACCATGTGTGAATTTTAGTCCAGTATTTCTTTGCGTCCGAGCATGTCCACCACATATGATAATATGAACCAGGTATCTGATGACATTTCCAACATTTATCCAATTTGTTCTTAAACATTCTCGCAATTCTCATCAGGGTAGATGTCACCTGTAAAACATCTTATACAGATTTTCTTTATATGCAGTCGACATTCTCATTTTATAATTTTGAGACCACAATTTTCTCATCCCATTCTTAAGAGGTCCTTAAAGGGGATGTGCATAAGCACACTAGCATGCCTACCGTTCCTGTCTTACTGTCCTCATTTATCTGTATTTATTTCCTTTGTTCATGTTTATGTTCATACTTATACTTGTTTTCTTGTACATGTTTGATAAATAAATAAATAAATAAACATTTTATTGATTACAGAGAAGTAATTTGAAACACAGGGAGTTAGATAGGGACATATTTTCACCTTTTTTTGTTCAATCTGTATGCTGAAGTGATCATGCAGAAATTAGAAGGAAGTGTCTGATGGAATGAAAATTGGTGGAAGAATTATAAATAATTTGAGATCAAGAACAAATCAGAGAGGTGTATAAAAATCAAGGATGAAATGGAAAAAGTAGGATTCAGTCTTAACATTAGGAAATAAAAGATAATAATAAGAGTTGCAGTTGGACATGAGACACTTAAAATCAACAAGGAGGAAACTGAATTAATTCAAGAATTTATCTTCCTTGGATCCAAAATTGTTCACAAGGGCAGTTCTACTCCTGAAATCAAATGCAAGACAACCTTAAGCCTCATTAGAATGGTTAACATGAATATGATCAGGAAAAGCAGATATGTTGATATAAATACAAAAAGCAGGCTAATTAGAGCAATAATCCTCCCTTTTATGATGTATGAGTGTGAGACTTGGATACTAAGAATGGCTGTTAGAAGAATTGACTCCTTTGAACTGTGATGCTGACGTAAACTATTTTGTATAATATTGACAGGCAAAGTAACCAACAGAGTGGTATATAAAATCAGATATATCTTTAGAAACTAAAGGTATAAGACTATGTCTCATTTACTTTGGCAATGTTATTGTTAGTAGAAAAAGAATGGGCAGGCAAAGAACACGCTGGCTGGATGACATCAAATCTGATGAAAAGTTGAACAATTGAAAGAAGTTATGCTTGACAGAGTAGCATGGGGAGCACATGCCTATAAAGTCATCCAGAGTCAGACACAACTAAATGATTAAAAATAACAATTCTTATCTAAACACTATGATTTAACAAACACCCAGACTTTTCATACAATTCTATAATTTTGATCTGTAAATTAAACAGCTAACATAAAAATTATTTGAATGAGTAAGGAAGTTAAAAAATATAGGATAAACTAAGTATTGTAAAAACTTTTTCAAAAAGAAAACATAATCTAGTATTTCAAATGTCTCTTCTCCAAAAGGGAACCTAGTTAAATACCCACTTCTAGATATGCCAAGAAAATGCAAAGGAAAGGATATTAAATCGAACCATATCTTCAATATTTTACTACAAAAGGAAATTCAAAACATCCTGTCTTCAAGATATCAACACATTATTGCCATAGTGCATCTATAAAAATTTCATTATCTTTGTATCAATAACAATTATTTACTGCCTTAATGCTGTTTTAATTTCATATCTTTTCCTACAAGTATTTAAGGTGAAAGCCGAATATAGGTCCTAAGTGAACAGGATTAACTAGAAATAAAAAGGCTAGGCCTTTTTTAGCCAAATATAAACCAGTAACTATTTTTAGCAAGGCTCTAAATTCAGTTTTATCAGTAGAGTTACCCAGTGAACAGACAAATTAATAAAGGTTTACCAATGGAAATACTTTTCATTCATAGAAACTTAACAACGACAATAATTGAAGAATATTGTTATGTATTTTTCCAAAATTTTGTCTAGAAGTTGAAACAACCAAAAAGGAATACATTAACTTGTTACTGGGGAAAAAAACCCTTTGAATCTTAACAGTCCAATGACTTTCTAGTCCAGACTTCAATAAAACTCCAACTTTAAATACTGAGGCTCAACAAATTTTATTTGAATAGTTTCTCAAGGAGAAAGACTGACCTGAACCAAAAATGCAGGGAATATATTTGGTCACAATATACACTGCTCAAACAAATAAAGGGAACACAAAAATAAGACATCCTAGATCTAAATGAATGAAATATTCTTATTAAATACTTTGTTCATTACATAGTTGAATGTGCTGACAACAAAATCACACAAAAATTATCAGTGGAAATCAAATTTAGCAACCCAGGGAGGTCTGGATTTGGAGTTACACTCAAAATTAAAGTGGAAAAAAACATTACAGGCTGATCCAACTTTGATATAATGTCCTTAAAACAAGTCAAAATGAGGCTCAGTAGTGTGTGTGGCCTCCACATGCCTGTATGACCTCCCTACAATGCCTGGGCACGCTCCCGATGAGGTGGCGGATGGTCTCCTGAGGGATCTCCTCCCACACCTGGACTAAAGCATCCCCCAACTCCTGGACAGTCTGTGGTGCAACGTGGCGTTGGTGAATGGAGCGAGACATGATGTCCCAGATGTGCTCAATTGGATTCAGGTCTGAGGAACGGGTGGGCCAGTCCATAGCATCAATGCCTTCATCTTGCAGGAACTGCTGATACACTCCAGCCGCATGAGGTCTGGCATTGTCTTGCATTAGGAGGAACCCAGGGCCAATTGCACCAGCATATGGTCTCACAAGGATCTCATCTCGGTACCTAATGGCAGTCAGGCTACCTCTGGTGAGCACATGGCGGGCTGTGCACCCCCCTAAAGAAATGCCACCCCACACCATTACTGACCCACTACCAAACGGGTCATGCTGGAGGATGTTGCAGGCAGCAGAACGTTCTCCATGGCATCTCCAGACTCTGTCACGTCTGACACATGTGCTCAGTGTGAACCTGCTTTCATCTGTGAAGAGAAGAGGGTGCCAGTGGCGAATTTGCCAATCTTGGTGTTCTCTGGCAAATGCCAAATGTCGGGCCCTCCTACCACCCTCATGGAGTCTGTTTCTGACTGTTTGAGCAGCCACATGCACATTTGTGGCCCGCTGGAGGTATTTTGCAGGGCTCTGGCAGTGCTCCTCCTGTCCCTCCTTGCACAAAGGCAGAGGTAGTGGTCCTGATGCTGGGTTGTTGCCCTCCTACGGCCTCCTCGTCTCCTGATGTACTGGCCTGTCTCCTGGTAGCGCCTCCATGCTCTGGACACTACGCTGACAGACACAGCAAACCTTCTTGCCACAGCTTGCATTGATATGCCATCCTGGATGAGCTGCACTACCTGAGCCACTTGTGTGGGTTGTAGACTCCGTCTCACGCTACCACTAGAGTGAAAGCTCCGCCAGCATTCAAAAGTGACCAAACCATCAGCCAGAAAGCATAGGAACTGAGAAGTGGTCTGTGGTCACCACCTGCAGAACCACTCCTTTATGGGGGATGTCTTGCTAACTGCCTATGCTTTCCACCTCTTGTCTATTCCATTTGCAGAACAGCATGTGAAATTGATTGTCAATCAGTGTTGCTACCTAAGTGGACAGTTTGATTTCACAGAAGTGTGACTGACTTGGAGTTACATTGTGTTGTTTAAGTGTTCCCTTTATTTTTTTGAGTTGTGTATTTTCTATAAATTATTCTCAACAACCAAATCCAAGGAAATTAAGAAATATAAGAAATGAAATATCCATAAAGAAATTATCCTAAATATAACTTTCTTGTAGTATGGCAGAACCTTCAAGGCAGCCAACTGCATATAGTGGATACTTATGTATTTTCCTCTAATTATTTTTCTAGGACTGAAATCTTTTTTGCAGGAATATGTTAAATTAGAAAAATCAGTGAGAGACTGCGTGTATCACCTATTCTGCTAGTTTATAAGCACTGCCATCAAGAAAACCCAAAACCAACTGCATAATTTGGTATAGAATAAATTTTTCCTGTTTTTCTTTTCAATAAAAAAAAATCTAGTAAAAATTGAATATAAGATTCCCACTAATCATTAAAGATCACCCTGAATCTAACTTTTTTGCCAGTTTTAACTGAGATGTCAAGGAAACTTAATACTAAATGCAGATATTGGGTCAGCATAATTTTTCCCTAAATATTTGCTCAGAGTAAAACTAAGCTGAAATAGAAGGCTTCCATTATCCGAAAAAAATCCAAATTTAACTTTTCTGCTAATTTTTAACACAAAGGAAACTTAATTCTAATCTTAACTGGTCATTTTATGTGAGAATGAATTTGAACCAGGCTTCGGGGAAATCATCCCTAAGCAAAACTGAAAATTTTGGAGCAGAATAATTTTCCCTATTTATTCCCTCCTGGGGTAAAGCTTACTATAAATAGGATATCAAACAAAGGCAAGATGACTATCTAAAATACTTTCATATATAAAGATTTTTGGAATATGTTTCTTCTGTTTTAACAATCTATTTCTAATTACAGTTGTGGAAATTATATTATCATCTACTTTAGGCTAATACAAATGATTCTGTTTTAGCACTGTTTTACTTCTATTATTTTCAAATCAGTTTAGAAATATAGATGATTTTCTTCTCTATCTAAAAGTGATGAATTAGCATTAATAGGACTAAACCTCAGGGGTAGAAGCTCAACTTGAACCAGCAATTTATTATTTTTAAGGAGATTTAGATTTCACATTTATCAATCTTGCTTATCACAGAACAATATTCAGGACATCATTTGCTAATAGAAACACTTTCCTTAAAAGGTTGCTTTCTACAGTCTTTATTGTTGCCACCACTAAAATTAGTAATTTGACAGATCTATTAAAAAGTAATTAAATAACTGTTAACACAAATAACTATCATCTCTGTACCCATCAAGCATTCCATGTCCTGGTTTCTCTTCCCCACTCCCATTTGGAACCAACTCCTGCCTGTCCTCTGATAAGGGAGAAGAAACCATTGGAGTGCCCTGGCATGCAATCTAGCCCAGGGCACTTTATTAATGCCTGAGATCATTTTACCTAGAAGCTTAGAAAGCATAGCCAGGGGTACCCTGTTCTTAGATTTTACTTGCCCAATCAATTCCCTGATACTCTCCTGATGCTCCTGGGACAAAGACACTTTGCACAATATGGTATCTATTAGAGCTCCCAGATGCAGCAAGCTATTGGTGGGAATGAAGTGACTTTTGGCCTTGTTGACAGAAAAGCCACGTTCCTGTAGCACCTGAATGGTGATCTCCAAGTCCTCTGCTGCTTGAGATGGGGAGGAGGACTGGACCAGAGTATCATCCAGATAGCACTGGACTCTGACTGGAATAGCCCAAAGGTGGGCTGCCAGGGCTGCTAATAACTTCACAAATGTTCTGGAAGCAGATAAAAGACCAAAGGGCAAGGCCCTGTACTGAAAGTGCCTACCGTTATTACAGAACCTGAAGAATTGTCTATGGGCCAGAAGAATGGGAACATAAATGTAGGCCTCAGTTAAATCTATGGAAATGAGCAAATCCTCTTCACTAATTCCTTCCAGAATAAACTGAGAGAATGCATCTTAAAACGCCTGTATTTTACCTGGCAGTTTAGACACTTCAAATCCAGAATTGCCCTCTATCCCCCCCGAGGCCTTTGGTATTACAAACAAAACAGAATAAAATCCCATCCCCTGTTGGTCCTCAGGCACCGACTGAATAGCCTGGATCTCTAGCAAGTGCTGAATAGCTGTTTCCATGAGGACCCTTCTCTCTCTGTTCTGAGAAATAGGGCAATGAAGTAAAAATCTCAGTGATATGGAGAGGAATTCTAGAGAAAGGCCCGATTGGACTGTCTCCAGGACCCAGGTGTCTGTGGTTACTTCATCCCAATGCCAGGCAAACAAGACCAGTCTTCCCCCAATGGGAGGATTGGCAGCAGATTTATCTGGGGCATCTGAAGGGACGATCCCAGCCCCTAGAAAGAGCCGCTGGTTGTTCAACTGGCAGTATCTACCTGTCCTGTCCTGGTGTTGATCCTGCCTGGGGATGAAGGGCCTCTGGGGTCAAGAAAACCCCCCCTCCAGCTTCAGGTATCCTAAAGGAGGGATGGTGGAAATAAGGCATGAAGCGGAAATCGCTCCTTCTGGACCTGGAAGGCAAGATCTTCTCCTAGTCCTTGGAGTACATCAGCACCTTGTCCAGGGCTTCCCAAACAATTTATCCCCCTTGAAGGAGGCAGTCACCAACCTCCACTTATGCCTCATATCCACCTGCCATTGCTTGAGCCAAAGCAGATAGCGAGATGTTATAGAAGATCCTATCACTTTTGAGGCAAATCTGGCTGCACTTAGGGTGGCATCAGCCAAGAATTCAACAGCTGCTAGAAGCTTATTAATATGCTGGTGAGACCTCAAATTATTTGTTGGAATCATTTCTTGCAGCTCCCATAGCCAGATAAGTGATGCCCTATTGAAAAAGGATGCGGCAGTGGGTGCCTTCACTGCCCAAGCTGCTGACTGGCGAGTTCTCTGAAATGTGTGTTCAGCCCTCTTGTCCTCCACTCTCAATGAGTCTTCGGACTCCCCAGGAATGTCGGAGTTGGATTGCAAGACAACTACTGTGGCATCCACTGTGGGAACTTCAAGGGCTATGAAAAGATCCACTCCCACATTAAACAACCTCTTATCCAGGGAAGAAGGACTGGGACCTGACTCAGGCGAAGACCATTGTGTCTTTGAATGACAGTTGTAAACATCTTTGGTGCAGGGGTGACATCTGCAGTTACTGTCTTTTCTGAGAAGAGTAGATCATTAGTATCTTCAGAGGCATCAACTGGGTCAGATGATGCCTTGCCCTGTGGCATTCTTTGCCTTAAAGAGGAGCGACTTGAATAAGGCAGGTTGAAAAAAGGCCCAAAATTATGGGGCCCTCAGAATCTAGGCCCTCATCATCTGAGAGATCTCTCCCTAATTGGTCTTCCATATCAGAATGGGCAGAATGGCTACGTAGAGAGGGAGCGTAATAATCATCTTGCGAATAGCTGGATATGTCATCACAAAACTGAGAGGTTTGTCTTAATTTGTGCCTGGAAGAGGCATAGGAGGTTACAGAGGGAGATCTCCTAGATTGTTGTAAAGCTGCAGATACCCGCTTCACTGCCCCCACAAGTAGAGCCTGCATGTTGAACTGCACATCTGGATCTTGTCCCCCTGCTAGACAAAGACCAGCAGCTTTGGGTGTGAAAGTGGCCTCTGGAGCCACTCTGGTTCTTTGGACATTTGTTGCAGGCTGTTCTGTTGCTGGGCAGACAGAAAAAAATTCTCTTCCCTCTGAAGTTTTAAAAGAGATTTCAGACTCTTGCCAGCTAAATTGCTCTTCAGCTCCCTGTGGCCAGCTCCTGCAACTGCCTCCTGTCATTGTGACGAGATCTGGATTGTCTTTCTAACGGTTGCTCCTCAATTTGGTGGGAATCCACACTGGTGCTGTTGGGAACTGCTTCCAGGCTTGCCTGGGCTGCTTCTCTCTGTCCTTTAGCCCACAGCCTGTTCAGTGCCTTGTCCCTGCGATGGTCATCTCACTCTACTTCCCTGGAGCTCTTTCGAGCTCCTGCAGCCTTGACTCTTGGCTTGGGGTCTTCTGCTGAGGCTGAGACATTTGCTTTTACAGGGCTTAGAGGGCATGACAGCCAGCGAGCCGTCTCCTCCGCTCTCCTGTTTGCGTGGCTGGCATTATCAGACAAATCTGCCATTTTGGCTAACTGACAGGCAGCCTTCTCTCTCTGAGTTTAACTGCTGACCTATCCTGCAAAGGCACAAGCAAAAAACCCTCCACTAGACCACTAAACAGCAAGAGTGGAAAAAGGGTGCTAAAAAGCCCTTACCGATGACAGCTGCTTCGCGCCCTTTCAAAATGCAGCCACAGAATAAAAAGGCTCGGGTGGCCGTATAAGCTGCACACTAGCCCTCCCTAGCCAAAGCCACCAGGGTGTGGAGATCTCCTCAGACATATTGTCCCAACTTCTCCTTACTTTAAGAGAATTGGCCCTCAGCCGATCTTTCCACTTCACTCCGGGCTGAAGCCCTGGGAGATCGGTGTTTTTTCAGCCACTCAATTGGTAGACTGAGAGCCTGCTGTCAGTTCAGTAGCATTCAGGATTGGATTTTCCTATTTTAAAAAATTAAACTTTGAATTTGAAAAGCATTCAATAACACGTCGTCCTAGCTGCTTGACTGAGTCAATTTCTGGGCCACCCTTAGCAACAGGGGAGTGTCCTCACAGATCTGACAGACTCAGTCCAATCAGCAAGCAGCAACTGACAACTCAATCCTGGATGCTATCTCCACAATGGAGAATGTATCTTTCTGGTTAATCTTTCTTGTACTTCAAATGTAAGTGTAAAATATGGTTATCACTCTATGCATGTTTTATTCTAAATTCCTATTATCAACAGGCAGATACCCCTTCTTGGAATTATACTGAGGAAAATAGAATGGTATAGTTACAATTAGTAAATAAATAATTGTTTTTAGCATTTCACTCAAATAAAAGATCGAAAATACTGTTTAAAAAATGGAAAACAAATTTAATATCCAGTACTTTTATTATAACTAATTGCCCACCACTTTGTATAATTTGATTTTGGTGAGACAAAGTTGAAATGAGGGGGGACTTCAATTTGCTTTTGGCAGAACAACTAAATGTTTAATTAAACAGAACTGTATACTTTTTTTGCAGTGGAAGTGCAATGCTGACAGCTTTTTGGCAGGATAAGAACAAGATAGATTAGTCAAGTCAATTATAAGAAAAAGTCAGAAAAAATAATTTGTGAAGGATTGGGAAGGTTTATTAATTTTTAAAAGTTATTATGTTTTCCTGCAGCATTTTGAACAAAGAAATTTAAAAAAAATATTGATCTTTGTATGTAAATGATACAATACTCAGCATTGTTGTTGTTCTGGATGTATCTGTGCTAGTGCAAATTAATGAATTTGAATAAATTGCACATATTTCAGGGAAAAATAGACATGTAATAGGCATGTTTCATTTTACTAAGTTTGCACCATCCAAATTAACATTTTTCCAATATATAAACATTCACAATTTTTTTATTACTTCTTTATGAAGTTGCATATGCCATATTGAATACTAGATATAAAACACAAACAAATTTTGTATAAAGCAGCTCTTCTAGAAAACCTAGCCTCTGAAAAATGACACTAGTATCATATGAAAGCCTTTTGATAAATCAAGAAACATGTATTTATATAAGCGTTTGTGCATTTGAAGAAGCCAAGTAATAATCTAGGAGTTTGGAAGATATTCCTTCTGAGCATATTTCAACATATGTTGCCAACAGTAAAAAGATGAATTCATACATAATGGTTGGAACAAAACTATTTTCTCTCCCCACTTAAATAAAAAAAATACAAATTTTGGGCATCCAGTTTTTCCGAAATGATGACAAATGCATATCATATCATATATCATAGTGTGTGTGTATGTGTGTGTGTATGTATGTGTGTGTGTGTATGTATGTGTATATGTATGTATGTATGTATGTATACACACACACACACACACACACATATATATATACATATATATATATATATATATATATATATATATATATATATATATATATATATATATATATACATATACATATATATATATACATGGTATTCAGCTTTGTTCGGGTATTTTCCCACGTCATTACAGTTGTGCTTTTAAAGTTGTAGCAACGTTTTGGCAGAATCTCATCTGCCATCATCAGGCTTCTGTATTGTGTTTGTCTGTGAGTTAGATTTTCACAGCCGTTTTAGTTTTAAATTTGGGGCTAGCCTACTGCTGTGCCAGAATGGTTTTTTTCTTCATCCTGATTGGTTGGGAGGCTTGGTCTGTGTTTATTGGTCTTGGAGTTTGCTGTGTTCTGCTTGATTGGTGTTTCTAATATCTTCTGTTCCAACTGCCAGTTGCCTCTGTTCCAACTGCCAACCTCACAAGGTTGCAGAAGAGCAGTAGGTAGTATCTTCACCATCACGCTCCATTATCCTGTAGCTGTAAAAGTCAGCAGCCGACACAGTCTTTTTGAAAGGACCCTTGGTCTTTGTGTCGCACTGAGGTATATTGATGTAATAGCCATCTTCTCCACTGCAGAACATCAGAGGATACTGGAGAGCTCAGGAGCAGTCTGGGGCTCCTTACAGTACTAAATGTCAGTACCTCACCAAAATTTCTACACCTTCCACCTATGGAACTGCTTCCAGACTCAAGGCAGCGGGAGTGATATTCCTTTGTGTGTTTCAATAATCGACCACCACTGAGCCAACAGATTGTGAACCAGATTTCTTCTACATAGCCTGATCACTGCCAGTTGCCTCATATTCCGTTACCTCAGTTCAAACTGGCAGATGTTCCATTCCTTCACTCAGGAGCGGTCTGGGGCTCTTTACGGTACTAAATGTCAGTACCTCACCAAAATGTCTATATCTTCCACCTATGGTACTGCTTCCAGACTCAAGGCGCTGAGAGCGATATTCCCTTATGTGTTTCAATCATCGACCACCACTGAGCCAACGGATTGTGGACCAGATTTCTCCTGCATAGCCCAATCATAGCCCAGTGGTGTTGCAAAGCGTGGGTATCCAGCTAGTGCATCTGTATACTACCTGTCTTCACCTGTTATTATAGAATAGCTAAGACAGAAATAAAAAGTTGCATGTAACTGAATAATGCACTGGTGTAAACAAATTTGCATAGAATGAAATTTATTTGATAAATCAGTGATTAACTGATATTTTGAAATGAATTTATTGTAGTAAATTCATTTCACAGCAAATAAATAGTCATCAATTAATGTTTATTTATATAATAGAAATTAAAGCTAGTTTTAATAATGATTTTAATCAATTCCTAAAGAAATAGTAAAAAAGATAATCAAATTTAAATTTTAGTGCAATCCTATACATTCCACACCAAACACTCCCTCCCTCCCTCTACACACACACCAAAACGATGTGATCAGGCCTAGTTTTTGGGAAAGAAAATAAGGAGAAAAAAAGTCTATCTCTGCCTACCAGTATTATCTGGCTAGCGCCCTGTCAGTGTGTGAGAGTTGAGGGCTGTTTGGAAACTGAAGCAGTATTTGCTGTGAGCAAGAAGGAGACAGCAAGGAGCCTGGACGTGGCTTAGGTCAATTGTTCTGTACTAAAGCTGCTTCTTGCTGTGAAACTAAAACTGAAACTCCTCTGCTTGTGTTTTGCGTATAGATCAGATTTCTTTTCAGATGAGGAGGGGGGAGTAGAAATACTAATGCTCCGTTGGTCATTTCGAAAAATCTATATATATGTGTGTGTATGTGTGTGTGTGTGTGTGTGTGTGTGTGTGTGTGTGTGTGTACAGACGGATGGATGGATGGATAGATAGAGTATAGCCTATATTTAATAACAAGGGATGATGATAATAGTACGTGAGAATCAAGAATATTTATTTTCTGTTTTTGCTGGCAGAGGGCTGCAGGAAGCTGTCTTGGCCAAAACAGAGCTCCGGGCGGGGGGGGTATTCATTTTTGCTGGCAGAGGGCTAACAAAACAAACTAAAAACAAAACAAAAGGAGAAAGGTTTCCCCTTTTGCATTTGAGCATGCAAGAAGGGACAGAAAAGGAAAAAAGGAAAGAAAAAGAAAAAGAAGGTAAGATACGAAGAGAGCAAGAAACAAAAAATAAGGAACGAGGAGAAGGAAGAAGCAAGGAGAATGAAGAAGAAAGCTAAAGGAAACAGAAGGAAGGAAGGAAGGGAGGAGATTATAGTGAGAGTGAGGGAGGGTCTGAAGGAAGTCCTGCCTTAGCACTTGGTCACCACAGGTGCCTCCGACACCAGTGAGGTTAAGCTGGCCATTCCTACACCAGCCACGCCCACTCTGCCTGCCCAGGTCAAACACAACCCTGATGTGGCCCTCAATGAAATTGAGTTTGACACCCATGGTCTAAGAGAAGCCAAGAAAAGAAACTGATATGCCATTATGTCATCCCACAAACAATACAACTTATGCATTTTCATCAGATATCATACATCATTACATCATTACATTCTTTGTGCAATAACATCAAAAGTGTAATTGTTGCTTATTATCACAGTGCTTTAATGCAAATTAGGAAAAAATATTTTTTTCAGATACAGAACTTCTGAGATGAAATCACATGTCCTTTTATTTACTTACTAATAATTCCCAAGTTGGGATAAAAAATAATTGATCTGTGCCTCCACATGATTTCCACCACATAAGCTTTCATTCATGTGTGTAAATGAAATTTACTTTATATGTACTCAATTAGCAAGCAAACATTTTCTTCATGTGATTAACTAGTAATTGATATAGTTCACTAACCCATGGAATACTATTTTTTTCAGGCTACAATCTGAAGGTTACAATCTGTATTGTATTTCCTATTTATTCAGAAATGAATTGCACTGTATTTAATAGCAGCAATCACAAGAAATAATGTAATTACTATTTCTGCAGTTTGGTTGCTGTGAAATAGGCCACAAAATAATTTGTCAGAATTCAAGACTACAAGGATACAGACAGAATAACATATTGTGAACACAAAATTCTCAATATTTTCCTTTGTTACCTAGGCAACCAAACAACATTGGCTGCTTTTATATAAATACTCGTTAACCACGCCCATATTCAAAGCATTCCTTGTTTATTGATCTCAACCATGGCATAGTCGGAACATCAATCAATGAAACAAGGGTGGGTGTGATATAGTCATTAAAACACTTATTTTTTTCAACTACTGAATCAATTCCATGAATTACTGCTTGAATCAATTTAGGTAGAATTAAAACCTGTCCTTATAGTGCAGCAGTTCTATTATACATTACAGCAGCTCTCCACTCCAAAAAAGTCAAATGGAACCAAATTCAGCTTGTTCTTTTGACATGGTTAAGTCATTTCAACTATATTTCAGCTCTTTCCAAAATGTTCTTTTGGTGATTCACATGTCACAGCACAAATTGCAATCTTCAGAAATTCATCAAACTAGTTCTAATCTAAAAGGTACCTTGTCATAGCTAGGTTAGGAAGTGAAGGTAGCATCTTGTGCACAAGAATTTTGGTAACATAATAGATCTTTTTTAATCTAAGATTGCATGACACCCACAAGAGGACAACTGCATGAATCTAAACAAACAAGCAAAAAAACAACCATCAGCTTTAATGAATTGTAGGCAGATGTTCTGTTTATGCTCTTCAAATCCAAAATACTGCACGGCTCTATTATCACATTTCACATTAGATTCAATTGCAGAATCAGATGCACTTTCAAACTTTCAACTCATTTCAACTTTCAACATAAAAATTATGTGGGCTTTGTTACTGTTCTGAAAATGAAAATGAAGCCTGATAAGAGGCGCATGGATTGTGTGATTGGACTGTAATTCTTCAGATTCTCCTTTAAAAAAAAAAAGATACAAACATTTTTCTCTTTCAGTTATCTGACCCATCACCCATGATTTAAACATTATACAGGTCAGACTGGGAAACCAGTTATGACTCTTAACACTAGTTTTATTAGGCTTCAGTAAGAGAATACTGTAAATTTGAATAGGTGTACCACTTTTCTTCTCTTTATCTTTGTGGAAAATACGGAGAGTTCTGTCTGAGACACCTTCTCAAATTACATTTGTGTCTCAGACTTGCATTACTTTTATCTGACCATAGTCTTGGTTGCGATTCATCCTTTTGTTCCTCAAAGCTATTCCTATCCCATCTGTCCATTACAGTATAGTGTGTGCCAGTTAAGCTAGTATTTTTAATATCATAAGATGTAATTATCTTTTTCAAATTTAACTGGAAGTAAAAAAAGATACTCTTTTTATCTTCTTTTTATAGTTGCATATTACTTAATTGCAGAAAACTGACGATAAACAGAAGTTGAATAGTTCTGCTTTTTGTTAACATTCCAACATTTGTGTAGAGAACTAGTGTACTGGATTTGTTTCCTTTTATCTTGAGTATAGTTTTTTGTTCTTAATATTCATCTTGTAAATATCTCATTCTGAACTTTAGTTTTTTCCAACATTATCTCTAAACTGTGCTTAATAGTTAACAAGGTTTTTTCCTGAAAATACTACACTGTACCTTTTCCTCTAAATCTATCTCATATGATTGTGACAAAACAGTTCCATATTTGTTTTATCAAGGCAAAGTATTTTCTTTCAAAACATTTCAGACTTCAGAAAACATTATTTTACATACTTCAGATGATTTTTGAAGAAAAGGCTTCTAATAACTCTTTCAATCAAATAATTGTTATAAAAACAATACTGGCGTATGATCTGAGGAGTATTCTGTGTCAGCTAAGCTTCTCAGCAGGTTGGTTGGAATGATTTGTGGCTTCTGTTTTGTAGATTGGTTTGGGAAAATTCAGAATTTTCCCTGGAAAGCAATCTAATATGCCAGAGACAGTGAAGAAACTGAGATTGAAAAAATATTTGATATTCAGCAAGATAACAATTTGAAATATTCAAATCCACATCAATAATTAAGTATTTAGAACTAAGGGGTTTGGAATTACCTTCAGCATCAAGACATCCATGAAAAAAACATCTCAACATGTAGTACAATGTAGGAAGACCTAAGAATATTTTAGAAATGTCATAGCAGAATTATATAGAATTTTATAAGGAAGAGTGGTGGGGGAATCCCAAAAACAAGTACAGGAATTTTTTTAGGAAACTAAGAAAGCACTAGGAATAAATTTATAAATAAGACAGCAGAAAAATATGTAAAAATATTTATGTCTGCTAAAAGAGATGTTATAAAACCTGGCTAAAATACCTGGCTGGAATTCAAACTTCTGCACTTGCTTCTATCTTGCTAAGGAATTAATGGAAACAAATAATTTGGCCAGAGGTGCCTAGACTTTCGCATACAACTCCTTGTTGGTTTAAGGAATTTGATGCGGAAAATAGTTTGAAACTGAATATGAGCAAGAATGCACTTATTAATTTTTTATAAACTACCCTTTGTCATAAACCATATGGCTCACACTTTGTTCCAATGGCAATTCTGAAAGGGTAGCAGTCACATGAAGGAACAGATATGAGACTTTGAATGATCCCCTAAACACATGGCATGGAATTTAATTCAAAGTGGAAACCATTCCTGTACTATAACTTAAGACATAGACTTATACCCCATCTAAAATGTGGATTCTTTGATGCGTAGATTTCACTTTCATAGGATACTTGAAGAAAAACAAGTTCTCAATTTGACTTAATTGTATTGCAATTATAATTTCATATAATATTGTAGTGACCATAATTCTCTATATTTATTCTCACTCAAAAATTTATCTTTGCTTAAAAGTATAATGGTGAAAGTCTGAAGTACTGTTCCTTTAAGAGCCAATACTTTCCAATGGAGGGAAACTCCAATAAAAAAGAATAATCTCTGAATGCCTTTTAAAACAGTCTACCCAAATGCTTGAGATTAAGTAGGGATATTTGTAAGATTTTCTCTGCTTGGCTTAAACAGGATAGTCAAGTCTTGGAAAGAGAATCTTAGAAATACTTGGTACCTGATGGACTTAATTTAATCTGAAGCTTGAATTCTACTAGAAAATACACTAGCAATATATGTACCTCCTTCAGGGGTGTCAAACTCAAGGCCCGCGGGCCTGATCCGACCCATGGGGTGCTTAAATCTCACTTGCAGAAAGAGCAAAGGATCAGCCCACAGTGCCTCTGCCAGCAAAAACAGGCCGCAGAGGGGCACACGCGCTCCCCATGGCCCATTTTGGCTAGCAAAGTGCTGCTGGCTGAAAACAGGCAGTGGGGAGGTGCATGTGATCTTCCTCGCCCCATTTCTGCTGGTATTATGCTGCAGGAGGCATCTGTCCCTTCTCTTCCTCCCTCCCCCACCCCAGCCGGCTGACGAAGAACTACAATGCTGATCTGGCTCTCGAAGAAATTCAGTTTGATACACCTGGTGTAGCGTGATAGTAAAAACATTATAACAGGCTGTTGCATTTTGTATCAGTTAACGCTTCCTAATGATCATCAAATGCAATAATTTAGTCTTATAAGTGACCTCCTTAATAGTCCATATTACCAGAAGAAATTGCCTCTACTCTACTCTACCCTGATCAGGCTACATTTCGAATCTTGTGTCCAGTTCTGACCATTACAATCTAAAATGGACATCATCAAATGAGTTCAAAAGTGACAACTAAAATTATGAGGGACTGGAAGCTAAATCCTATGATATCAGTTAATGGATATGTTTAGGAGAAAAAAGACTTAGAAAAAGAAATAAGATAACAGTCTTCAGATATCTAAAAAGTTGTTATATAAAATGTCTTGAAATCTACTACCTGCCAGGACCAGAGCACAACCAATGATTTGAAATAACATTGAAAAATTGATTCAAGTTAGATGTTAGCATTATTTCTCTCGGATGGTTAAGAACTACTAATAAATGCAATAGGTTGTCTCATAAACTGGTATGTCCACTTTCACTGAGGGTCTTTAAACAAAGACTGGCTAGTCAGCTCTATGAAATGATTTAATAAATCCTAGTCTGAATGAGGAATAAGACTAGATGATTATTGAAGTTCCTTTTAATTCTATTACTGAACAAGGGTTGGAATAAATACATTAAAAGCAAAAGTTAGCTAATCTTGAAATATTGGAAACTTTGGGATTGGTTGAATTAAAAAAACAAGTTATTGTCTTATGTTCCAAGGAAGAAAAATAATACTTAGTTGTGCTGAATTGGAAGTAATAAATTAAGCATCCCTTACTGTCCTGATTATATGCTCTTTAATAATAGCATAATGCAGTAAAAGATTTAACACACAACAGCTGATCTATCTCAAAGTTGTAGCATTCATTTCCTTCACTATTCTCTGTCATCGATAAAACATGACACAAATATTCCTTCAGTGCTGGATTTTCTGAGATGTTTATTTTTTAGAAGAAAATAGCTGATCAGTTAAAACAATACTTTATAAGGAATTATAAAGCTTCTAAGAACTATCATATACAAAAGATAAAATACTTAAATTAGCATATCCATAAATACTTATATTTACTAAACTTACTAACTTCCAACAATTATGAACATTATGAAAGTTATGATATTGGATATAGATGTAGGCACATGCAGACAGCCTGACAGGTTTTTCCTTCATTTTTTTCAATAACAGCCTGCTGGTCTCCGAAAATAATGTATAGTGTTGTGGAAAGGAGGTATATCTGCCAATGACATTTTAAAGCAACTCTCAGGATAAAATATATAACTCATTTTGCAAAATTCTCCTTTCCTTTTTCCATGCCCCTTTTCTCAAGAGAGTCTACTGATTCTTTGTAGGGCATTTCTAAGAATCTAAAAAGAAAATTTGGGGAGAATTGAGCAGAAAAACCTGTTCCTTACAGTCAGGTTGTATGTACCTGTATCTAAAATAAACCTACTGTAAGCAATAGAACTTAGTCATAACTAACTCAGATCCCAAGGATTCTGAAAGGTCTACTTTAAATTATATGAGCTAAGGCTGACACTCTTTACAAACTTCCCAGGGAATAAACCCCAATTAATGTAGTCCTGTAGTTTACTTCTACATTGAATTGTACTGTTAGACAAATGCTGACAAGTTCCAAAAAATTTTATAGTTAAGAATACCCCCTTGCTCTTCTAATTAGAACCCTATTATATCTAGTTTAGTGTTTTTTTTTAATTTTAACATTGGAAAAGTTAAAGATAATTCAGTTCTACTTTTTTCTGTTTAATAAATAAAATAAATCTATATTATTTCATATACATTTTCAAACAAAAAGTAAAAAAAACAATGTTTTGTCAGAGTATTTTATTTCAAGATGCAATAGAAAAACTATGGACAAGATGTCCTATTCTTACCATGACCTGAGGCAAAAACTGAAACAGGACCGGTCTGTACTAGGTAAGAGCTGGCAGTATAGTCCTCATCAGTGTCAGAGTCCTGAACTGGCTGGATAGCACTAGTACTTAGCAACCATCTCTGGTTGTCATGGAGATTTGGAGATGGAGGAGGGGAATGTAAATGTTCAATAACGGATTGACTAGATGAAGAAGATGGCATGGGAGGACCTGAGGAAAAAATATTAAAAAAATAGGATAACACACGGAATAGTTCAGAAATTGCTTACCTTCGTGTAATTATTTTTAAAAGTATTTTGATAAATTATAGCTAAACAAAATTATGATAGCATGTGATGGAAACGTTTACAGCTTTCTGAAATTCATTGTGGAAAGGATTATCTTTATTAAATGTTTCATTCCCTGAATAATTAAATGCAGAAATCAGTTGTATCTGTTGCATTTTATGATCCCATTGTATTTTCATCCAGTTTGAAAATGCTAATTTAGGTATGAATCTTGAGGCTTGACAGTCTGTGCATGCAGAGAAAGACATGGCAGGATAGTTATAGCAGGGTTCTCAAGTCCCCACCTATCAATTGCACACAAATAATGTTTTGCACAACACTTTATAGGAGTTCAGAGTGCTGCCCATCAAGGGCTGCAGACTTGTAAGCTGAAGAGCTTGAAGAAAAAAAAAAAGTTTCCTGGCAACAGGGGTCCTACTTGGCTGGGCCATAGAGTTAGTATTTTGAATCCTCTCTCTCTGGATGTATTAAGATCTTCCAGGAATCTCTGCTCATTGATGCACTCTGTGAAGTGGTATTGGGATCTCCAGATTGTGGCGGACGGGAAACAAAGCTTAAGTATGGATGACAAATTGAGGAGCTAAAACTGCCAGAGGGACAGAAGGATGAGAGGATGGACCAGGCCTGATTACTTTATGCAAGAGTTTCTTTGCTGAAAAAAGAAACAAGATCTTTCTGCCAAGAAAAGGAAGAAAAAAGAAGAAAAACTAGAAAAGCACTTCTTGGGATGGATTTTCTAAAATGATATTAAGCTATGATCTTGAAAACAATACTACAAAACAACCCAGATAAATTTGTCTTCCTTAAGGTAAAGCCTTAATTATTCCATGTTGTGTACTGCAGAATGACAGAAAATATACTCTGAGCACCTATATTTCTTTTTACAGCTATCTGAAGAGTATAATCCCGTCAATTATCCCAAGGCTAAACACATCTAATACTTTCAACTTTTTTCAACTATTTCCTGATCAGCCTCCCTGCCCTCCTCTGAACTGTTCCAGCTTATCTGAATTATTTTTTGAAGCATGCTGGCCAAGACATATATACCCCAACCTAGAGATGTGGTTTGTTCAGTGTAAAACAAAATGAAACAATTAATACTTCATGTGTTTATATCTGGATATATAGCCTTAGAATCAATTCATGAATTTTTACCACTACTATACCAAACCAGATAACTTTTATACCTAGCATTTTATTTCTGTTTGTTAAATGATGAATTTTGTCTCTATTAATTTTCATTCTATTATTTTTAATATATTTTTCCAATATATCACTCCTGTTAGTATAATTTCTGTCTTCAAGATATCCTAACCAACTGTTTGCCATCAGCAAACTTGGTGAATATTTCATTTCCTTATCAAATAATAGTAAATATGTAACTGTACCAGGCCTAGAACTGAACCTTGTGGCATCCAATACAATATCAGACATACAGCCCACGGTGTTAACTAAGTTAATTATCACAGTCACCTAACATTTTAGAATATTAATCTTTATTTTTATATATTTGTTGAGACTATCTGATGAATCTTTTCTGAAATTATGTTGTTTTGGAGTCAATATTCAGGCTAGGTTATAGCACTGAGACAGTCAGTCACACTTATGGATTAAATTGTGAATGATCGAAGATGGGATATTGCAACTATCCTGGCTTTCTTGGACTTCTCTATAGTTTTCAATACCAGAAACCACAATATTTCTTCACCAGCTATGGGAGTTGAGTGTGGAGGGCATTGGTTTAGAGTGGTTCTCCTTATTCCTCTGTAGCAGATTCAACTGTTAGTAGGGGAAAAGGGAGAGTTGAGCCTTAGACATCTGCTGACACCTGCTCTCTGATGCCTAATGTTTGGATCTTTTGTCCTTCCTCCTTAACATCTGCTGTGAGAGGCCATCTGATGGCCCAGGATTCAGTATGACCACTATCCTAATGATAGCCAACTATATCTCTTTGATACTGCCAATCAAAGGACACTGACCCAAGTATTGGCCAAATGTCTGAGACTGTAAAGGCTTGGATGTGGAAAAAAAGTTTCAACAAAATCCTAACAAAATGTAGTTGCTCTGGGTTTGTGGTCCTCCTAGTTCTAGAGAGCTGATAAGCAATTTGGAGGCCTTCTTGGATTCACAACTCCTGCTTGAGGAACAGGCAACAGCTATGGCTAGGGGAAGCTTTGCTGCAAATTAATCTGCTGTTATCAATTGTACTCATTCCTAGATTGAAAGATTTGGGTCACAGTCACTCATTTTGGGTGCTCTACAGTTTATCCATGTTATACTTCTGATGCATAAGCTGCTCTGATTTCAGTTTCTTTCAAGGTCAAGGTCACTAGTCCAGGTTATTTGCAGGATTGCTTCTCATGGACAGTATCTTGTCATTCCATCAGATCAGATAGGTTGGATATACTCCAGGTCCCTATCTTAATTTTGCCATTAATCAGATCCTAGTATAAAACCTTCTCACCAACGATCCGTGCCCTTTAGAGCAACATACCCCAACTCTTTTACCTTTCTGGAAAGCTTTGAAGACACACGAAGATACATGTACATACATATTTAAGTGTGCTTCCTGCACACATTTATGGAAAGAGCAAGTATTCAAGATTGTTTCTGTTTAAAATTAGCAACCCTCGATTGATAAGGTAAGGAGAAACTGAGCACTACATAGGACTTTTTCTGGTTTTGTATGTACACAAGACACATACCCACATACCTACTTCCACCTACTCTTACTTTTGGAGGGAAAATCATTTTAAATTCAAGCTTATCTTTCTTTCAGGTAAATATGATACTCTTCTACTATGAAATTGCCAGGTTGCTGGCATTCTTTCTTTTATAACTTTGTAATGAGTGGCTTTTAATTATAAGTCCATTTTATATTATAGACCTCCTGTATGCTATCCAGCCCATGTAACGTGGCATTGGCATTTATCTCTCTGCTGGATACAAGAGCCTTCTGTACTCAACCTGTGGTGACAGTTATATGTTAATTAAAAGCCTACATGCAAATAGCATTACTGAAAAGTGTTGTGGCAGATCGCACACAAAGCACTATTATTTGTAACTGCACAGACCTTGTTATCAACTGCTTTAATACTGAGCAAACATTGTATCTCCCTCTGGGAAATATGCTAACAAATACATTACCTAAGTTAGGATAGTTAGAGATCGTTCAATAGTTATTACACAGTTGTCACAATGGAGACTTCTTCAGATAAATGTTAATTATAGGATATGTACTCTGTTATTTTTAGCATGTTTAATGACCAATTAAACCTTGTCAAAATATATTTAAAATATTTAACGTACCTCTGAATTCCAATGAATTTTCAATTATAACTTATGTTTGTAGCTGTATCTAAAATACAGACAGCTATATTTTATATCCAAGTTACTGGGAAAATTCCATGTTTATCAATAAGTGTGCAAAGCTACCAATCTTGTGAAAAGAGATATGGTCAATATCTGAACTCACAGCAATAGTACTGCTTCCAAAGAACCTATGTTCCAAAACTCGTACCAGACAATAAGATACTTTTGCTGCAATTGCATCCTTAGTTCATCCTGAGCATGTATACTGAGTTTCTGATTCTTTTATATTCCATTACCAATCCCATGAAAAGATTCCACCTTTTTTTTGCAGTCAGTTCAGTTTCTTTTTATCATTCTTCCTAAACTCAGATTGTCATCATGACAGATACTATCAGATCCCATGTATTGAATCTTGCTATTTATTTTTAGCTTTAAATCTTTTCATTTTTTAGGTATTTGTGATTTTTTATTTGGTCTGAAATATGACTAGAAAAAGAACAAGTTTCTATATTTTCCTGAGTTACATTAAATCAAATACATTCCCTTCAATTGCGCAAAGTGTAAACTAAAATTTCTTAATACTTCACTGAATATCTACTGTATTCCTAATGAAAAGGGTAAAAGAAACCCAAAAAGGTAAAGCAATTGTTGACTGAAGTTAAAATTAGCCAACTGGAACTTCAGAATTATTTTCTTTATAAATGTTTAAGCCAATTATTTGATGAAACTGGGTTAATTAAATTTCATTTTAATGGATTGATGTTTATCTCCAACTGAAGGAACAATCAATTCTGTGAACCTTGTTCTGCTAAATGTTCTCAAAAAATGTACATGTGAAAGGCAAAGAGGAAATGAACCTGCTGGAATGAATAATGCATATTCAGTTAGACTAACTTGACATCCCAATGCTACTTCTAAAAAAGCATAACAAATTGAATAAAAAAGGGATAACAAATTGTTCCGTTTCTAAGAGAAAGCCCGCACAGTTAGTCAGAATGGAATAGGAATCTCAGGTTAAACATTAGGAGACGCGGTTTGCATTTTGTTTAATATTTCATGGTGCATGGCGTGGACCAATAAAAAACCCTTCCATAAGGTCTTTGTTGACGTTAAGCTGTCTTTAGGCAATTAAGTAGAACCAGACAACCTGTGCCCCATTGGGTCATCTTTTCCGAGTTATTTCCTTACCTAAACAGAAGAACAGAATGACTACAGGTGGAGAGGCAATGGGACTGAGAACAAATTCTGCTTCCTCCTGAACTTTCCTTGTGGGAAGCTGGCAGGGAGCTTCAGAATCCTCCCTCCCTTCCTTCCCAATAGCACTTAAGATCTGTGTTCTGCCCCATAGTGCTTTAAGGCAGTCTCTGAGTGGTTTACAATGTCAGCATATTGAATCCAGTAGTTTGGGCCTTCGTTTTACCAACCTTGGAAGGACAAGTCAACCTTGAGCCAATCAGAATGAAACTCTTGGCTGTGGAAAAAATTAGCCTGCAATACTGCATTCTAACTCCTGCACTGCCATGGCTCCTAATGTTAAAAATGAAGATCATGCAATTGCAGCAGCAGCGCAGTAGCATCAAAGCAGACACAACTTTCTCAATTTGAGTCCCTTGGTAATGCATACCACATTTTGGATACATTTTGTAAGTTAGCCCATTTGAGGTTCAAAAGCTGTTGCCCTATGATAACCATTTTACTCAAAGTTCATGACAATGAGAATTTTAGTAGTAAATAAAGAAGACAATTCTTGCATTTAAAAAAAAAGTATGAAACCTTAGGCCCTTGATCTTTCCATTCTGAAAAGAGTTATTTTAAAGTTCTGTGACTAATTATTTACAATTGCTTTTGATTAAAACTAAAGTAGAGTTTTGTGAGATCTTAATACAACATCAAAACTATCCTTCAAAGTTTGTTCCAAATATTATTTTATATCCAGCAATTTCATTCCTGAATCTTCTAAGCTTCTCACTCTAGTTTCTTTCCTTTTGGAACATTGGCTATTTCAATTAAGAATGATAAAGAAATTCTTTGACAATTTATCCTGGTGATTCCACTATTCATCAGTTTACACAAATATTATAACACAGTGTTATATATATTTTAAAAAATTAAAAAATTAAAGATATATACAAATCCATGCAAATTAAAAGTGAAAAACAATGTAAACAAGGTACTAACTTAAAAAGCCATGGACAATACTCGTTCATTTATTTTATTTTCAGAAAATATATGCTGCCCTCCAAGTGCCTACATATCACTAATAGCAGTAACAGTAGCTGAAATCAATACAATGATTTGAGGGATAATTCTAAGAGCCTAATTTTTTTAAAAAAATTCCTACAAACTAGCTTTTACTGCTAGCAGGATGCAGCAATACAAATCTCAAATTTATAGGCAGGTTTATATTAGCAATATATACTAATTGATTAATTTTTTTAACATGAGTTCATTTGTTAAAAAGCATTGTGGTTTTTCAGGCTTATGCAGTACCTGAAAAAAGTAGACTACCTTGCAGACAGCAGAGAGATATTTCCTTATGTGATACCTGAAGCATTTATTTCAAATTTTTCTTTCTTTCAATTTTTTTTAAGGAATCACAGCATATCACCACTTTCTATCTGTACAATTTGGTCCAGCAGGAACATTTTCACTCCAGAAATTAGGATGGCCCTGATCCTGTTGATCTTTTGTAAGGCCTTAAAGACCTGATTATGTGCATGGGGCCCAAATGTTTTAAACAAATTCAATTACATTGAGGGATGCATCAGGATTGCATTTGACCTTGGGGGGCTGGGGTGGCACATTACTTGTATTGGGGGGGTGCCTGTGGCCAGAGTACTCTGCCAGCAAAAAGGGGCTCCCAAGCTCCATTTTTGGCTATGACAGACTCCTGCAGCCCTCTGCCAGCGAGCAAGGAGCTTGGGAGTGCCACGTACAGCCCTCACAAGCTCCATTTTGACCGCAATGGCCTCCTGCAAACAACTCCCAGAGAAATCAGAGTCCCACCTTGACCTCCATTTTTGCTGGCAGAGGGCTGCAGGAGGCTGTTGTGGCCAAAAACAAAGCTTGGGAGAGCCGCCCGAACTTCATTTTCACTGGCAGAGGCACTGCAGGCCATACCTTTGCTGTTTCCAGAGTGGCCCCACTGGTTAGATCTAAGCACTGGAGAACAGCTGAAAAAGAAAATCATAGTTTTGAGCTGTTTTAAGATAAATAAGCTTTAAGGAAAAATAAAAGGATGAGCTACTCTGATACAGGGTTAGAGAAACTTAATGTGCATCTTAAGCCTCTAATAGATTCAAGAAACTCCTTTTGCTGGTTAAAACTTCCCTAGAATGCAACCAACCAACCAACCAACCCCAAAAAATTCGTTTGTGCCCAACCTGAGGACTGCAAGAATGCCTGAAGGCTTCAGGTAAGCCTTTTGCTCTCCTGAAATTTAGCAAGTTACAAACTAAACAGAGGAAAATCTGTATGACCAGACAAAACTCCTAGGAAAGGGTACAATTGTCACACCAGCTACAGACAGGGAAAAATACTGACCCAATTCCTAATCTTTCGTTACAATTCTGAGTAACACTCCTCAAAAATCTCATCATTCAGAGAGGAAATAATCCTATCCAGATTGTTTCTATTATGTTTTATCAACTGATCATTCTGTCTTGTTTGGAACTAGTAAAATATCTGAGATAAAATTCAGTCCATCATGGCATCTAGAGTAGTACGTCCATATAAATCTCAATAACTTTGAATTGTCTTCATGCTCACGAAGTAAGATACAGAAGAACCATAATCATGGACTGTGCTTGGAACATTATTATGTTAGCTTCTTTACAAAAGAGCACATCCTTTCCTAATAAGCCAATGTTTGATTCTGACATCATATTCTTTTAAAATGTAATACAGTAGCCAGGAAATATGGTCTTTTTCACATGAACAAATTCACAATTACTCAGGAAAATTTAAATATAAAAATATGCAAAGTTTATGGTGCCAAAAACATGTAGTCAGTATATTGAAATATTATTGATATTATAAATATAATTATTATCCTAAAAATATTTCTTTTTTTAAACACTTTTCAATCTGAAACAAACAAGTCCATTTTTCCATCTCTTTTGTATAACATTAAAAGAACCATTTTAATATAAAACACATATAAGGTGTAACCTCAAATTGTATATAATAATTGATATAAAAACCTTAAAATGTGCGAAGTTTGTTAGGAAATATCTAATATTAAATATATGTTCAAAACAACACATATTGAGGGGAACAACTCACCTTTCACTGTCAATTACAATTTTTTTTCTGCAAAGTCTAGAATAAGCACACAAACCAAAGGTATATTTTCCATTCTTTCTGAAGGCTGAATATTTTCAACTCATCACAATTTATCCAAATCCATCAGACTACTCTGTTTGGAGTAATAAGCATTATGCAAAGTGCAAACAATAAGTAGCAGTAACTAAAACAAATTTAAGGCACAAAATAACAGAAAACAAATTTAACTATACCTTTGTATCTATACAGTACTGTACATCATACCTCTCAATACCTTTTTATTGCAAGCTATGCTTTGCCTTTAATTCTAATCTCTCTGAAGTTTCTCATCACTTTCATTAAAAATTACTTTTTCTAACTACAACTTTCCCAATCTTCTTCTCCTCTTACCTATCCATACTTGACTCTATATTTCTCATTTTAACACAAAGACTTATGTAACCTATTTTCCCTGTTATACACCTCATTTTTTTTTCTGACATAATTCTCACATCTATGTTACAGTGTGAACAACATTTACACATACCACTGAGCTAAGTTCAGATTTTAATAGCTTACCTACAATCAACATCTGATTATAAACACTAATGGCCATTTTGTACGCAGGGAACAAATAACTCTGTTGATTAATCTTATGAGAAACTTCACTACCAGCTGCTATTCCTAAAGGCTCTATATATGTTGGCATCTGGGTTCTACATAAAATAATTCATTATAAATAATAAAATAAAAATTTCAAAAGGCACATTAATAGTAGCTGAAGTAAAGGATTCATTAGTTTCAGGACAGGTTTCCAGTTGCAGTTTAAACTTTATTTGCTGATATAAACATATTTAAAATTGATTATCCCTTACCACTTATATCAGTATGTTCTAATAGGATTGACAAAATATTCAAAGGATGCAGATTCAAGGTATTCAAATAATTTATTTAGAAAATAGCAGATATAATGGAGATGTTCAAACATTTTAATCAGTAATGTTCTGAAATAGAAATATTAATTTGAGTTTTAATTGTGAGTATTACAAGTTTAATTTAAAATACTCATGCTCAGATTTTTTTGCAATTGTTAAGAACAAAAGTTTAATTATCCACAGTGGGAAAAACAAGGGCTGCTTTTATTTCAACAAAGTATAGAATGCTTGACAAATAAATTCTGTGTTTTTCCATCAGAACATACAACAGTTGAAAGATTCTAATGAAACATTTCAAATTTATGGCTAATTTATTTTCAGTTTGGAACAAAATATTTGTCCCATTTGCACATAAAAGATATACCATACACTATTTTTAATAATGCAAATACACACTCCACAATAAAAAGCAGTTAAAATAGATAAATATTAACAATGAAAAATATAAGAAAAATAAATTTAAAGTGAAGATCTTGGTTAGCAATTTTAAATAGTGCTTGGTGTTTTAGCTTGCATGTAATTTTGTCCACCTAACCCATCATCACTGAGGTAATAGTTCTGGTTTTAGAACACTGGTTTTTGTAATATTGGGTATAAAATAATTTAAAATCTGCTAAACAGCAGATGGAGTCCTAAAAGGAAACTAAGAAAAGGAGATATGTAGACTTTACAAGCTCACTTTCCATATATTTCAGCAGCATATGGCCAAAAAAGAGGCAGAGGCATAGGAAAATGTTGGATAAAAAGCAGAAAATAAAAAATAATTAAAAGTGATTAAGATACATAAAGTTTTATACTGCAACAGATTATAGACAAAAGGTTTAGAGAATTTGTGAAATAGCAGCAGTGATATTCTTACTAGCTCTTGTATATGAGCCTAAAAATCTATTCTAGAAAAGATATTTTAAATATTGTATTGGAACTAGTTTGAAAGAAAAATGCAGCCCAGAAATATCCAAACAAGATATTCCTTCAATCCTTCACAGCTGAATGCTAGCATCAGGCTTGAATATAGTGGCAGGGCTTCGCCTTTCAAAGTAAAACATTTGACTTGAACTGCTTCAAAAGTACAAAACTCCTCAAATGGGTCTGGTCTGAAAACAAGGATGTGAGAAAACTTTTGTCTGACTAGCAAGAGAGCAAAACAACTCAGGAAAATTGTATCAGTAATCTCCAGCAATTTTAAAGTAGTGATGCTCATTTATTACATTTCTACTGTTATTTGCATTCCATTATGTACTATATGCACCTTGTACAGCTTTAAAAAATTGCTGAACTTGACGGCTTACAATTTAATAATTCTTTTTTTAAAATTTAAGATTTGGGTAATAAAAATGTAGAAAGTTTAGTTATGAAGTCCATTTCAAAACCATTTGTTATAAACTCAGGTTTTAGAATCTATCAGCATATTAAGACAATTTATGATATATAAATAATGTATCAAAAGACCGACATTGACTACTCTTTTAAACTGAAATAAAAAGAGGTTTACTGGAGCTACTTCATGGAAATTACAAATACACTTAAATAAGTATCATAAGAATGTTAAGTGAAGAGGCAAAGAATAGAAGAAAACAGAAGTTTGAATTCTATTTATTGCACATAAGAATGGTCCACAGGAAGAAAAAAAAATACTAAAACTGGTTTATCAGATCTTGATTAAATAATTTCATCTATTTGATTATTCTTCATGGTTATCTGGATTGGATACTTTTCCTTTGGAAATGTTTAATGGTATTAATGGTTTAATGGATTAGTTCATAATATTTACATTATTATTTTTGATATTTAAATAGGGATAATTTTCTGGTAATGTTAAATAGTTTTTATTTTTATTTTTATTTTATTTTTTTGCAATGTTTAATTGTTAAGAGAAGGGTGATGGGAACTTGGGTATTTCTCTTAATTCTTACTGGATCTTTGCCAATTAGTAAGGGGCGCTGAAGATTTGGAGAGGAGTTTATAGAGTATGGAACGAGATATAGAATGAAAAGGTATTTTACTGTACTTTTAGGAGAGAGTGATTATCCGTTATGTTGAATAAACATGTTGGGGATGAAGCAGGAAATGTTTTTTTTCATATTCTTTTTTCTTTTCCTTTTTTGGGAGGTTTATTTTATTTTTCTATTAGGTCTTTTTTGTATTTGTTTTATTTGTTTAACATAATCCTTAATAATATTATGCAGGAAAAAGAACATACTAAAACAATTTAGTAGCAAACATATACATGAATCTTCCAGGGCTTTCTCTTAATATTAAATAATAGAATCCTCTGGGGATCCTTAAGGCAGGGCCAAATCTCCCAATGTTACTTTTTGATTGTGCTTAGAAAGACAGCAATAGAACCACTCCAATTCCACAGTCCTAAGCACTGCAACAAGATATGGTCCAAGAATTAAAAACCAAAAAGAGATTCAAGAGTCAAATGAATTAACAACATAATTGTACTTCCCATCTCTTTCCGGTTTGATTTTCTTCTTGTTCCTTTAATAAATAACTCTCCTCTGTTGCATTTCAAAAATAAAGATAAATATCAATAAAATTTCCAAAAATAAATATAAAAGGATTCAAATGTTTTGGAGCATATTTAAAACTAGACTAAACTCATACAAAAACAAAAATTTGAAAATATGTTCTATTTTTTAAAAAACTTGAAACAGCCTTAATTTCAACCTGATATTGTCTTTCCTGTGGAAGTAATTCTTTGTACTACTTATTTAACACTTATTTTAGAACACCGTTTTATTTTGTAAATGAAGAGGTATCTTGAAGTTTTATTCAGTAATACAAGACCTTAAGAGCACTGAGATTGAATATACGCACACATACAAAGGTATTCCCTTTCAGTTGTGTCCAATTCTAGTGGGCACAGCTTAATTGTTTCTTAGCCATCATTGTCCAAAGATATTTCCATGGTTGTGTGCCAAGGTGTACAGAAGTGGTACCTATTTATGTATGTACTTGTATTTGCATGCTTTCAAACTGCTAGGTATGCGGGAGCAGGTGCAAGTAAGGGGAACTCACCATGTCTTGTGACACTAGAATCTCAAACCCGGGCTATCATCTTTCAAGTGACAAGCTCAGTGTCTTTAACTGCCGAGCCATTGTGCCTTTCATACATACACATACATCTCTTAATATTAAAAGTTCTTTGAATTTCAGTCCCAGTAAGAATAAACTTTTAATACTGCAAACTTATCTCAAAATAAAAGCTTTACTAAACACTTGTTAAAGTATGGTTTGTTTTAGCCTAGTGTTTTTAATTTGAATTATAAATGTTTCATTGCCTTGAGATTTTTTTAATGCAAAGCAGTATAAAAAGTTTGTCTAGTTTGCAAACACAACCATTTCTGTGCATATAATGCATAGTGCACTCACAGACAGGTGTTACATCTGTTATCTGACCTATCTTTCTGCCCTTAAATATATAGAAAAATGCTGCAGTGTCATAATAGGAAATTATTGGTTCATCAACCTCAAATATTGGGAAAATTTGTGCCACTTATTTAAGAAGCACAAGGTTAGTCCCTGGTATATACCATAGTAAATGAAGTTGTGTATGGCAACCTAACCAACATCTTGTACCTTGTCCTGCACAGATATTGCCTAACTTTGGCTAATGCAATTGTATGCTAACTTCCAGCAAGCCTTTGCATTGTTTCACTTCTCTGTTTTAGTTTCTATGTCCACTTAGGAGGTTTGGGGTTTAATGTTATTTTCCACTAGTGACATTTTTAAACTCAACTGCACTACATCATGGAATTCCTTTGATAGATCAGTTAATTGAATGTGAGAAGAACTATGTCAGCAATCCCCAAAGCAGAGCAGCAAATAACTGGGTAGAAGTTATTTCTCTCCACTTAGAGACAAACAACCTACTCTCTAACTATTTGGCTTCAGAAAAAAACTATCCTGTAATCTGCAACTCTTACACTTAAAAACATATGGACTACACAACTTGATCAGGGCAAAGCAATTGACGCAATTTACATAGACTTCTGTAAAGCCTTTGATTCAGTGGTACACAACAAATTACTCCTAAAACTAAAATCTTATGGTATCTCTGGATACTTGCATAACTGGATAGAAGCATTCCTGTCAAAAAGGCAACAAACGGTCAAAATTGGGAGCATCCTATCAAATTCTGAGGCAGTGTTCTAGGACCAACTCTCTTCATACTCTACATAAATGACCTCTGTGATCATATTAAGAGCAACTGAGTTCCTTTTGCTGATAATATAAAGCTATTCAACACCGCTGACAATACTGCTACCCTTCAAAAAGACCTCGACTATGTATCAGAATGGTCAAACAAATGGCAACTTCAAATCTCAACAAATAAATGCTCTGTCTTACATATTAGCAAAAAAATAATAATCAAAAAATAAAATATAAGCTGAATAGTCAAGACCTTGTTGATGACACAAACTTTATTAAGGACCTTGGAGTACTTATCTCAAATGATCTAAATGCTAGAGCCCACTGTAACCACATAGCCAAAAAGGAAGTAAGAGTTGTTAACCTAATCCTATGTAGCTTTTTCTCTGGTAATATCACTCTACTAACTAGAGCATATAAAACATTTGCAAGACCAATACTTGAATAAAGCTCATCAGTCTGGAACCCACATTACATATCTGATATTAATATAATTGAGAAAGTCCAGAAATATTTTAGAAGAGTCCTCTACTCCTCTACTCATTGCAGAATACCTTATGCCACTAGACTTGAAATTTTAGACCTAGACAACCTAGAACTACGCCGCCTTCGGTTTGATCTAAGTATAGTACATAAAATTATATATTGAAATGTTCTACCTGTCAATGAATCCTTCAGCTTCAACCAAAACAATACAAGAGCACACAATAGATTCAAACTCAATGTTAATCGCACCAAACTTGATTGCACGAAATACGACTTCAGCAACAGAGTAGTCAATGTCTGGAATACTCTACCTGACTCTGTGGTTTCTTCCCCAAACCCCAAAAACTTTGACCTTAGACTGTCTACTATTGACCTCACCCCTTTCCTAAGAGGTCTGCAGGGGGTGTGCATAAGCGCACAAACGTGCCTATTGTCCCTGTCCTATTGTTTCTTTTTTTTTCTTATTCATATCCCTTTCATGTATTTATAACCATGTTTATACTTATACCTGTTATCTAATAACCGTTTGACTAAATAAATAAATAAACAAATAAATAAAAAAAGTTATAACAAGTGAGGCAACCAAGCTAGCTGTATACCAAGTTTGTATCACATAGCTATGTCATTTCAGCATTATTCCATGAGCATCGAGTAACTACAGCAGAAAATAAAGTTAGGGATATGCATAGGTGAGAATCTCCATAGACTCCATATCCATAGGGATACGTAGCTGCTCTGGCCACATCAATGAAAGCCCCACTATACTAATTTAATATACTTGCAAGTAAAATAGTTAGCAATGTAGGGTCACATTTCACAGTTTTCAAGCAAGTGACTCACCAAGAGATGGGAAATTATTTTTGGTTCCTTATATCTTATAGATGAGCCAAAAATCAGCAGGAAAAGGGACTTTATGGATTTCATTGTATTTGCTGAGAGCCAGTTTGTCTCAAAATTCTTTATATTTCATTATAATTAAATAATTTATCTACATTGTTAATACTACTTAGCAGCTTCGGTTAAATCTCTACCATACTCTACTTCAGCCCATAGCTTTCTCTATTTTTATGTTAATATTCAATTTCTGATATTATGAAACTGCTCCATATTTATAGGTAAACTAAACATGAACAAAGGTTTACACTACATTATTTTGTAGAAATACATATTCATGTTAAATTTTAATAAAATTTGCAGAACATGAAATATTAACATGAATAATTTTATATCTAACAAAGCATATTGAAGACAAAATAATTTGTTATTAAATCAACAAAGTATAATTATACTAAGAGTATAATGAGAGCATGTGACAACAGATTAAAACATAAAAAGATAAAACTGTTAGGATATGCAGTTCTCAGTCCTACCTGCTTATTTTGATACCCTTATTTTGTATAATCAAAATTCTAGTCAGTTTATGTACAATATAAACATTATTTTATAATGCATGCTTTGCTACTTGTCCCAGATAAAGCAGGCTGTTGTTTTTCAACTGAAAACTCATAAAAGATACTCAGCAGGAAGTACATTTGGGGAAGGGGGGGGAGAAGCTTCAGCTGTAGAATGGCATAATTTTAATGAAGTCAGAACACAGAAAGCAATACTAAATAGGCGATATTTATGAATAATGTTTTAATGACTACACAAGCAGAAATCCATCAAATAACAATTCTCTGTAGAAAAAGAATTATCTGTTTTTCTTAATAAAGTATCAAATTATCAGTAGCGTATTTGTAACAACATAGCATATTACAGCTAAAATTAGGTCACACAAAAATCTAAAGAATTCATGTTGCTGAATATACAGAGTTAATGTGTTTCTATGTGTTCACAAAAGAGTAAGAAATAGAAAACTACATCAAAGTAAACATTTTTTAAATAGATTAAATAGGCAGGGCTAATTCACTACATTTATAGTAATGTCAAGTTGTGCTGCTTGAGCTGTAATATTAAACTATTTTCAGCAATTGAACAAAGAACAGTGAAATTCATTCCTTAAAAGGGCTTGACATATACAGATTAAAACTTTAATCTCATCCTGTCATTAGAAAATGCTGAATAAATGAACTTTTAGAAAAGTCCATTATAACTGGGTTACTCATTACAGATCTCATTATAAGCTATCTTTATAATGTACACCTGACAATATCATGTAAGTGCTGAGCTTTAAAGGTCAACTTAACTAACAGACCAATTCTACAGTTTGTAGCAAAGGGTGAACTTTTTTTATTTGGATGCTTAAGCAGCTAACCCTTGAGTTTAATGTAATTAGGCAAGAGATATTCAATTTACAGTATCCACATGTAATGATAATTACATTGGTCCCAAAAAGCGGTGGGTAAGCATAAGAAACCTTTGTAATTACATCCTGTTTTCAAAATGACTTTAGTGCTGTGAACTTGAAGCATTTCAGCAAATGAAGGCCAATGCACATAAAATGAAAACTACAGAGGGTTTAAGAGCAACACTGTTTAACATAATGAGCAGTATTATCAGGGGGAGATCACAGAATGGGTTTTATAATTTACCCGGACAATTCATACTATCTCTTTTTCCCTCACAAATATCAATTAAAAAATATCAAGGACAGCTTCTGCCACTTTTCCTTCACAAATTCCTTAGTGTTCATGGATATCCTTTGCTGTGAAAATTATATTAAATCATCTCAATCGTTTCTGATTTTGTTTTCTTCAAATAGAAAAGCAAAAAGCAGAGAGCTATTGAGTATGATACTGTTCTTCCCACTACGCATGGAATATTATCTCTAACAGAATTCCAGAAGAACCAAGCTAAAAAATACAGTAATATCAATGTTCCTAGCAACTGCAGTAATCACTGCCTAGAAAAATATCCGTATGTCATAAAAGGTATGACTCTAATTTCAAAGTACTTGAACGAAATATTAAGTATCAAATTAGTCATTGGTCAAGTTTTTCACTTAAAAATGGATAGGAAAAAGTTTTTAAAATCTATTAATAAGATAGCTGTGACTGGGTTTCTTCAATGATTTAGTCATTGATACCTGAGGAAGAAGTGATTAATTAGCAAAAATTAAACGTGTTTTAAATATAGGGTTAAGTCCTGCAAGTTAGCCAAAGTGAGTTATGGAAAGGATGTATTAGGAAAGTGTGCAATTTGTAAGAAAGTGGGCACTTAGAATAACCGATCAAGGATTTTTCATTACAGTCCTGGGTGACACTGGATTCTTGTAGGAAATAGTTTCTTTGCAAGTACCATAACCAAAGACGACAGATACAATTCCAATGTCCTGCACAAGCTGCTAAATAACCCAGTCAATTCCGCCCTTGGTTGAAGTAGTTAGGAAGAGGGATCAAGTTTGATATTGGAAAGCCTTTTTCAGGTAGGATCAGGGACTAAAGATAATGGACCTTAGGGGAGAGATAAAAGAAAGGATAAAGACTGATGTAGTAACAAACAGAACACATTGAGGGAGAAAGTGGGCCGTTCTTGGGAAAAGGAAATTGGATATCTGAGACCAATTATACTTCAGGCCTTCGGACCTCAGTGTGAGAGCCGAATTCTTGCAGAGGTCAGTCTCTGATAGCGGCTGCTGCTGCTTGCCAGTCCTCATGGTAATAAACCGCTCTATATCCTTTATCCGATTGCGGGTATGAGGACAGACCTGGCTGGTATTACCGAATCCTGTTTATGGCTGAGGAAGGAAGTGTTCTCTTCTCAGAAATCTCCTTATCTAGATTTTGGGCTTGGCATTAGCCGCAAGCCTAGCATGTATGAAGTGGAGTGGCAACAATGCAGTGGTGGGATTCAAAAATTTTTTACTACTGGTTCTGTGGGCGTGGCTTGGTGGGCATGGCAGAAGGATACTGTAAAATCGCCATTATCTCCCAATCCCACTAACCTGCTTTCCAGCTCTGTTCTCATGTGCAGGGCAACAAAAGAAGACCCAGCCAATCAGTTGGGATTTGGACACAGAGAATAGATGGGGGTGGGACCAGTTAGAGGTGGTATTTCAAACTTCTCAAAATTCCCGCTACTGGTTCTTTGAATTACTCAAAATTTCTGCTATCAGTTCTCCAGAACTGATCAGAACCTGCTGAATACCACCTCTGCAACAATGATACAGGAAGACCTGCCAGTGTTTAAAGGTAATGTTCTGCAGATCACTGTGTGCAAGCCTTGCTTTTAAGTTGGGTTCAAAAGGAAAAAAGGGAATGTTGCTTTTCTACTACCCTCATTCTGTATAGCAGCATCCCTCCCAAACTGCTTGGCTTCAATGTGACTTCAACTTGCCTTCCTTGAAATTGGGATTGGAGGCATTTGGGAAATTCATGGTTGCCAAAACAACTAAGAGCTTGCCCTAATATCAGGAGAGCAACTCATGAAATTGTCCAGAGAATAAACATGGTTTTTGGCACATCATGGTATGAAATTGAAAGAAATTAATACCTTTTATTTGTCAATTTCTGTTTGTTATGGAGTTGACCAGCACCACCAATCTCTACAAGGAAGATGGGCCTATTCAGTCAGTCTGTTTCAGCTATTCAATGGATACATCTGGTTCCTAGACGATACCTGAAGAACTTCCTGAGACTCTAGACAAACTGTATCCAGCCATGGTTTTCTGATAATTATTCATAGATATCCAATCAAAAGTTTTGTGTTCAGTAGATGACAAAAGAAGCTAAGTTTAAGGATTTGTGCAATTTCTTGTAAATAATCTTTCCAGAGTACAGTAAGAGGCTACTGAGCTGGTATAAGAGTATTTTAAAAAAACCAAGAATAATCTGACAATTACATCTGGAGGCGTTCAGAGGGGGAGAGGAAAGTGATATGATTCCGTTGTAAGCAAAGAGCTCATGCCGCTGTTTAGATGAAACTCTGCGGCTATCTGTTGGAATGGCAGGGGTAGGAAGAGCAGTTGTGGGGAGGGGGCGCGGAGCAGCACCGAAGCCTCCCTCCGCTTTGGGGCGCGAATCAGTGCTTCCCTGTAATGCAGCGATCTCCAACTGCCTGATGTTAAAGAGCCAACATCGAGAGATCGTAATGTGATTAGAAGGCTAAAGAATTCTGAAGACAAGCTGATCAATTTTCAATCCTGCTAGTAAAGAAACGAATTTTCCTGTTTTGGCCAAGAAAGAATCACGAGCACTGCCTATCCCTCACGAGGCTGAGCCAAAACTGGGGAACGCTAGGGAGGAATGCCATGGAGGAGGAGGAGTGTCCCAGAAATTAAGCCCAGCCTAGATGTGCAGAGACTGCTCTGAACAGCTCATAAGAGAACGAAGGTATTTTACCAGCAAGATCTAAGGGAAATGGTGTCTGTTCAGCTGCAAAACAATGCAACCAACATAGCCTTCCCTTGTCTCTAAAGTAGAATGTGAGAAATCATAAATAGTTATGAATATATAAATACATGTCACTTTAACTAACAGTGTGAAAACTTAAGCATTTAGAGGAAATCTCAAATGTCAAGAGAAAGAAGAGGGATTATAGTGACCTTGCCTTCAGAGCAGTAAATTATTCTTGATAATTCTTGCCAAAGACTGAAATTACTAGTTTACTTACTTTGATATTTTTAATAAACGGGGGAAAAGAGATCTCTCTTGGAATGCATAAAGTTCTATGTGTATTTATTGATATAATGCTTTCAAAGTATAAAATACTTGAAATGGCAATGTAACATTACAACTTAATTTTAAAGTTTTGTTCCAGTTTTAATACATTTGTAATTTCAGAAGGTTTTCTAATACATTAATATATATAATAATATATTATTATTAATTATAATATAATAATAAATATATTATATAGCACATTTTGATTATGAGTCTTTAATCTGTTTGATATCAACATAAATTTTACAAATAATTAAATTTGAACATTCTTATAATTTACATAGTGTGATTAAGCCATTAATTAATGTACTTAAGCCTGTTATATACAGTAAAAATTATTTTTAGTCTCCTTATAGATAATTGTCTCTTAAGAGCAGCATGATGTTCTATGTGCTGACATAAGTTTACCTTATCACAGGAAAATTGCATGTTAATGTTATTTCTAATATTATTTTTGGAAATAATTTTTGCTTTTCATAAAAAGCATGCCATGAAATGACAACACAATTTCTTGTCACTGGCATAGATATGAAATCATTCTGAGTATCAAATGAAAATTCTAATGAAGGAATGTGGAGAGAAGAGATAATTCTTCTGGGATAATTCCTTAGTTATTTAATTTGATATTTTCAACTCAACACATGGAAAATACTGATTCTTAATATAATTTCATTTTCTTACTATGGTATTATTAAAATGAATTACAGGAATAAATCCATTTCATAGCACAATACCAATAAAATGATAAATAAGACATTATTAAATTGCTAAAAAAATCACCAAAAGCAAATATTAAAGCAAGATTTTTTTAAAAAAATCTTGGAAAAAAATCTAAAGTTATCTGAAAAAATAGAGGACAGTTACAATTGACAGGACTTAATTCCTAAATCAATATGCCCAGGACTTTGCTGAAAGGATACAAGCCAGACAAACTTGCTGTGACTAAGACTAATTAGAAGGGACTATTTTCAAGTAAATTTGCATCACAATTATACATATATATAATACATGATGGCTGAGAAAGGAAGCATATGAAAATTTAGTATGATCATTATTGTAAGGTACTTTGAATACACTGCATTTAACTGATTCACCAAATATAGTATAAGTCTTGAAGAATACAATATTAAACATGCAAAAAAGCATGTGGATATCTTTTATTGCTTTATTTCTATAGAACAATTGTTTGAAGGTATGAATGATCATATGTCCTCAAACCTATTTATAACGCACTATAGCATTTCTTTATGTAAAGAATCTTAAATCTTAAAAATCTTAAAAATATATGACATGCCCAAATATTTTAAAGTTAAAAAAATCCACTTTTATATTTGTTTTGCTCAAAAATACATTATTAAAATAAATACAATTTGGTTTGCAAAAAAGTATTGATTTCTTACTCACAGAACTGAAACAAATAACATAAAATATAGTAAGAAGTTTATAATACTAATTCTAAAAGAAATTCTTTCTTCCTCAGATAGTACATCAAAACAATTGTTCTGTTTATAATTAAAAACAGAACTTTGAGCAAAACTTCAATTTGCATATTCCATTGATTAAATGAACACTATCACCTCCCTCCCTCCCCGAACAGAGCCAATGACAAAGGTTCCTGTCCCTTTGCATTTCCTTTATATCTTATGGGAGGGCAATCACCTCCAAGCCTTACTCCCGAGTCACCCCTGTGGTCTTAACTGCTCTTGCCTTCTGGCAGCTCTGCGCACAGGGAACAGGCTCCCCTTGTTCCTCTGCCTTGCTGCTGTCAAATTCTGGAGGCTCCGGAGTCAGCACATAACTCTCAGATGGCCCTGGCCCCATCTCTGTATCGGATGCAGGACCCTCATCTGAGTCCTCCCCAGACTCCCGGACAGGCCCATGTTCTTCCTCACTGTTCAATTCTGCTCTGCAGTCTGCCGGCGGACCACAGCACAACTACCTGCATGGAAAGAATCTCCTTTGGTGTGGTGCATTTGAGCTCCGTTTTTGCACCAAAAGAGTTTAGCCTTTCCAGACGAGAAAAGGAACTCATTTATCAGAATGTAGGAAAGAAACTCAAATCTTCAGAAGATCAGCTCTCCTTGGCAGGCAGCTCTTTCAGCATCTGAAACTAGAGGGAGTCCTCTTGGCAGGTGGTATTATTCTACTTCAAAGAATAAAAAATAAGAAACTGTGGTAAACAGTAGAAAAATAATATTAAACATAAGGACAAAGGGAAATATCTTTCTCCCTTGCACACATTTCTTAAAACATTAAGGCAATGTATTTTCTCAATAATCTGCCACGACCAATTTTAATTTAGTTTTAGTTTTTAATAGCTGTGAAAATCCAATGAGTCTGTGACCAAAAAGGCCTTAGAACTCACCATGATGAGCCTTTCAAAGGATGCAATACCTCAATACTTCAAGCAACCACTGAAACACTTCCTTTAATTGGTTTGCACAGCTCTATCAGATACAGGTAGTCCTCGACTTACAATTGTTCATGTAGTGACCATTCAAAGTTACAATAGCACTGAAAAATGTGGCTTATGACCATTTTTCACAGTTACCTTTGCAGCATCACCGTGATCATATGGTCAAAATTCAGGTGCTTGGCACCTGGTTCATATTTATGACTACTGCTGTATTCCAAGGTCATGTGATCATCTTTTGCAAAGTACTTATAAGTAAAGTCAATGGGGGAGCTCTATTTACTTAACTACTAGGTTACTAACTGCAGTGATTCACATACCAACTGTGGCAAGAAAGGTCATAACCTCACTTAACAAATATGTTAACAAATGTGTCACTTAACAACAGAAATTTTGGCCTCAATCATAGTTGTAAGTCGAAGACTACCTGTACTATTCAGGCATTATTACTTATTTATCATTAGGTTGTCCTTTCTGCTATAATCAAATGCCTACAAAAAGAATTTATAGTTATATTTATTCATAAATATATTTATTCATATTTATTTATTTATTTCAATTTATATGCCATCCGTTGCACTATGGATCAACTCTAGGTGGCTTACACCGCTATAAAAACAAGATAAATATATTAAAACATTAAATGGATCTGATGGAGCTTACTTTTTACACATTTATTTTTCAACAAGTTTTTGACTCCTAAATTACAAGTTTTGTTTTGAAAACAATGGAGGTGGCCTTAACTGCTACTAAAAGGAGACTTTAAATTGATCATGTTTCTCAGTTATCTTCCCTTCAGGTCACTATCATTGGTTTTTGTGTAACCAATAATTAAATAAATGAAATTCAACTTTTTAGACATATCCTTTTGTTGGTGAAGCACTTACTCATAACAAAGCTTTAGTAATAAATAGGAATATATTTATGTCACAGAGACATCCTTCCTATGTTTTCATTACTACTGTTGGTCACATGATAACGTTCTGTCTGTGAAATCATTTTGGATTTTGTTATTATTTTAAATCTTTTAAATATAGTAACAAACAAATTCCCTTATCCATCAACCCTAAAGATGAACAGGAGATTAGAAACTAAGTTCTAAATGTGACCTGGCTTTCAGCAAGTCATAAATTAATTAAGCATTCTTAATTAATACACAAGGCAAGACTGTCAGTCTTATTCAATTTGGATCAAGACACTGCTGAGCTTGATTCAAAGGGCAAGGGAATAACACAGTTAAGGTGAAGCAGATCAAGGATTCCAGAAGTCATACATAATTGTACATAATACAGTCTGAGGCTCGCTAGAATGAGCATTAGCAGGAAGGCAGTCAAGAACTCAATTGTACTTGGTAAAGCCTTATATGCTCAATTGCTGTCAGCCTGGCCCTAGCACAGCTGGTACTTATCCATCCTAATACAGTCCGATATTTCAAAACCATGATTTACTTATAAAGAGTCCTGTTGCCAGCTTCTCCCTGCAAACATGCACTAGTCCTTTTGGGGTTCTGTTTTTTTGTACAGGAAGCTGATGATGCTATCATTAGCTCAGTGTCCTAGTAATTAATTTAATGTCAGAGTTTGTACAGTCCCAACTAAGCACTGATGATGTCACCTAGTTGGGTGATGAAATGTCTGCAAGCAAACAAACACTTTCATTGTTTGTTCTGATTTTTACTGCAGAAGATACAAGATATAAAGTCCAAGAGACTGCTTAAAAAAGAGATCAGGGGATATCTGGAAAATTGTAGGCTGGTCAGCAAAATATCCATTTAAAATAATTTTGTCTCAATAACTTTTTTTAAAAAACTGACTATAGAGGACCAAATCTTCATGAAAGAAAATGCCACACACCCAATAAAGGTAAATTTTATTTACTGATCTACATGTTTCTCAGAACTGAAACAGAATTATGAATGGATTTGGATTTTCAAAAAGTTTTGACAAATGTCCCTATCAAAGGCTCTTAATCAAGTTTTGCGGCTAGAGGCTAAGAAGACTCATCTTTTCTCTGAAACATCAAATAGCTAAAAAGATTAAAAAACCAAGGATGTTTTCAATAGAGATAAATAAAAAATGGCAGCCCATTGAAATTAGTTTTTTTTTTTAACTTGATCATAAATGATCTTGATTTAGGGGATAAAGAATAAGCTGTTAAATTTTTAGGATGCTAAAATACTGAGTGGTGAAAGCAAAACGGTTATGAGTTCAAGAAATGTGTATTCACATGGTGGAAACAATTAAGGTAATGAGTTATTTGTAAAAAAATAATAAAGGTGGGATATAAATAAATAAAATGAATAAAATTTGTGATTTTTTTCCTTAGTAGTTTCTTTTTTATTTATTCACTATTCTTCATTTTCTTTTTTAATATATGTACTGCTTTTATCTTATTGAAAATTTCTTTAACTACTATTAGAAAGATTGGAAGCTGCCTCTTTAAAACCTTTTCTTTCTTTTTTTCCTATTTTTTTATTCACTATTCTTCTTTACTTTCTTTGCTTCTTTATACTTATGTATGAAAGATATATTACACTCTGACAAGCTGAGCCTTTTTTCCAGATATATTAGAGGAATAATATCACATATATTTTATAGATGGGACTATAAACTGTCAAATACTTCATGGTGAAGCTATTGCTGTGTCCCCTCAATCATGTCATATGATTTGGGTGCTTGGCAAACAGCTTGTAATTATGATGGTCTGCAGTTCTGCATTAATACAGCCCAGGTGGGCATGCACTATGGAACGTTGGTGGGAGGTGCTGTGAGCTCTACAGAGTACAAGATTCAGGGGTCTTCAAAGCAATTTACAGGAAACTCCATTGATTTTGCTTGTGGGCAGCTGGCAGGAAAGGCTGCAAATGATTGTGAGACATAGCAATTGCTGTAAGTGTAAACTGGTTGCTAAGTGCCTGAATTGTATCATGTAAAAATGTGAGGGTGCTGTGATGGTTGGAACTTTGACAACAAGTCATAAGTACCACTTGTGCGGCACTGTCATAAATTTGAATAGTTGCTGAATGAATGATGTTTAGCAAGGACTACTTGTAACGTCATTATAAGAAAAAAAAATAGTGTAAATAAATTAGTGAAAATCTGTTGCTTTATTTCATTAACCAGTATATGTAATTCCAACAAAAAAATTAACACTCTACTTAACTAGACTCATGCTGTAAAGTATGTGTGTCCTTCAGAGCAGAACTATTTTGGGGAAACTGTCAGTGTTGTAACAAAGAATTACTGTTGCAAAATAAAGTAATACATTTGTCTTTCATGCCCCATCAAAGCACTGAGACAACCTTCTTTATTTTACCTGCCAACTTTACTTTCCCAGAAATATCTTCTGGATGTATAAACACAAAAGCTCACCTTACATCATGTTCATTATTTATAACAAATACACTCTCACACTCCACCCCCCTCTCTCTACACACACACGCACAAAACACCAGAGCTTCTCTCTTACACATGTATCAGATTAAAAATAAAGTAAATCAGCATTTTACAACCCAGTGACCTTCAAATATCCCAGAATTCATCGCAAGGAGGGCCTCTGAAATTTTAGTCCCATATATCTGGAGAGTTACTATTTAAATTATTAAATTTCAATGCAGTTGAACTACAGAATTAGATATGGAAGATGACAAATGACTTCTGTACTGTTACGGTAGAATCTATATGAGTACAATAAAGCCACTAGGAATTTTTAGTTTATTTCTTTTGCTGTATATAAATTCATTATCAACATTCCCAAATACATTTACAAAAAAAACCCTCTAACTTTCATATTTTCATTTTGTTACATTGTAATTATTTCACACAGAATCTTATGAGATAAACACACCTAAAAGTATTTCACTATGCAGTGACTCAAATACTTTAGAATCTTACTGAAATGAAAGCATTCATTGACCATCATCTGGCATACAAATCCAATAAACTTCATAAATAATTGCAATATTGAAAACTTTAAGGAGCAAACCATCATTTTATGTTTCAAGTTCTGGTAGCCATAAAAGTATGGTTTAATACCTAACTTTAATGAATTAATGAGGGGTAGAAAACATTTTTCATTGTTCCAGAAACATAAATAAGAATTAAACATAACCACTAGAATACAAAATGCAGACAAAGTAAAACTTTCTGACTATACTGATAGCATTCAGCATTGCTTACTATGCATCTTTGCTGAAGAAGATCTGAAATATTCACTGAGAACTGTGACAACAGCACATATATTAGCAAAATTACATTATTGTGAATTACAAATAAAATCACTTTCAGTTTTAAGCCATTATAAAAATGGAGCACTGAATTTCCACTAGATATCAAATAACCTAGAAGAATTCCCTCAAAATATAATTTGGGAGGGGGGGAAAGACAAGTTCATAAAAATCTATTTGCTTATTAACAAGTCACAAGATGCTGTTCAACATTAGCAGCATACATTCTGTATCTTATATTAACCTGTGAATTTTACAGATGTAGTAAGTGTACAAATTGACTTCCCTATGAAGAGGTTTACAGTGCTATTTTATAATCCTAGACCTGGAACCAAGATTCTTATTTCCAAACTTTTAAAACAATAAACATTTTTTTTTTTTTAAATGTGAACATTCACATTTTTTATAGAATTTATATGGAAACATAAATTTATTTAGCTACCTTTATTTAGGACCAAAGAACATAATTTCTAAGAATGACAGAATCTGCAAGAATCTGCAAGATTTGGCTATTAAATAATGGGACAAAGAGAAAGGGACAGTTTGTCCAAAAATAAAAGATTAATATATCAATCCCATTATCTTTTGGAATATCTATAGTACATTCAAACCAAGTAAAAGAAATGCCAGTAAGAATTACTGTTCTCAAAACAGAGTAATTTGAGTCATCCAATTCTCACTGAATTTTGCCTGAAGTAAAATTGGTTAAATTTGAGGAAGTTACTGAAGGAGACAAATATCAAACTTTCAGGATATTTATATTATAAAATCAGCTGTATTGAAACTTTTTGTTTATCTTTAGCACAACCATTCAACTATTCAATTCAAAGAACATGTATATTTCTATACTATACAGACTTTATGATGAGCACACTTGTTCCAGATGTCTATATATTTTAAGAAATATTAAAGCAAACCAAAAATAAAAAACCAGCCCATTTGGTATACTGTGATGCTTATGGCACCAGGTCAGGAATCAAGAAACCTTGACTTCTAGCCTCTTCTTAGACATAAAGCCAACTAGATAACCTTGGCCAAGCATCCTTTTTCACCCCTAGCACTTCCAAAAACCTTGCCAAGAAAACTCTAGGGACTTCAGGCAGCCACCATGTGGCAACACTGATTTGAAGGAACAAAAATGAAAAAAAAACCTAAATAAAGCATCCAACCCAGGAACAAGAAACAGATCAAAACAAGTATTACAGCAGGCATGCAAATCCAGGGACAAAATAATAGGACTTTTGATATATTAAGATCCTTATTTTTAATCATTGCAAAGAAAAAAGTCTTGGTGTTTTCCAAAATGTGCTGGTTCAATTTGCCAAATCATATATAATTATTGATGCTGAAGTTGATCTATTCAAATTCTATGAATATGGAGAAAGCCCCCTCATGGAGACAGGTTAACTGCTTGAATGAGGAGATTTGAATAATTAAATTAATTTCTCTATATATCAAAGCAAGATATCACTCATGCAGCATCATGAAATCACCAGAATCGTAAAGCCTACAAACTTGAAATTTGGCATGTATGTTTCTCTTGGCTTCTAGGTGTTTGCTAAGAAATGATTTTTCGAAATGACCATTAAATCAACAGTATTTCTTAACACAGTAATTAACACGCTCTGATGCTAAGGAGTTTTACTCCCCCTCTACACCTGAAAAGAACTCTGTTCCAAACAGGAAGCTACTTTGCAATCAAAGGTTGTAGTATTTTTATTAACCACTATCCAGTCAGAGCTGAAGAAGCTCCTTGGATTAGAAGTAAAACATCTTCAAAGGAAAACCAGAAAGTCCAGTTGTCTCCGAAAAAAAGCACCTTTGGGACAACAGTTGGGAAAATTTTATTTTACAACATGATAGATAGATAGATGGATGGATGGATGGATGGATGGATGGATGATGGATAGGTAGAAAGGAATGGAAGTTATCTAATGGACTCCTCGATGGTTTTGGCTCTGTATCTCCTGGATGTAGGACCAGACGGTCGCCAGGGTGGGAGTGGATTCTCCATCAACATGCTGAGAAAGGGCATATGAGGTAAGCCAACACCCCTTCTCCAGCATGTCGATTGGAGAATCCACACTCGGGATATACTAAAGCCGGCTGTCCCTATGGGTAGGGAGTGATCTGGTCAGCCGAAGTGAAGGTGTCCAATTTGTAGTGCCTTATGAAGGGAGACGGAGAGGACCACATCGCTGCCCTGCAGATGTCCTCAACAGAGGCCTGCGTTGCCCACGTAGCTAAAGTAGCTGCACTTCTTGTAGAGTGGTCTGGGTACTGGGAGAGCCTGCGTCTCACAGGCCTTGGCAATACACGCCCTTATCCAATGGCCTAAGGTTGATGAGGTGACCTTGGTACCCATTGAAGATGGTTGGAATGACACAAACAGGGATTCTGTTCTACAATGAGAAGGTGTTCTTTTGATATATCTGCAGAATGCCCTCCTCATGTTCAAGGTGTGCCACCTCTGTTCCAACGCATAGAATAGTCCAGGACAGAAGTTCGGTAGCACTATCTTCTGGGCCTTGTGGAACCAGGAGTTTATCTTTGGGATGAAGGAGGGATCTAATCATAGAACTACCCTGTCTATGTGGAAAATACAAAGATCCTCTCTGACTGAGAGGGCTGCCAGTTCTGATATTCGCCTGGCTGATGTGTTGGCCATAAAAAAGGCCACTTTCAAGTTCAAAGTCACAGGCTCGTAGTTGGAAGTGACTCAAAAGGTGCTGAGATAAGGGCCTGTAGTACCTTTGACAGGTCCCAGGTGGGATACCTATGTACTACAGGCAGTTTTAAGTTAACCGCACCTCTGATGAAAGTACATACTATCGGATGGTGGGCAAGGGATTCCAAGTCCTCATAAGTTAGCATCGTGGACAAGGCCGCCACTTGTTTGCAAATAGTGTTAGGAGATAGCCCCTTGTCAAGACCTTCATGTAAAAAGTCCAGGATCTGTGGAATAGATACCATAGTGGGGTCTTTGTCTTTCCTAGCACACCATTTGCAAAACACCTTCCAAGCAGAGTTGTAAATTCTATTAGTGGAAGGTCTCCTAGAAGCCTAGATTGGCTTTATCACCCTCCTTGAGAAATTGTCCTTCCTCAGGATTCTCCTCTCAAGTGTCAGACAGTTAGTTGGAGCCATTGAGGCTGCGGGTGGACCAAGACCTCCCCCTGGCTGAGGGAGATCCTGTACTGAGGAATCCTCCAAGGACAGGACACAGATAGGCTGACCAGGTCTGTGTACCATGGCCATCTGGGCCAATGGGTAGTGAGAAGCCGAATTTCCGCCTTTTCCAATAGAAGTTTCCTGATCACCCCTGGAATGAGGCGAAGAGGACTGCAGAGGGCGTTAATCCCCTCTGCTCCCGGTGTCACAAATCTTGTGAAAAATCTGGGCAGTTGAGCGTTTGCTGGGGTGGTGAACAGTCCAGGGCCAGGTGGCCAAATCTCTCAAACAGTTCCCTGAAGAGGTCTGGGTCCAGTCGCCACTCAGAATGGTCCTGCTAAGATAGTCTGTTTGTGCATTTGTCACCCCTGAGATGTGCTCCACCTTGATGGAAAGCAGCTGAGCCTCTGCCCAAAGACCCAGCCTCATGCATGAGGGACCTGGAGTGGGTGCCCCCTTGGTGGTTGATGTGTGCCTTGGCGGCCATGTTGTCCATCAGGATTAACATATCCTGCTACAGCATTCTGAGTGCAATAGGGCAGGATGGACTGCTTGGAGTTCCAGCCAGTTTATGTTGTTTTTCAAGTCTTCCTGAGACCATTGTCCTTGTGCCATTTGGGACTGGAGATGGGTGCCCCAGCCAAAAAAGTTGGCATCCGAGGTCAAGGTCAGGCAGCTGGGCTTCTTGAACAGGGTTCCCTTGATTATTGCAGGGGAAACCCACCATCTGAGGGACCTGAGTATCTCTAATGGTGCCCGCACCTTGGTAATGGAGTTGCTGCCCTCTGGAATGGTAATAGGAACTATTGCAAGGTTCTGGAGTATAGCTGAGCCCAAGCGACTATAGCTATAAATGATACCATCTTTCCCAGGAGCTGTGAAAGGGAATGGTTCATTCCCTTCTAATTTGATTCACCAAGGACTTGATGATGTCCTGGCACTGCTGGGAAAGGTAGATCTTGCATAACTTGGTGCCTATCATCGCGCCTAGGTGTAACAGGCGAGTGGGTGGTATTAGGTGACTCTCTAGAAAATTGATAGAGAAACCGTGGTCCTGCAGGACACAGATCATCGTCTCCATGTCCTTCTGGGCCTGATGGTAAGAACTAGACTGTATAAGTATGTCATCCAGGTAGCACTGGACACACACCAGAATTGCTCTGAGGTGCGCAGCCAGTGGCTCTAGCACTTTTGTGAAGGTCCTGTGGGCCGAGGACAGGCCAAATGGCAGAGCTCTGTACTGAAAGTGGTGGCCTGAGTAACAGAACCTGAGGTACTTTCTATGGAAGGGAAGGATTGGGACATGGAGGTAGGCCTCCATCAGGTCAATGGACATCTGGAGGTCACCTGCACTGATGCCCTCCAAGATTGACTGCAGAGAATACATTTTGAATCTCTTATACGTCAAGTGGACGTTCAATTTCTTGAGGTCCAGAATTGCTCTCCACCACCACGCCCGAGGCCTTCGGAACTATGAATAGGATAGAGTAAAATCTGTGCCCCCGTTAGTCCTCTGGAACTGGTTCAATGGCCTGGATGTCCAACAGGTGTTGAATCGCCTTATCCACGAGGCCTCTCCTGATGATATTTTTGGAGATGGGGCAAATTCTAGAGAAATTCTAGAGTGAGACCAATTAGTACTGTATTTAGGACCCACCAATGATTCATAAATAAGGTCAGGCGCCCGCCAATGGGAGAAGAGTTCTGGCAGTGACTTGGAAATGGCAAAAGGGGTAGCCTCCTGAGCCACAAAATGGCTGCTTGGCCCGAAATGGTTGCCTATACCTATCTCTAAACCCTGATCTGTCTGCCTGGCAGTCGGATCTTGGAGGATATGAGCGTGGAAATTGACTGTTATCGTGAGAAAGGACTGCCTACAGACATATGGGGAGGCACACCTATCTGCATGTCAGGTTAGTGATGAAAAAAACCTTGCGTTTTTCCTTGTTCTCAACAAGGAATGAGTTCAATGCCTCCCCCAAAAGGGAGGTACCTCTATAAGAGACAAAGGTGAGCATCCACTTAGTTCTAGCCACCGCCTGCCATTGGTGAAGCCATAGCAAGTGGCGGGAGGTGATGTTGGAAGCAAGAGCCCTGGATGAAAACAAGCTGCATGCAAGGATGAATCAACCAAAAATTCAGTGCCTGCCATCAGCTTAATATCCTGGTGCATCCGAATTTCCTCCAAAGGAACTCTTGCATGAAACAGGTGAAGCCAGAGTAAAGAGGTTCTTGCAAAGAAGGAAGTGGCCGTAGCAGCCTTTACTGCCCAGTCACTAGTTTGATGGGTTCTGCGGAAATTTAATTCCATCTTCCTGTCTTCCGCTTTCAGGGTTTCTGCTATGTCCCCATAAACTGCAGTGGGTGAAACCAACGAGGCCAGAGGTTCATCCACAGTAAGCAATTCTACAGCTTCTGAGAGAATGGGAGCCATATTAAAGAATCTTTTGTCGTTCCCTCCCGGGTTGGGAAATGTACCTGGCTGACCCCATTGACTTTGAACCACGTTCAGGAACAGCTTGGGACAAGGAATGTCCTCCTGCATTATAGTTGGTTCGGAAAAAACTGTATTATTGGGTTCCGTGGGAGTCCAAAGTTTCCACGGGAACACTGAGCCCTGCTCCTATCTGGGCTGTAGCTCTGGCCTCTATCCCTAAACTGAGGTTCTATAAACTCAGTTGCCATACAACAAAAAGGGAATTGTTCTACATTATTTTCTTCTGCTACTAAAGGAAAAGGCAATTGTTTTCTATCACCCTCTGGTGACCAAGCCATAGGAACTGCAGGATTTAACAGAGTCAACTGCTGTAGCTGCTAAGGGTGGGAAATGGCAATTTCTATCTGAGGAATAGTAGGCACAGTTTCCTGCTCTGCCTTCCTTTCGGCTCTGGAGATTTGGTTTCTCCAGGGCTTTCTGTCTTCTGCTGACATTCTTCTCTTCTGCCTTAGAGGACTTCCTAGAATAAATGGCTTTGAGTTTAATCTTGTCAGCTGCATTCTTACTAGCTGACCTAGCCCTTCTGGATCTAGTTTTTTTTTTTTTAATTAAACCGATGTAGAGGCGCTTTGCTGTTCCATGCTGTCTGCTGATAAGAGTGTGTTCAGCCATCTTGACAACTTTAGTCCCAGTAAGAGTGCCTCTTCAGAAGAAAGCTATGACTGTACCCTGATCTGGTGTATGGTGAGCTGGCAGGGCAGTAACACCTATCTGTGTGAAAGATGGATTGATAAGGGGCTCAAAGTGGTGGCGGCAAGACCAGCAAGCTGGAGGAGCCTGAACACGCACAGCGCCTATAGGATGGGCAATTTGACAGCAGGCTGGCTGCTTAAGCCAGGGCAATCCGATCAGCTGGAAAGCTATGGCTGCAGGCGGCATTCCTGGATTTACTCGGGTAAGCTGGCCGAGAGTCCCAATTGAGGCCACTAGAGCCATGAGATTCGAGGAGTCTTTCAAACCAGACGCCAGCTGTCAATTGGTGCCGGAGTGCCAGGAGAGTGGCTTGGGCCCTACCTGAGAGTCAGGCAAGCTGACATTTATGAGAGACTCCCTATAAGTGGCTGTTGAAGTTAGCCAGCAGCCAAATAAGAAGAAAGGGCTGCGATCTCTGCAAAGCTCAATAGCCGGAAGCCGCAATAGCGCTATGACTGTGCTTCACTTGCAAACCTGCCAACTAATTCTCTGTGTCGATAAAGAATCCGATGTCTTTCTATCCAATTTTTTTTCTGAGCCAATACTTGCCACATCTTTATTGGGCCAAGACTGAGTTGAAAACTGGGACAGTGATGGTTGACAGAAAGTCGTGGCAAAAGATTGAGGACTCAGAAAGGCATGTGTCAAGCCCAAGTATGGATTCTCCAATCGACGTGCTGGAGAAAGGAAAGGAAGGGAAGGAGAAAGGGAAGGGAAAGAAGGAAAGAAAACAAAAGGAAAGGAAAGGAAAAGAAGGGAAAGGAAGAAAGAAGTAAAGGAAGGGAAAGGAGGAAAGGAAAGGAAACCCTTATGTGTTTCAATCACTGACCACCACTGAGCCAAAGGATTATGAACCGAATTTCGCCTGCATAGTCCAATCACACAGTTTCGTTGCAAAGTACAGGTATCCAGCTAGTAATATAGATAAGAGTGCAACTGGAAGAAACTAAGATAGATCAGTTTATTGAGTAATGAATAATTTATTTTCTATAGGACTGAAGGCAGACAAAATTGCTTACTTAGCTGCCTTTATTGGGTTCACACAGATGACACCAATGTTGCTCCTTAATAGATGAAATGTCCTCATTTAACAACTGGAATTTCCATTGCTAAGTGACACAATAGTAAAGTGTAAATATATGACCGTGCCACTTAGCAATGGTAATTCCAGCGCTTCTGGTTGTCCTTGTTAAGTGAATCATCAAGGGTCATTAAATGAAGATGTAATATGTTTGCCATTTACAACCTGCTACTGACTTCCCCATTGATTGTCTGTAGGTTTCATCATATAATCATAGGATGCTGCAATATTGTAATTGTGAATCGAATTGCAGATTGTAATTACATGTCTGAAAGGATGTTCTGACTGTTGTAACTTTGAGAATTGGCCATAAAAACCACTTGATCAGCATGGTTATAAGAATGGTTGCTGAACGAGTGATTGCTAAGCAAGGACCACTTGTTTTTAGAAAGGTAAACAGATAGTTGGTGATAAGTTGTGGGCAAGCTCAATAATACTTTGTGATCAAAATGAGCTGGTTCTATCTTAATTATAAAGCAGGGAAGGTGTGACCTTAGTAACTGCTTATCCTGTTTTATTAGAATCATTTCTTCGGAATACAGAAATTCATGAATTATACCTGAAATAATACAACAAACAAAAAATCCATGTTGCAAATGTTGAATTATACCTACAAGGCATATTACTATAAAAATTTACAAATCAACAAAGAAGTTATTAATTAACCCATAACTGAAAATGAGATCAAAGAGGCAATAAACATGAAAATGAATAAAGCTCTAGGACTGAAAGTATTTCTGCAATTTATTACAAAACTTTCCAAGAAATTCTGATGAAACCTTTAGCTCAAATAATGAATTAGATTCAGCTATGCCAAGAAATTCTTTCATCATAGAAAGAAAGAGCTTTCATTTCTTTGATATATAAAGAAGGGAAAGATTCTATCCATCTTGAAGCATATAGTTCTAGCCCTCTACTGAATATAGATTATGAACTTTTTACGGCAATTCTAGCTAAGAGATTAAGTGGCCAGTTACTTGAAATAATACATCCTAACCATATAGGCTTTAATCTGAAAAGACAGATGAGAAATGATATTATACATATTTTAAATTTTATCGATAAGGTAAAAAAGTGGCCATCACTCTGATAAACAAATATTTCCCTCAACACTGTTCAACTATTTACAAAGTGTACACTACTATTACTGTTAATCTTCTCACCACTCCTTATCACCCATCCCCTCCCACTTGACTGTTTCCTAGTATGATTTGATTGTTAATATGACTATCATTAAGTGTTGTACGTTATGATTCTTGATTCTTAACGAATGTACCTTTTCTTTATGTATACTAAGAGTATTTACACCAAGACAAATTCCTTGTGAGTCCAATCACACTTGGCCAATAAAGTATTCTATTCTATTCTATATTCTATTCTAATACACTAGCAGCTTCCAAAATAAGCTCCTGGATTGCAAAAGGCCTTTTTCTCTTTCTGGCTCACCCTAATACCCCCCAAATGCCATCCAAGGGTAAGAAAAGAATCTGAAGCACTGTATATAAGAGAATAATGTGGCCTAGTGGTCTGAAAGTATAGATCCGTGATGGCGAATCTATGGCACGTGTGCTGGAAGTGGCACACAGAGCCATCTCTGCCGGCACGTGAGCCATCGGCCCAGCTCAGTTCCACTGTGCATTCTTCCCACCAGCCAGCTGATTTGGGGGTACCTGCTGCGCATGTGCAGGGGCTGGGATGCACATGGGAGGCCTCTGCGCATGCACAGGGGGGCGGGGGGAGTACGCACATGCACAGGAGGTTGGGGAGCATGGGAGGGAGTGCGTACATTGCAGGCACACGCACACTTTCAGCACACAAGGCCAAAAGGTTAGCCATCGCTGGTATAGACTATTATCAAGTTACTTAGGCTAGAGTGCAGAATAGATTTTATCTCCATATGGCCGAATAACTCAATTGAAGAACAAGACCTCCTGGAGGCTGCACAGATGTATTTGGGCTGATGGAAACAAAAATAAACAAGCCATGCTACACTACGTAACTTACTGTCTGTTTGGGAAAAACTAACAAGAACAAATTAACTTAAGAGTTTTCCTTTCTTTATTGCATCTATTTTCTATTTTTTTCAAAACTGAAGTTACTAATGAGTTTGCTCAGTGGAAAGATAATTCGTTTATATTGTAAGACTTTTTTCTTAGTAGGATAAGGATAAGAATTTTAGTTCCCTATCACATATGACTTATATAGTTGAGTCCCAAATTTCTGTTGATAAGTGAAACATTTGTTAAGTGAGCTTTGCCCCATTTTACGACCTTTCTTGCCACATTTGTTAAGCAAATCACTCCAGTTGATAAGTTAGTAACCCCACTGTCTTTGTCAGAAGGTCAAAAAAGGTGATCACATGACCTCAGCATACAACAACAATTATAAATATGAGCCAAGTGCCAAGCATCTGAATTTTGATCACGTGATCATGAGAATGCTGCAAAGGTCATAATTGTGAAAAACGGTCTTAAGTCACATTTTTTCAATGGCGTTGTAACTTTGAATGGTCACTAAATGAACTGTTGTAAGTCGATGGCTACCTGTAATGCTCAACTATATTTGATATTTTGTATCCTCAAATAAGTACTGCTACAATAAAAGAACTATAGAAAAAAGGAGGAAGACTGAAATATTTGGCTGAATTTGTGAATCTTATAACTTAATACAGAACATCTATTAGTACATTGATAAATCATTACTGAAGTATGATTCAGAATCAAAACAAGTTAAAAGTGGATGACTAAACTGATGAAGAAGTAGAGCCCTCTTACAAATATGCAAGTGAGAATTCCAATGGAAGAAGTAAATATAAAATTTACTTTGAATATTTATTTTATTTGTATCCCATCTTTATTATTTTTAGAAATTACTCAAAGCAGTGAACATATATAGCACACTTTCTTTCATTTTCCCCACAACAACCCTGTGAAATGAGTTGAGTATAGAAGTGACTGGCCCAAGGTAAGACTTTGATGGACTTGGATATCATATTTAAAGAGAATTAGTAAAAGATGTTTTATCACTGGTGCATTACTTCAGTGGTGACTGCCAAAATGAATTGATTTTTTTTTCTTTAAAAATGCTAGAAATTAATAGGTTTTATATTTTTCATATGTGAAAATGATTCATATTAGAATGATTTTGAAGGTTATAATATCACTTCTTCTGTCAGTGTATCAATTTGAAAATGGTGGTGGTATTTTAATCCTGTTTCTCATACATATGGGGTAAACCAGACCTTGCCTGACTATAAAAAGGGTGTTATATGATAGATAGGTAGGTAGGTAGATAGATAGGTAATAAGCAAGCAAGCAAGCTAGCAAGTGAGCAAAAATCTGTAAGCTTCACAGTAAGTACATTTTCTGCTGGAAATTCCTATATATGTATACATAATATTTAAACTACTTCAAAATACAGCTTTTCAAATGCAAGTGAGAATTACAACCATAATTAAATCTGGAATTATGATTGTGGCAGTTGTTAAACAGATCATCAAGTAACTGTGTCCAATTTAGGGTCTTTTTGTGTCTTTTTGTGCCTTTCATTTAGTGAATGCCATGGCCGTTAAGTGAATGTTAAGGTCATTAACTGAATCCATTTTATTCAATGTAGCTTTTTTTGGTGGAAAGATTTTGCTTGAGATGTATTTTGGGTATAGATCTAAGAACATCTACTGCAGCAGTTAAGAGCTGAATTGGGAATTCATACAATTCATGTACTATCCAAAATTAGAGCATATAACTACTGGCACAAACTCAATGAAATGGAGACTGATAAGACTCCCAAAGTTATGTCTACTAGAGCGAATAAAATCAAAATCACAAATCTCCTGGATCATCAAACTAACGAATTTTGTAAGAAGCTGCGGCCTTCCTGTCTCTTGCATAACAGGAGAACAATTTAAAAAAAGAGCCACCCAAAGAATTAAGGATATAGAACAGTGGTGGTATTCAGCCAATTCTCACCACTTCGCGCGAACTGGTAGCAAGGATTTAGCGTGGGTCGCCGAACTGGTAGTAAGTTCTGGCTGGCCATGCCCCCGACCCGATTGCCCGGTCACCACTGGATTGCTTGCCCCACCCAATGCTTGCTCACCCCACCTGCCTGATGCTTGCCCCTTAAGGTATTTTCCCCTCCAGACAATCAGCTGTTCATATGATCAATTGTGCCGAGATTCCCCTTGCTGAGGAAGCCAAAAAAATGGAGGGAGGGAGAGCAGCCCCCTCCATTTTTTGCCTTTCTGAGCTCCAGGGGAGCCTTCTGGGAGCAAAAATGTCCCCCTAGAGGCTCCTCTGAGGCCAGGAAGGCCCCAAAATGGAGCAAGGGGGGTGCTATGCGCCCCCTCCAGGCTCTGGTTTTTTTTCTTCCTGAGCCTCAAGGGAGCCTTCTCGGAGCAAAAATGCCCCCAGGAGGCTTGCCTGAGGCCCAGAAGGCCCAAAAAATGTGGGGGGGGCTGCAAAAAATAAAAAAGCCACACCCACTCAGTCACACGCCCACCAAACCAGGCCCACAGAACTGGTAATAAAAGATTCTGAATCCCACCTCTGATATAGAAGCACAAAATGATACAGCTATACTTATTAAGGTGGGTAACTCGAAATGGCTGAGCAAATACAAATGTACTTTTCAAATAAATAGCTATTTCAAGTTACAACTGCCAAAACATCTTAGGAAGGTATTTACACGACTGAAGAGCTTGACACAATGGGAGATCAGATATGGGAGATTCCATTCTATACCCTACAATGGACATATCTGCATTTGCAGAGGGGCAGAGGAAGAAGACCTGGCTCACATCCTATTTGATTGTTGCCTGTATAAGAGGGTGAGAGATGGGTACCTTGATCTATATACCAAATGAATGAGCCATTGGGACCCCCATATCAAAACAACTTACCTTATGTGTGGCCAGAATCTGAAAATAACATTTAACACAGCAAAGTACTTAAGCAAAATGGTTTGGTTGAGATTGGCATATGTGGGATTGATTGGAGTTGATAGTAGGTGTGATACCGAAATATAATTTTATCATATTTTATTTATCTATATGTTAAATTATTGTATTTTACTCCAAATTTATTTTAAATTGTATTTTATCCAATTCCATTTTAAATTTTTTAGCAATAATTTGTGCCTGGAACTCTGCACTTTGATATGGCCCAAGGGCTAATCAGTAAAGTAAAGTAAAAGTAAAGTAAATGCAAGTGTGAGAGCCATTACTTCAGTTTCATAAACAATGCCTACCTCAATGCTTTATCAGAGGTTCAAATTCTAACTGAATTAATTTCTTCAAAATTGCCCAGTAAAGATTTTTTTTTTTAAAAAAAGACATGTCAGTGTAATATTCTACACTTTTTTTTTCATATGTTGACACTTTATTTCTAATAGTGCAAGTAATTTGCTACATATTTAATTAATGGGCTGCCAAACTGCTGAACAGCTCTGAAGACCTAATAATTCAGAAACTAAAATACAAAAATAGAACTGATCAGAAGACCAAAATATCAAAACACAACAAAACAGAAACAAATCAAAACAAAATGGAGTTCTTCAATTACCCAGTTGCCAAACTTCCAATAATCTTCTGCAATGGCATAAGCCTGGGAAGCACACAAATTGGTGGTGGTGGTAGGGAATCATTCCAAAGAGCATGTACATCAACAGGGTAAATGGACTTTTTAGATCCTAAAATATAACATTGCAGCCATACTCTATTGGACTGTCCTGATAGGCAGAGATTACAGGAGATAAGCAGTCCCTCAGATAGTGTGGTCCTATGGCATAAAGACTTTAAAGGCGATAACCAACATCTTGAATTTAAACAGTGCAGCTTACAAAGCATTAGGATCCCCAGGACATAATAACGTGATGCCCCATCACTGCCCATGCTGCTGTATTCTAGAAGAGCTTTCCTTTGCAGATTGTCTTCAGGTGCAGCAACATGTATATTACAATAGTCCAACTGTGAAGTGACTAGGACATGAATGTAACTAAAACTCCAAGATTTAATAAACTTTGCTGTAAGTAATAAAAAAATGTAACTAGAATATCAAATATAAGGTTTTGATCAAATATTGATCAAAAATCAAATATTTTTATACAACTTGTCCTCATTTAGGAACTGATGAAAAAGTAAATTTATGACTAATATTTGCATTTATGACTTTCTTAGGTCTGTAAAGCAAAAGGTGAAATAAACGTAGTCACAGTTTCACTTAGTGACCAAACTGCCAGTCCTTTATGTTATGTTACTAAATGAATATTGTTTGTATTTAATTATTTGGTCCTAAAATACCTTAATTTTAAAAAAGAAATACAATCTTTATGCACAAAAAGTCCATATACTAATTTGCTGTAGTCATAAAATTACGTGATTGGGACACCAACTGGGACCAAAATCTCCTACTTAAGCAACATAGTTATATAGCCTGCTTACCAATAATTCTGGCACTCTTGGTTGCTGTCATTAAATGAAATCCATATGGATTGTTAAGTGAGGATCTCACATGGTAGTGACTTCTGACCTCCTGCTGGCTTCCTTAATGACTTTGCTTGTGGGAAGATGGCAAATTGTAATCACATGACTGCAGAGATTACAGAACTCTGAGAAACTGTAAGTGCTCTTCACTCAGTATGATCATAATTTTGAATGGTGTTTCTTTAATCATTGTTGTGTCTAAATAATACAAATTTGCCTGAAGTTCAATCAAGAAAAGTTTTGATCTTAATAATCCAGCAGGTTTGAATCTAGTACTTGCCTCTTGTAGACAGGCCTTTTTCAATGGGGAATTTCTACTGTCACAAATTTTCATATTTTTTCCAGTATATTTTCTGAAAACTGCTGGAAGGCAGGAAAACCTCCAAGAATAGCATCCTAGATAGCTGTATTCACTGCATGAGGAGGGAGGGATCACCTCTTTTTCTCTGCTACTGGTTAGAAAATTCAATGGAAATCCACATAGGATTGTTCATACATGCTGTGATTATATGACTAGTAAACTCTTTCTTACTAATTGTTCATTTTTAGAAATAGAAACTAGCTTAGAAGTGCATTCATTTGTTACTTGATTCCTCTTTTTGTCTTAACTGAACAGAACAGAAAGCTTGCCAGCTATGTTCATGAAACACTGTTACTGTTCAAAAGTTTAGAATCCTGATGGCAACTCTGGAAAACTATCTGGCTCTGTAGTATTTCTCCCACTTTGTCAGAAATAGTAAGTTCTATGCTACCTGCCAGATTAAATCTTGTCTCTAAAACGTTTCTTTGGCATGACACTCCATAACATCTGTCCTCACCGTTTTTTGCAAATATCAGAAACATTAACATTCTTAGCTATTTCCAGAATTATCTTTTTCAAGACAATTTTTGCCAGATGAGCTATATGAAAACAAAAAAGGTAATTCTTTTATCTCCTACCCTAGATAAGACGTGATGAAGGTAAAAATCTCTGTTTCATAAAATGAAATTAATCTTAGCAAATTGAATGCTACTATAACTTAGATCCAAAAAGCTAAAAGCTTCTAAGAATATTCTTCTGAATGTTTGCAGGAATTACTTTATTAGATTACTGAGTCATTTCTTGCTGCCACAAGTTCTTTGTGTACTGCAAGCTCTAAAAACACAGGTAACTAAGACCCATTTGGTTGCTCTTGAAATAAAAGCGTAAGCGCTAGTTTTAAACTTAGCTCAAGTGGAATCATTTTCATGGAAAATGTTGATTCCACAAATTATTTTCTGCATCTCTTATGTAATTGAAAATATGAAAATTGAAAATATGTGTATGCAGGAGAAATCTATTAAATACTTCATAGAATCATAACATTAAAAGTTAGAACTAGAATATTTTTTTCTAAGGAGACTTCATCAGTTTTACTCATCCAGTTATTCAACTTTCCTTATTAAGAGTTATTACAAAGAATTTCTTGCTCTACACCAATTGATGATTTTAAAAATATCTTCGGTTCTATTCTGAAAGTGTAAAATACAGGAAAAATCCCTAAAAAATATACTGAAAACTTACATTTTTTTCTGAGAAAAATAATAAAAGCTAGTTCTTTGTTTAACGATCTGTCTGTGATAAAATAGACAATCTGTAGAATCTATTATAGTACGTTTTGAATATTAGGTATATACACTTATAGCAGCAGATCCACGAATTTCCAACTGTAAAGTTTATCTGGTAAAGAGAATGATAAAAGATATTCTGGCCTAAATAATCTTAATGTACTCTTAAATTTTGTGCAACTCATTATCACATCATTAATATGTGGTGTTCCAACAGCTGCTGCAGCCTGCAGCATAGTTAAAACTGTCTATAATAAATTGAGAGTGACAAAAAAGAAGCAGATTTTATACGTACTCATCTGTCATACACAAATTACAGAATGGCTGTCACATTTGGCAGGTCAATGTATGATCCATCTTTTTCCATCCCACCTACACGTATTTAGAATGACATTTTCTATTTTATGTCTCTTTTTCTTCTTGACAAAGAATTCAAAGTATTCCTTTTTTCAATATGCTATAGCCGTTAAAATCTTAAAGTCCCATCTGTTTAGGGAATAATAAATAAATTATAGCAACCAATATGAACACATAATAGAGAAAACTATATAAATTAACATTTGCCTGTTAGTACTTGTCATTTAAAGCAGGCATCATATGAATATATAAAAGTAAGTTCCCATTAGAAGGGAAGATGCAAAAAGAGGGAAGTAAAATTAATTTACCTAATTTTATAATGTCAATAATTCAGTACCAACATTTTTTAGTTGGAATGCCACCAGTTTTACTTTTGTGATTTAAAAAAGTATTGTTAAAGATAATTTCATGAACCAAATCTATTTATACAATTTTTATCAATTGAAGGACATTACCATCAAGATAAAAATGAATATGTACTGAGTTTATTCTTTCAAAGATAACCAGCCTGTATTCGGTCATCCAAGTGGCAATAAAATAAATTCGTGGATTTATTGGAAACAATTGTTTGACAGTATTCTTAGAAATACATAAGCAGTTTCTGAAAACCTCCAAGGAATTAACATAAATTCAATATAATATTTTCCTTATTGCACAAAGCTGTCAAATAATAGCTACTCTTAACATTCGGGCACTGCTCATGGCAGGAGAAACAAACCATACATGTACTCACAAATATATACAGTACAGTCTTTTTAAGAACTTGTTTAGTCTTGTTTTATCACCTTGAATATAGTTACTGTAGCAAGTAGACTATTGGCACTATTGAAACATTGTCAGTGTACATCAGTAGTGTAACATTTTTCAGAATATGATTTTTACAAAGTCTTTAACTGAAGGAGTTGGGATAGAATACTCAAACGAACTGCTAACTGTACAGCAATGTTATCCTTCAGGTAGGTGTGTACTAATATGACAACTGCTGTAGCAACAACTATGAAACATACTTGAATAAAAAGCTGTATTTTTGTTGTGGTTTGATGAGATTGTGCTAACTGAACACTTCTTTACAAAGAGATAATGCTTGTGATTCAATACAGGATATACTCTGCTACACTGTATTAGAAATCCAAAACCAGATAGACAGATTTTGATCCAAAAAATGAATGGAAAGCATAGCTAAGCATAGCATAATATAACAATAAAAAAACCCCATTCAGACAAAGTTAAAAAGGCTTGTGTGGCAAATTCTATATATCTTCTGGTCAATCCTTAGAGAAGTGCTAACTATTTGGGAATTTAATTGTATTTTCTTACTACAGTTACAATCTGTGTATACATTATATAAATGAAAGTAATATAATTTATAACTACTTCAATATATTTTTCCAATTGGATACAGTCACAATTTTGCCCTTATTTTATATATTATAAATCACCATGGCAAAACTTCACGAACAATATACATGACAAACAGATTTAACCAGCTTTGTATGTCACAGTTTTAAATAATTCCAGATCCATGATCCATCACAAAATGAAGCTGATATTCTCAGAAAATGTCCAGCGTTCCTCCATGAAATAGTCTTTCTTTCTTCGTTAACTCCAGCCTATACAAGTTTGACAGGCTATTATAGGGACAGAACAAACAGCGTTGGTCTTGAAATGGATGGTGAATGACTGGATTTGGAAGATTCTTTCTTTGTGAGATTGTCTTTATTTCCTTTGTACCCCACCTCACAAATGCATAGCTATTTTTCCATGAAGCAATTGAAAGGTCTTACATTATGAAAAAGTATCTAAAGCTAACAATGTGTGTTGGGTCATCCTGAAATTAGTACTAGAGCAAACTGGAAGATTTTTAATTTATCTTAACTGAAACTAAGAATTTTGTACAGCTTAGATCTTAGCAACTTAACATAGTTTTATTTATAAGAAATTCAAGTTAGTGAGAAAGAAAATACAAATTAGGTCCAACTGCAATACTTAGGTAAGGAGATAAATTCTCCTATATCCACTAGATCCTGGAAAATCTTTAAAATACTAAGCAGTTTTAGACTTGGTCAAAAAAAAAATGAAATGTTACTTCATTTTTCCTCTCCTATTTCAAAAATGATTGTAAATATAAAAATTAAAGTAGTGAAATTCTAATCTTATTTTCCAGATTAGCACAAGCTTTCTCTGATACTTTATTTATTATTTAATACATTTTTATACCAGTTTATATAAACATTTCAAAGAGGTTTATATGAGTTTAAAATACAAACAAAACAAATTAAAAAGTAAGTAAAATGGAAAAAAAGAAAAAAGTTAAATTATCATACAATTATGAGTATTTAAACATGCTTTAATTTATTATTATAGTCAGCGATCATAAAGTAACAAATAAGTAATAGCAAAATCTTAATGTAGTTTGCAAAACCTTCCCTCCCAAAGAATGTGCATGGTTCTCATAACGGGCCAATGTGAATGTTCTTCTGGTATTTTGGGGTATGCTATTAAACCTATGACAGGAAGTATAATGCTTTTTCTCACTGACATAAAGTGGAGCTTTGCTAAAACAATTTGGATGTTAAAATTTTTAACATATTGCTTAAACAATTATTTGGCCTGTTCAAAATTCATTGAGATCAGTATATTGGTGAAAGTTTACAGTATCTTGGGTTCTACTAAATGATTTTCACCAAGAGCACCCAAACTACTTGGGCTGAAAATTAATTTAAGCCCACTGCTAATTATGCTATTTGCTCAAGTTCTCACTGAGGCCTTTCCAATCTCAATCTGAAATACTGAATCAGGCATGCAAGGTGGGACCAGAAATAATAACTGAATATCATGTAAGAACTCCATATCCTTACAAGCATACAATAACTATCCTATTACTTGGCCTTAAACATGTTTTAATAAACTAACTGAAATTTAGTGGGATTATACAACATAGTAAGCTGTAATATAGCTAAGTATATTTTGGCTTGTCATGATATATGAACCAAGCTAGTTGTCAGGATTCTGGCAGTTACCCCAATTAAATCATGACTCTCGAGCCAAACTTCTAAAACAAAATAAAAAAATATTTTATGAGTTGACACTAGTATTTTGATATCTGGTCAAAGTATGATTAGGCATACTGTGTTTAAGCCAGGAAAAATGTAGCAAAGACAGAATAGCTTTACATAATAAAATGATTTACTATGACTCTCATATTAAAACTTTATCCAGTAGAGATAAAGTATTAAATATTAGTGTGTTTTGCCCCTTTACCTAAAACATGCTAAATTTCAATAATGGAACAAAATTTATTTTATAATGAAGTAAAAGCTTATAAGGTTGAAGGATGAGGAGACTGGAAAGCAACAGTCAGCACTGGCAAAACAAATATGTGAATCTGTAACAATTCAGAAGTTTCAATTACTTAGAAATAAGACTACTTAAAAATAACAAGTACCATAATAATAAAATTTTACTACACTGAAATTATTTAGAGATTTCCTTATTTCACTGAGTTGCAGTTTAATGGACCAATGCAGAATCCTGTTCATTCACAAATATGTCTAATGTATCACATAAAATGATTGCCACAGTATTAGAGATGTTTAGACATCCTGCAGTTTTCTTCAAATAATCCTAAAATCATTATAAAGGTAATGATTGGCGTATCAAAAAAGCCTGTATACGAAAAACTAAGTCGAAAGAATCAAAACAAGGAGTTGGGCAACTGGCAAAATATAGGTAGACCTCATTTTATGACTACAATTCATTTTTTGTTGCTAAGTCAGACAGTTGTTCACTGAATTTTGCCCCTTTGCAACCTTTCTTGCCTCAGTTGTTAAAGTGAATCTCTGCAGTTGTTAAATTAGTAACCTGGTTGTTAAGTGAATCTGGCTCCCCCATTGATTTTGCTTGTCAAAAGGTCACAAAAGGGATCACGTGACTCCGGGACACTGCAACCATCATAAATATGAGTCAGTTGCCAAGTGTCTGAATTTTCATCATGTGACCATGAGGATGCTGCAACAGTCGTAAATGTAAAAAATGGACACAAGTCACTTTGTTCCGTACTATTGTAATTCTGAATGGTCACTAAATGAACTGTTGTAAGTTGAAGACTACCTGTACTGCAAACCAAAGATACTTTTGGATTAGCCACACAGGATAATGAATCCCATTCTGCTTGAAAAGAGAAATATATATCTGTAGGAATGTAGTAATCTATGATAAGAATGGAAGACAGTGCTTAGTTATTTACCCAAGAAAACCCTTTCATTAAATTTAATTCAGATATATAACAAGGAAAGATACGAGTCAGCTGTTTGAGAACTACTGTTGTATGCAAGCAGAGTAGGGTGCTAAAGGCACCAAATCATCAAAATGAATGCTTCTGTAAGTTTTCTAGACTCACAGCATTTACTTAAGGAGGTGGTGGGAATTTGTACCTATTTCTGGATCTAGAAGGCCCTCAGGCAATCATTCATGGTTTGGCCACCCTCTGTGGACTATTGCAAAGTACTTGTTTTTTTATTATTATTTTATTTTGACAAACACAATATAACAGAAATAAGAATAAACATGTATAAATACATGAAATGAGTACTAATAATTGGGGACAATAAGACAGGGACAGTAGGCATGATTGTGCGCTTATGCACGCCCCTTACAGATCTCTTAGGAATGGGGTATTAGTTTGAGGGTAAAGGAGTGGGGGTTTGAGTATGTGACAACAGAATCAGGTAATGAGTTCCAGACACTGACCACTCTGTTGCTGAAATCGTACTTCCTGCAATCAAGTTTGGAGTGGTTTAGATTAAGTTTATATCTGTTGTGTGCTCTTATGTTGTTGTGGTTAAAGCTGAAATATTAATTGGTAAAACATTGTAACATATAATTTTATGTACTATGCTTAAATCCAATCTTAGCTGGCATAGTTCAAGATTGTCTAAGCATAGAATCTCAAGTCTGGTGGTGTAGGATATTCTGTTGCGAACAGAGGAATGTAGTACTCTTCTTGTAAAATACTTCTGGACTCACTCAATTGTATTAATGTCTGATATACAGTGCAGATTCCAGACAGAGGAGCTGTATTCAAGTATTGGTCTAGCAAAGGTTTTGTATGCCATAGTTTGCAAATCAGTATTACCAGAGAAGCTTCGTAAGATTAGATTTACAACTCTTAAAGCCTTTTTGGCAATGCTGCTGCAGTGAGCTCTGGTGCTTAGGTCATTCGATATGAGTATTCCAAGGTCCTTGACAAAGTGGGGGTCATCAATGAGGTCATATCCACCTACCTTGTATTTTATGTATTGATTTTTTTTACCAATGTATAGGACAGAACAAACCATTCAGAAGGGCAGAATGGGCAGTTATCTCTTGCGCCAATGTGTTTCTGGGTCCAATTTACCTTTAAACATAACATAGTGCTGGTCTATTTGAGAGACTGACTGCCTCCTACAGTGTCTACACATCCTGTTTGATTTGAAATAGCTGACATATTTATCCTGTCAATTTAATAGTACCATATGTTGGACCTTATGAACAGGCCTTCGCTGTCATTGTGCCTGACCTCGGGCTCTTACCCAGGCCTCAAGCTATATTAGGTGATGGTCCTCTTGTGGGAATATTGCATATTACATAAAGTATTTGCTTTATAAGTTGGAGTCCATCATGTTTTCTTTGTTGTATATTGCTTAATCTGTTTTTAACATTATCTGCATTCAGAATTGTCATGGAGGGGGTTGGCCTTACAAATGTAATAATAATTTGGTTAAAAGAAGTAAGAATGAAAAGGCACTCCTGTGACAAGAAAAAAATGCAATAAAAGTATCTAAATTATATATTTTGTTTTTGTTTTTGTTTTAAATCAGGATATTCTTGAGAAGTTTACCAAAGAAAACTAACAGCAAGCTCAATTGTATTTTTAAGTCCACATGGCTGTCTATATGGGGAATACACCGTAAGGCTACGCAAATATTCTGAAATAACTGCTTGGCAATATGCAGAAGAGCAAATGGCTTCTCTTAAAATTGCCTTTCTAAGGCTCAAATGGCTACTTTGAAAGCAGCTTCTGACCATTCTGTTTATGGGTTCATGCATAGCCACCTTGCTGTGACTCGTTTTCATGTTGCAAAGCACCTTTTTTAAAGGATTTGCATAGCCACTCTGAACTTTAAATAAGAATCACAAGTCTTTATGTAAATCACTCTAAATAAATGTAAAGGCTTAAAAAACAAATCATTTAAAAATTATTACAGTCTATGTCAACATGAAACTATCATGATCTACCATTCAATAAATCTACCATTGCTTAAGCAATCTGGGAAACTAAAATTCTTTCACTTTTGGAAGGAAAGACAAGGAGATAGTGGCTTTCTTTGGTTGCAGATTTTCTTATGTTATGAATTCTCAAGAACTAGTGAGGTACTATTACTGTTAAAAAAAAACCTTCAAATTATAAAGCTAAGCTGAATTAATATATTTTCACAGTACAGTGATCCATAAGCTATCCAATTACATATCAGCCTATTGTCTTGTATGACAATGGCCTCTGTGGTTCATTTATGGTTCATGTCATATAAACCTAGAAAATTGAAGTAATTAAATCATAATTCAGTTAATTATAAGCAAATTTGTCATAAGAACACATTTAAGGCTTTTGTGTAGAATAGCAGTCCCCAACCTCTCTGGCTCCATGGACTAGCAATGGTATGTGTGTGTGTGTGGGGGGGAGATGGTTTCTTGTGTGAAAATTACATCAAGTGCATGCGCAAATGAAACTTTGCGAGCTCGTCGCTTGCATGACCCAGGGCCCAACAGGCTGTGGACTGGTATCAGTCTGCAGACTGGAGGTTGGGCACTTTTGTATCTATTCCACAATTCCCAAACAAACTTTTATGTCAGAAAACAATGCGGTAGCACTTTTTTAGGAATTTTTTTTTTTGTTAAAAATCAACAATTGTGAGTTACAGCTTATTCTTGAGAAGCATGAACAATAATATTTGTTAGTCTAAAGAAATGTTGCCAGATTCTTCCCAATTTTTTGCAACTATAGAAAGCAAATTCATAAAGGTTGGTGCCTATTACAAAGTTAATGAACAATAAAGAGTTCTATATAATGCTGCTTTAGCAGTAATCTGAGAATATTTTTTCACCTTTTCAAATAAATTCTATGCTAGACAATATTGTGACACAAACAGATATTAACATTAAAAAACTAAACCTTTTCACAGAATGTAAAGTAAAATTCCTACCTATAATCAAAGTAAATTGGGGGGGAAAGCTTTCCTAAAATTCATTTATTTTAAACATAGACATTTACATTCCCTATTATTTTCATGCATTATTATTTAAGGGATAAGATATTAGAGTAGGAGCAGGAAGACCCGGGATCAAACCCACCCTCATTCTAAAAGCTCACTGTTTTAAAAAAAATATTTTTAATTTTAATCATGAGAATACAACACAATACATCCAACTTATCCTCATTATACATATATACATTTTACTTCATCATTTATAATCTTATTTAATATATTAATTACTAATTAATCTAATCATAACTACTAATATTTTGACCTTGTCTTCAACTATATAACCACTGATAAAATTTATTCCAAGTTTTACAATATTTAGAGTCTCCTTTATCTTTTATTTCTAAAGCTAGCCTATCTGATTCTGTATATGCCATAATTTTTCTTATTATTTCTGTTTCTGAAGGTATTATTTCATTTTTCCAAAATTGTGCAAATAATATTTAAGCCACCGTCAATACATGTACTATTAGATACATTATTTCCTTCTTTAATTTTTCTGATATTATACCAAGGAGAAAAAAATCCAGTTTAAATGGAATACACTCTCCCACTATTTATTCTATCCATGTTTGAATCAGTCTCCAATATTTTTTTGTAGCACTGCAAGTCCACTACATGGAAAAAATGTCCCTGGTACATCTTTACACTTCCAACAATTTGGAGATATATTTTTAAACATTTTAGAAAGCCTTGCTGGTGGAAGATGCCACCTGTAAAACATATTATAAAGATTTTCTTTATAAGCCATAGCCAATGTTATTTATCCCATTTGTGATCAAAAACTTTTGCCATTTAGACAAAAAAAAGCTCACTTTTAAGTTAATCATGCTCTCAACCAAACCTAACTCATGTTTGGAGAAAGAAGACAATAGAGATAGTCCCTGACTTATAACAGTTTGTTTATTGACTGTTCAAAGTTACAACGGCACTGAAAAAAGTGACTTCTGACCATTTTTCAATTTACAACATTGCAGCATCATATTCAGACATTTGTAACTGACTCATATTTTTGACAATTTCATTGTTCCAGAGTCATGTGATCAACTTTTTCAACCTTCTGACAAAGAAAGTCAACGGGGAAGTCGGATTCACTTAACCATGTTACTAACTTAACAACTGCGGAGATTTACTTAACAAATATGGCAAGATAGATTGTAAAATGGAACAAAACTCAACCTCTCACTTAGCACAAGACATTTTAAGCTGAATTTTGGTTGTAAGTTGAGGACTAACTTACATACCACTTTGAGCTCCTTATGACAAATAGGTTATGTCAACAATATTTAGGTCAACTATTTAATTTTAATTAAATTAAAATTACATTACATTAAAAAATCAACTACTGTTTTGATTCAAACTATGCATTGATCTTTTTGTGGGGAAAAGCACAAGGTAGCCAAAACAAATTGATTGGCAGCTAAAAATACCAAAGGAGTATTCTTATGATTTGAATGGAGGTGGATTTGTTGGAGTCCTGACATTGATAATCTATATGGGAGATCACAATTTCTCATGCTTTATTAACTCGTTAATGGCTGGGCAAAATCTAATATCTTTCCCTCCCAATTAGTGATTTGTCTTGTTTAAATTGTTATTCTAATGAAACCAATATGAAGGAAAATACCCACCCCAGCAGAGGTTCTCTACAGATTTGATGCCCAGTACAAAAAAAGATATACAAAGACTGGATTTAGTGTAAACACAGTCAAATTTATTTCTATTTCAAAAGCTAAGAAGCTTCCAAAGTAAAAGTGATTCTCTGCTGATGAAGAGATACTTTTCTTTCTCTTTTAATCTTTAAATTCTCTTCTAGCAAGATCTAAGTTTTCTTTGCCTCTAATGTTTTGACAACCATAACAAACAGGATGAAACAATCCTCTAAGAAGGATTTTCTCATTCAGTTTTCCAGCGAATTATTGACAAAATACTTCAACATTATATAAGAGCTAGGAATTGTTTCAAAGGATAGAGATATAGTTTTATGTCATCTAAAAATTGTAGAAAGTAGATAATTACTTTTTATATGCTCACTATAATAATGTTATATAAAACTAATTTACTATCACAGGTTAAAAAAATTGAATACATTTTACAAAAAGTAAAATTCAAGTCTAGTACCTGTAAAGTTTAAAGACATTTTTTAATCAATGCAGGCTGTGGAAAGTATTTTAAAAAGGTCCTCAAATACATTAGCAACAACAAATCATTTATTTTTGAAGCATTAAAACAGCTATGTCTCTCACAAGCCTCCTTTGTAAGTTTTGAAAGCTGTCTCATTTTTTTCCATGCATGTGTGCAACTACAGCACACAAACTTTCCTTGCAGCTTCAGAATAAATGCCACATACAGAAAACTCAGGCAGCATTCAGTGAAAAGCATTGTTAAGGATATAACTCTTGAACAAACAAGAAGTAAAATTATAGGAGACTCACATTCATCTTGCTAGAAATAAAAAGCGTGATCCTGAAAAACTTTTGAAAGCAAGATCTAAGTACATAAAAGATAACAAGAAAACCAGTAAGTAAATAAACTCTCCCCGCTCCCCCGCCAGCTGAATTGTACTTAGTCTACTGTCTCTAAAGTGCAAATAAATTGCAGGAGCACAGAAAGAAATTAGCAGATGATTGAGAAGCTTGTACAAAAGAGTTGTAAGAGCATTTGGAGGTGAAAAAAGAGTTTCTGTTTGATCATTGTTAGATTTTACCCACATATAAAATTTTGAATAAAAGACTACTTAGAAATAAAAGTTAACAAGGAAACTTATTAATGTTTTATCATTGTACAAAAACGACGGTATTCTGACCTTTAGCATCTTTAAACTTTGGGATGTACTTCCTCAAAAGCAAAATACTAATTATATGGCTTGTTTCACCCAACAAAATCTGAACTAATTTAGCAAGCATGACCTAGAATTGCCTTAGAAAATAATTATTTGAGGCTCTTAAGGTGTCTACCAAAAGGGATCTTTTACTATTTTTTTTTTCAGTTAGATACAAAAATGCATTCAGGAAAATACAGGCTTGTGAACTATAACATTGTTCAAATAAGTCTGTTACCAGTTACTTAAACAAACACATATACAACACATACGTATGTACATATACATATACCAGATAAGTAGCAATAGCACTTAAGACTTATATACCACTTCGTAGTGCTTTATAGCCCTCTCAAAGCGGTTTACAGAGTTAAGACTATTGCTCCCAACCCTATTTTACCCACCTCGGAAAGATGGGTCAGCCATGAACGGGTGAGGATCGAAAAAATATTCATTACTCTGTTCAATGACTAATAATAATTTTGATCTAACAAATCTAATTTAATTTTACTATATTAGAATATTGATAACTAAATTTATGGGAAAAAATCCCTCATAGCATTCATTCAAAATTTGTATACAGGAACAAAAACTTCATTACTGCTAACATTATATTAGAATTGGAGACTGAATTTTGAATATGTTTGAGCAAGACAACTTTCTTGTTACGTTACATTTAATTAGACATACTCTCTAATGACAAATAAATGTACTCACTAATTATAGAACTTTAGATTACTAATAACAGAACTCTAAGCAATACCAATATCCCAAGTAAGTTTTTCAAAATGATCCTTTTTAAAAAAGATCCTCTGACCTAAATTCAACTTACTGCCGAAAAGAAACTACAGAATGAAGACATATATCATTTGACATTCTAGAAGCAGTAATATAAGGTCTATACTTTTTTTACTCCATAATTTTTGGTCTGTACTTTCACTTTCATAAAACACACACACTTCAACTGTACTACTGTTTGTTACAAGATTTCACAATGATCCTTGGTAAGAATTATAAGAAAACAGAATTCCATACATGATCTACACAGACAAAAATCATAATGTATCAGTAAATAATATTTTTTACTAGTAAAACACATGGACCATTTCTACATTGTTAATTTTAAAAGGACAATTTTTAGAATAATAGGTTTGGCAAAACTAAGACAGATATACACTTAAACATACATTTAAAAATCAGAAGATTAATGGCCCCTCTCCAAATTAACAAATGTCATCAAACAGCACAAGCTTTTATGAGACAAAATTTTAGCTCTTTTATTAAAATTGTTAATTTAAAAGGGTGCTACAAAGTTCCTGATTTTTGCCTACACAGCTCTCCTATAAAAACCTATGCTCACAATTTTATGCTGCACACAATCAGTAGAATACATTTAACTATACATAGGATTGCTTAAAAACATCCATCTAAATTTCTGGGAAGCATCAATTGCTTACTGTGATCAGTACAATTAATGGCACTTTGAAAAAAATCTTATGTATGTTAATAATTCTATTCCATCTTATTGTTTTTAATGTTCGTTTCAATTCTAATGTATGCTCAAAGAGCTTAATCCATGAGCTTCAATATTATGTGTGTGTGTGTGTGTAGGATTATGGCATGCTAATTATGCAGATACGAAAAGACCTATTTTGAGGGGGGGGCTTATTCCTCATTCTCAGTACACTGCACTGTGCAATCTTCAAAGCCTTCATACTCCAATTCCCTTGAGACAACTCTCACTATCTAACAATAACGTTTTAAAAATGGAATTTTCTACAACTTCTTGTACCATTGCAAGTTTCTTTCAGTAATTTCCTAACTATACTGCTTTAAAATATAACTGTGATGACCAACTCAGCTTTTAAATATTTTTTCTAATAATTTACTTTTAATTCCTAAATAATTTTAGCTTCTTTCCCTCATATTGACCTCGAGAGTATTCCTAATGTTAATATATTAATTTATTACTTTTCATTACTATTATTTTATTGCTTCTTTTATTTTTAAAACATATCTGCATCTGTTTTTAATTTACATCAGCTTGTTTTGTATTTATATTTAGACATATTTTTCTTCAAGTTTCAATACTGAATTGCTGGAAAAAAAACACCTTTATCACATATATATGTCACACATTGAATGGTCTACTAATATGCCTTCTATCTGCATTAAATTATCACTTACTTCTTTTATAATTATCTACAATATTTAAGCTAATTTTAGCTTAAATATTTAAGCTGTTCCTCCTCTATTAGCATATCAAATATGAACAAAATTACCCCCAAAGAGCCAGCTCAAAATATGAAACATACATAATTCAACCAAAAGTGATAGGAAGCAGGGATGTACAGTAATTGTTTATATACTAACATTTGTATAACAATCCTTTAACGTATTTTAATGTTTTACTGAAACTTATTACTCCCCATGTGATATATTGATGCTGTTATTGAACAATATTATTCTGGAAAGTCTACAGCTCAGCAGAAAATGTCAAAAAGTCAGGAATTTTGTTGTTGCTGCTGCTCTTGCTGAATTTTCTTTATAAAATGGTATTAGCACAGTTATTAGTATATGAATGGTACTTCTGTCTATTAAATCCATAATATAGCACTCTCTGTAAAAGTCTTTTGAAGAGAGCTTCTCCAATGGAGGATTTCATTTTTTATGGATTAAAATGGAGACTGAATATCAACCATATACCTAGGATACTAATGGGAGCATCTCATTTTAGTCTGATTCAGTTTATACAACATTTTTCTGATGGAGATGTACTTTTAGACTTTTGCACTATCTTAGAAATTGCTCTATCAAAGGTAAGCAAGATTAGGATAACTAAAAATAATCATTAACATAAATATTACTAATTACTAGTATGTACATTTTCTCCAATCTATTAAATTAAAAAAAATTATTATCTGGACAATATTGAGAGGGGTTTCAAGGTCTGTATCCAAAGCTTTTAAACAGCCATATAAAGCCCAATGCTTTAGGTAATTAACAGAGTTAAGAAATACATTTAATTAGTGATAAGAATTTTTCTTATAAAAAGTGGAACATTTTTCAGTATAAAAAATGGAAGTGGTTCCAATAATCTCTGTTCATAATGGGATATTTTTATGATTGGAAAAAAATCTGGATTATTTCATAAAATAATTTTATCTATGTTACATTCTGTTCAATATTGTTACATTGTATGTTTTTAATTTAAATAATTCAACTGTAGTTTATTCAATATTGAAGATAAAAAAACCATCTACTTTATATGTGTGTAACAACTGCACCTAACAGTACAAGTTCTTAAGAACTGGGTCATATTCATTTAATAAATTATTTAAATATACTCCTGAAAGCTGAGATACTATAGTACTTACTATAATACTTACTGTTTAGATATCTGAAAAATCAAGTCAGTTAAGGTTTTAAAGAGAATTTTACCTGTCAGTTGACTAAACATGGTTTGTGAATCTAAAGTTCACAAAAATGCCCAAATAGTTTCTGAAATTTGGAAAGAGATTAGTTAAATCTGTTACGTTTAACTTGCAAAGTGCCAGAATGTATCATGTATATGTACAATGCAAATACAATATGTATTTAAATATTGCTTTTAAATATTATTAAATAGGAATAGCTTCATTTTAATACTCATACAATATTAACTTGAATAATCTCCAAGTAAGCATACTTTCATGTTTGAAAATAAAAATCTTACATAGGTAACCAAAACAGCTAATGTTCTCTTTATCTTTTCCACATATGGAAAATGGCAGTAAGTATATGATAAGGAATTGTCATCTTTAAAAGAAAGATACTTTGAGCAGATATAAACTGATCAACTGGTCTCAGATTGAAAAGTTAAAGAAAATCATTTGTTGAGAACATCTTCAAGTAATAAAGCATAGAAAGAAAATATCTACTCCTACTTTCAATTTCTGATTAATTAATTATGACTAAGAGGAATAAAACACTAAAACAACAAGTTGAATTCTATGACAGTGATAACACAGGCCTAATGGAACTACAATAAAAAGCCATACAAAGTTTATCTTCACCAATCACTCTTCTGCTTATTTATTTATTTACCTCACTTGCATTTGCATTGAGTCTCATCATAAATTTAAACAACTTGTTTAACCACTTTGGTCTTTCAGAATTAATGAGATATGCTAGCTTTACTATCACAAAAACTGAAAGACAAACTTTTCAGGGCACATTGTTGTGTGTTTTGCAATAATGGACAGTATAATATTTAGGCACCAAATTAATGAAATGCCTTAATAATGTTAACTTTGTCTCATAAGGTACTTTCATTTTATTTAAAGAGAACTATTAAAAATGTTCTCAGCTATGTTTTACAGTTCCCAGGAAATAATGGTTTACGACTAAAAGTGAATATATTTAATAAAAGTTATAGCATATTAGAAATAGCAGTATAAAATACTACTTATTTTGAGGTACTTTAATAGTATTGTATAACAACTGTTCAAGAATTTAATGTAGTAATCTGTATAAAGCAGCACATTCTAAGCCTATCTTGAAGCTTCTGTATAACTTATTTTATCATATAAAATGAAGACTCAATGAAATTATTCTTCCCTTTTAATTAAAAAAATGAACCAATTTGTAACACTTAACAATTCTCCCCTTTAACAGTTATTAAACTATGTTCAAAATTCAGTAAATCTTGTAATTTTATTTTATTTTATGTCCATTTAGAGAACTAAAATAGTTTTAAACACATCCTAATCCTTTAATAGGTTCACATCTAATCTACAAAAAACAAAATAAAACATTATACAGATATTTGGTATTTTACCCATTTATTTTTAAACATTCCACTATGCCTTTTGACTGATTATAACTTTTTAGAGGGCTATAGTATATTAAAAAATTATGTTTGTTCAGGAATTATAGCCAAAAACCTGAGAACTGCACAGCTAATCACAGTCAATAGAAGCTGGGCCTAAAATAGGTGCAACATATTGTAAGTTATAGTTTGAGAGAAAAAGCCAAAAAAGAAAATCAATAAACAGAAAAAGCCGCTTACTTAAAAATCAGGAATCAATAAAAGTATTAGAAAATGATATAAAAAGAGAAATAAAAATCTGTTAGTAAAAGCATATTTTCTTGTTTTCTGTAACAAAGCAAGCCTGACACAAGTTTACATTCAAATTGGTCCATAATCAAGTTATTTTTCTGAATAGCTATCCAAATAATTTCCTTTTTTTACTCTAATTTTTTATTGCTCAAAAAATTTTTTGAGAAGCAGTTTTTACTGTTCTGTGATGTTTGTTGTGCTCATTCATACACAAGTGGTAGTTATACTAACTGTTATTTTGTTACAGATGTTAAATAAAAATACAAGATGAAAAAATACTCTAATTACTTACAATTATAAAGCATTAAAAAGTGAAGCCAATGAACATTCCAAACATAATTTTCTTAAATGAATTTGTTAATTTCTGTTTATTCTATAAATATAGTAAAATGAAATCACATGAATCAACTACTATCTAATCCTAAAGGCATTTGATACAGAAATCAAATTTATTAAAATCCATGCAGCTTTATACTTATGAATTTATTTAGGATCCACAATTAATTTATACTTAGTAGTGGGCTTTATTCCATTTGGTTTCACTACCCTATCAAACAATTTTCAATTTGGTTCTTCATCTTGCAATTTTTCCAACTAATAACTTTTCCTACATAATTTTATTAATTTATTTTGTTTCTTTCAATATGGAATATGGCTTCCCATGATACTTGATTGTAAATTTATATTTGTGCACCTGTGTGTAAAATATATACCTACATACATATACCTATAATGCATACATACACACACACGCACACACACACGTCTGTCCTTTCTTGGATATACCTTTGAAGGTACACACTTTGAAACTACAGAATTCAAAATATAAAATTGGTTCTGCAACAATTCTAAAGGATTTTATATACTGAAATATGTACACGTGTGTGCAACACATATTTATTTCTCTTTAGCTCTACAATTACAGCTCTGAACAGAATGCATATACAAAAGAATAGGGATGTACTTCTAATATATGAATGCCAACAGAAAAAAATTAGTGCAACTTTACGTATTTACATTTTAATAAAATGAGATTTTAATTTTAATGAGATTTAAAAGATCAATCAATCTAAATAGTGATTTTTAAAAATTTCAAATTCTAATTTTTGGGATTTAGAATAAAAAAGATCTGGAAAACAACTATTTTGATTAATATTACCAACATATGACTTGTTGTTATCAATATAAAAATTTGTATTTTTAACCTTTCCAATCTAAAATAAAATATATAGACTTATAGGCTTTTCAAATAGGGTTCTGCTGCTGTTGTTCTATTCATTCTTTTCAGTGTGATTTAAGCAGGTCAACTGAAAATCTTTACAGTAGATTGTGCTCTCTCACATTAACACTTCATATGGGAAAAACAAAGTTCCTATTAAATATGGCCATATTCTGTTTCACTAACCAGCTATGTTTGTAGAAATATAAAAGTATGAGTTAGCAATTTGTATTTCAAAATTTAATTCTTAATTCTGAAACCTTTCCTCCACTAATTACACAGTAACAAATGAAAAAAATATGGATCTATAATTCTGTCATTTTGTATTACTTCCAGTGGTGATGGATACTTAGCAACCATTCTCTTCTATAGAGGAATGAATACCTGAGTGAAGCATGCAATATGTCATGTGGCATTAATTATCCAGATCATTGTATTTAGACAGCTATTATCCCAATGTGTAAAATGCATTCATTTTAGATCCCCCTTTTTTGAATCTGTTTCTTCAGCATTCTATTGAAGGAAATGCAAATTTCCACCATATTTATTATACATATATATATAGAGAGAGAGAGACAAAGATATAGATAAAAAGAAATGTCTAAACAAGCTGCTTCCCCCTATTCCTGATTACAAATGATTTGGATTAACTGGTATTTTTCTCTAGAAATATTTGCAACAAGGAAAATGCATAAAATAGATATATAAATTATTTTATTAACGTGAATGTTTAGATATATTAAAATGAAGGAAGAAAATTTTCACCTAAATGTTTTCCAAAATTAACTGAACGTTGTGCTATTTCTGCACAGTATTTAGAAGCATTAGCACTTATATATAATGCAAAAATGTGCATACACCTTTATGATTGTCTGTAAAAAAAAGTAATAGTGATTCATTCCATGATACAATAAGCATAAAAAATACTCTAGGTGTAATATGCTATGTACAGAATCTTCCAAATAGCAACTTTTCCTACATAATTTTATTAATTTATTTTGTTTCTTTCTAGTTCTGCAGTAAAATAACTCTATTGTTCTCTGCTTTTCAAATTCCTGAACAGGTTAGTTTGCAGGGATTAGTTTTTGCCTGAAGGCCCACAAAGTTTAAACTGAACTATTTTTGAACTAACTAGAAAACATCTTGGAAAGAGAACATGTATAGGAAACTGAAGCAAAGTTAATTAAGAGCAGCTGTGTAGATCTGTAGTGAAGTAGATCAGTATCCCATCAAATCCTCTACAGGTTCCCCACTTTTAAACCAGTGTGTACTTCCATTTGCATTGGGGAAATGATTAAATGTATTAAAAATACTGCTTTAAATTCATATAACATGAGATGTTAGTATAAGGTATTTTTTTTAAAAAAAATCAATACACATTTTATGATCATTACTGAATAGCTGTTCAAAATTGGATGAATTCTTATATTTTCTTTTAAATATTTCTCTTTTCATAAAGATTGTACAAAACAATGAATTTTTAACACTTTAGTCAAATGTTCATAAGTGGAGAACAAAAGATTTATTTTTGAAAACAAGAACTGTGGTTTATACAATTCCAGACATGAATCTGTTTTCAATTACTGAAAGTATTTCCACTTCAGTGGAAAGGGATCAAGTCTACAGCTATACAATTTTGGGGGCAATGAATGCAATTATATTAAGCTTTATAAACAGAATGACTTTGTGACAGGATCACATAGTCTGCATATTCTGTGTCTGTTATGAGAGAAAAGAAAAGAGAATTATAAATAAGAACATTGGATTTGCAATTGTGGAGTGGAAAATATGATATGCTTCTCCCCCTTTCAAGTAGCATAATAACTGTCCTATATTTCCTAGCAATACTTAATAATTATTTTTAAATCAACATTTTCCGGTATTATATAAAAGTACATTATATTTGCGTTTATAAAGTTCGATTTATATATTTAATTATATTTTCTCTTTAATTATCACTATTTTAAAAAACCAGCAGTACGCTAAACAGTGCTTATACGGTGAGGTCCGTTATTTTTACACGGAGCCGATTTCTTCATTAGAAATATTTACTACCCTCTGAGAATGCCACGACACTTTCGCACTAATCAAGTCCAAAAGCCCAAGGAACTCGACCCAATTTTGTCTACATCAGAAAGCGATGAAGACTAGATGTGCTATTCTAAGGCTTGGATGCAATAATTTGCTGGTGTTTTTTTTTTTTTTAACGCAACACACCCCCGTTCAAGAATTCTTTGAATGTTAAAAGTGCTGTACGAAAAAAAAGAGCCACTTAAGTAACCGGAGAGCTTTTTGCAAGAGCATTATTAGCACGTTGAGAAATAGGTAAAGTTAAGCTACTCCTTTGCTAGATCTCCATCTAGCTCTTCAGGGGTTAACAAGCCACCTCATTCTCATTTCCAACGCTAATATTGCCTCTGCACCGATTCCAAGCGAAGAGCAGCCTCCTCCCATTCTATAACACCGCATCGGAACAAACATACATAAAAGGAGAAGGGGATGGGGGGGAGAAATCCGCACATTTACCTACAGCAGCACTAAGCGCTTCTGTTTTTGAATGTTTTTAAGTGGATCTTCTGGAAGTAAGTAGTCGCACTTTATCCCGGCTCGGCTGTAAGGTCAGAGAAGGGTAGCTTTTCAGTCACCCACCTTTCCGTGGTGATTCCGCCTTCTGGATGTGACGAGCTGAGCGCAGCCCTTCCAAGTTGAATCAGTCTATAATGTATCATGTTACAGAGCCTGGCTTTCTCTTCAGGCACCGAGCAGCAATCAGACATGATAGGCTGAGGCTGCTCTGTTTACATCCAAGCAGGGGAGGGGGGGGGCGGGGTTGCCATCGCTTAACCCTTGCCGAGCCACGGGGCGCCTCCTTCTCCCCATTTCCTCGGACTGCCGGAGGAGGACGGAGTTCTGAGCGCGGCCAAAGCCGCTCGGGCTTCTTCGTCTCTCCCCCCCGCCCCAAACGAACCTCCCCCCTCTTCTTTCAGATGTGCAGAGACTGGCGGAGGCCCCGACCCAAAGATAAGCTATCGCGCCGAAGGACTGCATCGCAGCAGCACCTATTGCATTAAAGAGGAGCCGGAACGGGGACAGCTTTGGAAGGCAAAATAAAATTCGTCTCTTGTGGCAGAGCAAAAAGTGTAAAAGAATAAAAAGGAGGGCAAACTAAATCTCTGGCTAAAGATGGGTGCTTGGGTTGTTGTTGTTTTTTAAGCGAGTATGCATTTCTCAAAGTACTTAATTCTTTTGACTGTTAAGAATGATCTTCTCCGATGGTCTGAAATTGAAGAAGTCAATTCTTTCCAACGGGCGCCTTAGAATTCCTTTGACTGAGAGCAGGGGAAGGTCGGCAAACGTTAAGGCTCGGAGATCCGTGCCTGGCGGGTTCTGCGCTACTCGAGACACAAACAACCTTAAAGATACGTGATAATCACAAACTGATGATCTGATCCGTAACATTTCCCTTTCGGATCTTAAAGCATTTGCATCGATCTAGGTTTTACTACGTTAGGCTACCATTTCTGGCTGCAGAAATCCGGACAACCAACAAACAGCAAAGAGCTATCCCCCCCCCCCAAAAAAAAGGACACCCCCCCCCGTCTCTTTTGCCAGGTCCTCCAGATTTCTGCAGACCAAATATAGTAGCCCGAATAAAAGTATTTTGCAGAAAGTGCAAAATGGATTAAAGAACAGGATTCATTTTTAATATACGTGCATAATTTTCTTGAGAATGATTGACACAGATCTATCAGCACTGCAAATACAGAATCCGAGAACTGGAATTTTAAAAAAATTTAAGGAGCTTAGATGAAATGCAAAACTGAAACTATCCAGAATATTGCTAAAAAGAAGAGTTTATCCCCAGGAAGTAAGGAAAACCCATTGGAAGCTCATGGCAAATATTTTCGAAGGTTACAAGGTTGTGGATCCAGAAGAATAAAGAGGGGGAGGCCTCTTGCATTTGGAATGCCTGCAGCCCCAGATCTTAATCATAAACGATGGGACTATTAACAGATCTTGTGTTCTGTTTCATCTCCTGGTTAAATGGAGAAAGATTTTTGCAAGTTAGCACCCTGATTCTTCTGGAGAAACAGGCCAATTGTGTTATTTATCCATTATTCCTACATAATATATGAAGTGTTTTTACCTAAGTTAGAAACCCATCTATTATTGGCATGAACATTGTGTATGAATTAGTTCATACGTGTGCACATTGTTCAATTTATGTTTATTCCACCACCATCACCAAATCAACCAACAGGGGGCTGTACAGTTCTTGCCACTAATTTACAACAGGAACATTTAAATATTTTCCTTTTCAATTTTTTTTTAAAAAATGATCATAATTCATAATCTAATAATTTTATTCTGTGATGTATACTGCATTGTTTGGTATTCCTAATATTTGTATTCTGCATCAATAGTAATTTTTGAAGATTAATAATTAATCATTAAATGTTTTTACGAACATGGGAAATCATAGCTTTATCATATTTGTAAATACTTTATTTACCTGTCTTTTTATTTATAACCTTTTTCCTTGATTATATAATTTATATGGTTTCTTAGATGGTTCAGCTTTACCTCAACTTTCTGCAAGTAAGCAACATTTACTACTACATGTAAACTAAGTTTGTTTTTATTATGTTTTTCCACTGGTTTCACATGAGTTTGAGGGGCAATTTTCATACATTTAAGGTTTAAAATTATTTTTTCAAAATGAATATTTTCATATTCTGAAATCTTCTGTTCTTTATATTGTTCTTTATGTGTATATTACTAAGAATTTCCCAAATTTGGAAATATTTTCAAATAATTCAAAATACTACTCAGATTCATAAATACCAATGTATTTATGAACATTCTATGACAGCTTTTTTGATTCTCTATCCAGAATTCAGGCAATCACCAATGTAGAGACAATTTACCAACATCTCTTCAACTGTCAATGATCTCCTTAAATTCCCAAAATATTCAGTGCATGAAAATATGAGATAGAGAAACTAAAAATTATCTCAAATTTAATTAACTATTAGTCATTATGAAAAACTATGATAAAATGATTTATTTCCTTGCTTTTGACTTTCAAGCAAATAAGAATAAAGAACACAGATCATTTATCATGGTTGCATCTTAAATACCTTAAATTAACCCAAACATATTCTGATCCAGGATAAACCTGGTTTTCTTGTTTAAAGAATAAACAGTGTTAAGATATCATTGTTCTGACAATCTCCATTTTGTAAAGGCTGGAGGCTCTGCTAAAGTCAAAGAAAGAAAACTCTCAATGCTATTGGGAAAGCTACTATAGTCCTGGACAAAAGGATCGTGGCACGTGAAAAGACCTACAGAAATAAATTATATGAAGCAATATATTGTGAAAATATCAGAAAATTAGAGGAAGTTATGGTATAGAGATATTAAATGTGCAAAATAAAATTATGAAAAGAAAGACATAAAATGTTTCTAAAATAAAAAAAACAAGATGGGACTTACTAACACATAACGGAGCAAAATATTTTAACACTGAACATACTGGAAAATAGTTTCGAACAATGGAACCAAAAGTTAATTTTAAGAGTCTCTCTCTCTGTAGAAGGACTGTGTTTAAAATATGTTATGGAAGATGAACAAGTTTTATCAGAGAAGACCAAGATTGACCTGTAATTGGATTTTAAAATGCTGCAGTAGCCATACAAATGAAACCAGCTAATGTCTTCATAATTAAAAAGAACATACAAACAACAAACCAAAAAAGTGAGCTAGATAACACTCTTACATTGGATTTACAAAGGGGGCTTGTTAAAGTTTTGAAGAATTTTGTAAGAAAGGACAAAATGAAAATAAATCAAATTCTAGAATATTATTAGAGGGG